>NC_139578.1:30395326-30721954 GCF_946808225.1 Silurus aristotelis
ATGCTGGAACACAGTATGGATCGCTTAGAAGTGAAAAGAAATTCTCATGCCACCACCATCTAAAGACAATCGTGCGCCTCCAGGTTTTTGGGAAGATTTTGGTGAAGAACCATCGTTTGTCCCAATACTTTTGGTCATATACTGGAGATGTAAATACTGATTTCTTTTTTTTTTTTTTTTCGCTCTTACATTCCTCCCGGGTAAACCCCCTCCCCCTCTCGCCATGTAGTGCCTTCTGGGTAACGTCCAGCTCCTGGATCCCTTCAGGCTCGCAGGAGGTTCATCTTCAGTTTAGTGTGTTCATCAAATATGTTCAGATGTGTTTGTGGTTGGTCACGATGAACGTTGAAGCTTTCAAGCACTAATACTTGTGTGTGTGGGCGTGTGTGTGTGTGTGTGTGTGTGTGTGTGTGTACGCTCAGGGGTGGACAAATCAGCCGCTCGGGACTGGCAATAAGAGAGTGTGTTAAACCGTTTATTCCTAGTTAGTAAGTGATCAGTATTTTATTTTTTAAGAAAAAGGGGAGGATGAGAATGATGTGGATTAGAAGTAGGAAGAGGAGGAAGAGACTGGATATGAGTTTTAGGAGGAGGAGAGGATGAGGATCAGACTGAGGAGGATGAAAAGTAGGAGGACTAGAATGACGATATGTAGGTGGAGGAGGAGATTATGAAGGAGGACCAGGGGAATTAGAATGAGGAAGATGAGAATTGCACCAGAAGGTCAAATTTCTACTCAGTTGTTCTTCATGATCCTGTTTCTGCTCTGTATGTCACTCGTTCAGCTTTGGGGTGAAATAAGTTGATGATTTGTCCAGCCCTGGTGGTGACTGTGTAAATCTCTTTCTCTCGCTCTCGCTCTCTCTCTCTCACACACACACACACACACACGTGTTTATTTTGTGCCCTAAACAAGCAGCACGTGTCCTGAACTTAAACGTGACGCCTGTGCAATAACGTCCACCATCGCTGCTTTATGCTCTCTGGCTCCAGCATGTGCCTCCTCAGTCCTTCTTCTGTCTATGAGCATCTGTCTGTGCGTGCACGTGTGTGTGCACGCGTGCGTGTGTGTGTGTGTGTGTGTGTGTGTGTACGCCGTTCTTTCTCGCACAATGATATGGAAATGCTTCCTTTGTCGTCTTCTCCTTCACCTCTGTACAGCAGGACGATGTCGCAGCATCAATGATTAAAAAAAATTCAATAAAAAGTGCAGATTCTGCCGTGTGTGCAGTCCTACAGACTCCGGGGTGTGTGTGTGTGTGTGTGGGGGGGGTGGGGGTGGTAGTGTGAGACTCTGGGTGAGACTGAGGCATGAGACACCATGAAGGACCCTGACGTTGTTATTGTCCTTTCCTATAATCAGAGTTGTATAATAATGCGAGTGAAGTTTGTGTATTAAGCACTGAGGGGTGTGTGTGTGTGTGTGTGTGTGTGTGTGTGTGTGAGGGAGAGAATATAAATGAGTGTATGTACAAATCATTAAATATGTTTTTGGGAATTTTATTTGCAACTGAGATCTGAGAATGTTTTTTTGTGTGTGTGTGTTGGGGTGTGTATACATACAACAAAAGTGGGTTTCTGAATGTGTGTGTGTGTGTGTGTGTGTGTGTGTGTGGGGGCCAGTAAAGTCTTCTCTGCTGGTCTAAACACTATCAGAAGCACTGACCTACATTTACAACCTAAATTCTAATATTTGTTCAATGAAATTGTATTAATTTATGTCGTAGTGTTTCTCTCAGCTGCTTCCAGTACGTGTATGTGGATGTTAGATTTTTTGTCCAATCAGATTTCAGCCTCTATGTGCTGCCATGTAAATCTAATCTGCCCAGAGCCTTCACAATCAGTACTGCTGGCCCTTTTACTTTAGTCTCTATTAGTAATGAATCTGTTTCTTTAACCAATCAGATTTGATATTCGCCTCACAGGGCAGGTAGGTGGCCAAGAATAGCGTCAGAGGGAAACTGCTACAGCCAAGTTCGACTGGCAAAACACGTTTGTAGCTCTGCACACATTAATACATCGGAGTTAGACTTTTTTTTTTTTATGTCTACAGAGGAGGAGAAAGTGATTTGGTCTCTAACATACTTAAAAATACTTTTTGAAGAAAAGCTGGTGAGGAGGTACCTGAACCCAGGAACCCTGAAGCTAGCTAGCGTGTCTCAGCCCAGGAAAGGGTTTGTTCTTCACTTCCAGACCAGTGAATACGAGCAGTACCACTGGATTACAGCCTCTGAGGGGCGCTCTGTATCTCTGGTGAGAGGGTTGGATTTTATTTACATTTGAATGTTTATTAGACAAATATTGATTCTGAACTGCTCCCGATGTTGTTGGTGCATAGCTGTGGTTGTAGTGTAGAGGTTTGGAGTCTTAACTGGTTTTCTTGTTTTAGTAAAAAGGTTTTCACCTCCATATGTGAAATCTCTCTCTCTCTCTCTCTCTCTCTCTCTCTCTCTCTCTCTCTCTCTCTCTCGCCACGTGTTGTTATATTGTGTTTTTGTATAGAATTGATGGTTTCTATAATCACGACATGATGGTGGTGGTGGTATTAAGAGGTGGATTAAGTCGGGTACGTTCTAACTGAAGGCCCAGGTACCAAATGCACGGTCTGCCACTGATATATACACAGAGTATCTCACAAAAGTAAGTGCACCCCTACATTTCAGCAACCTTTTTAGTATTTCTTCTTAAGGGACAATACTATATGTAACAAGATAAAATGAAACTTGGATATATTTAGTCAATGTACAGTTTGTATACAGTACAGATTCACTGTCCTCAGTAAACATACATAAATAACTCAACATACAGCCATTATTGTCTTAATAACTGGCAACAAAAGTGAGCACACCCTAAGTGATGACAGCTGAACCTGGTGTAAACGTGTAAAGCCACACATCCTGTTCATCATGTTCATGTTTTTGTCTGCTTGGCAGAACCAGACAAAATTGTGTATCGTGTATTAGAGCAGTTAAAATGTGGTGCTTTGAGTCCAATTCTCTCATACTGACCACTTGATGTTCAACATGGACCTCATGGTATCTGAGAATTAGAATTGTTGCTCTCCACAAAGATGCTGAGGCTGTAAGAAGATCAGTAACACACTGAAACTGAGTTACAGTACTGTGGTCAGGGTCATACTGAGGTTTTCCAAGATGGGTTCCTCTCAAAACAGACCTCGCAAGGGTCCATCAAAGAAGTCGAGTCCTCGTGCTGTGAGTCAGGTGCAGAAGCTGCTTCAAAAAACAGAAGTGCTTCCAGCATTGCTTTAGAGGTTGCAGAATTGGAAGGTCCGCTTGTCAGTTTCAGACTGTCACTGCACACTGCAACAAGTCAGTTTCCTTCTGAAGCTGCTCACAAGAAAGCCTTCAAACTGTTTGCTGAAGATGATCTGTCCAAGAGCATGAATTACTGGAACCATGTCCTGTGGTCTGATGAGACGAAGATAAACTTGTTTGGCTCAGATGGTGTTCAGCGTTATGTGTGGTGACGCACTGGAGAGAAGAACCAAGAAAATTGTGTCTTGCCTACAGTCAAGCATGGTGGTGGTATCATCATGGTCTGGGGCTGTATGAGTGCTGCTGGTGCTTGGAGCTGTGGTTCATCCAAACATGGATTCCAACACGTATTGTGATCGAGCTGCAGTTTAACAACACAATACCGACCGCATTTGTGTGTATAGATATAAATGTGTGTGTGTGTGTGTGTGTGTGTGTGTGTGTGTGTGTGTGTGTGTATATATATATATATATATATAATGTGTGTGTATAGATATAAAAGTGTGTGTGTATATATAGATGTGTGCGTGTGTGTATATATATAAAAGTGTGTGTGTGTGTATAGATGCATTTGTGTGTGTGTGAGGTCGAAGATATCGTTTCCAAGTTTTATGGCCTCTGACATATAATTAAAGAAACATCCAGTGATGAAAGCAGGCGCGAGGCCGATCTGTCCCCCGCCTGTGTGCTGCTCATAAATCTACAGCTGAGAGAGAGAGAGAGAGAGAGAGAGAGAGAGAACATATTTATCCTTGGAATTCTCTCTCTCCTTCTCTCTCTCTCTCTGGTGCACAGAAAGGGCTAATTGGGTCTTAAAAAGCCGACTTGTCCCGCCGCTATGAGCGATTGATTTCAATTAAGGTGAGATTTATTTGGGTCCGTTACCTTATAATGGATTACAGCTCGCAAACTTAATGCTGCTGGCCGTGAATCAGGCCTCATACACACACACACACACACACACTTCCACACACACTGGGTATTTCCAGGCATCATTACCCCTCTGCAGGTCAACTTATTAAAACATCCAATTCCCGAGATTTCATTAAGGTTGACAGATGGTTCCAAAATGACACTTTTACTCCGTTTCTCCTCGGAAGAAGGTAACTGCACATCAACACTGCAAGAAAAAAAAAATTGATCATCGCTAACATTCTGGAGCGACGTTTTTTCTGGAGAAATTCTTAGCGGATACTGTACTTGTAGGTCTTTAGGTGCACTACATAGATTTTCCCAACCATATGTGATTTAAACTGTTTCCAAAAAATTGGAGGCACACAATTGTGTATGACGTCTCTGGCTGTTGTAGCGTTACATTTTCCTTCACTTGAACTAGAAGACATAAACCTGTCCTGTGCACAAAACCAGCTCTGTAAAGAAATGCTTTCCACGGGTTGGAAGACGTAAAAAATCCCCTTCTGTAACGCTCCAATTCTATTGAACACCTTCAGGATTCATTTCTGAAGCTGACTGCACCCCAGGCCTCCTCACCTCACCTACATCAGTACCTGACTTTACTAATCTCCACAAATCTCTACAAAATCTACATTCTTCCCAGAAGAGTGGCGCTCGTTATACCGGGATCAATCTTACGATTAGGTGGCCGCGAACTTTTGTGCATACTGTGACCTGTTTTTATAAGAAATTAAAATGTCATTGATCAAAAGGTCATAAGGTCAAATCCCATCCCAGCACCACCAGTCTGCCACTGCTGGGACCTTGAGCAAGGCCATCTACCATTGAACTGCTCCACAAATGAGATATCTGTAAGGCACTCTGCATAAGGGCGTCTTCCATGTGCCATTTAATGTAATTGTAGCAATGAAGAAGACAAAGAATTCAGTTAAATAAAAAAAGTTTTTTGATGTTCATTGTTTCTAGAAAAAGACCTCGCAGAAACTAAAACTAACCATGAAGCATTAACTATCAAAGGCTGAAGTTTGCTACATAAAGAACCTTTGAGAAAAAAACGTGTCTCTGATGAAAATAATTTTAAACGGACCAAAAGGAATGGATGTGGCATTCTTTTTTTATATAGTGTAAACCTTTTAAGAATCCAGGTCCCTTTACACAGCCTTTATTTTTAATCTGGTGTATAAACTAGTTAAAAATAATACTATTCATGACTCAGGTCACTTCACCCTATGTACAAATCTCCATTCATAATAATAATAATAATAAGCAGAAGAGGAAGAAAACTATAGTTGGTGGATTTAAATCAAATAAACTTCCTGACATAGCGTTTATTTAAAAAAAAAAAAAAGAGAAAATAGGTTTTTCATCTCTCCGTACTTCTAACTTGTACTGGGGCTACTCCACCCTTTTTTTTATTATTAATTAAGTTAGTCACTTAATTAAGAATTAAGTGACTATTTGTAACCTTTGAGGGATGTTTTTCTTTTCACGGCTTGAGTTTGAGCGCCCCCGTGTGGTAAACTTCACATTGTTGGAACGTTTTGTTTATTTTTTATATTAGTTACTGCATAGTTTCAAGTATCATAAATGTATACGGTCACATGCAATCTAACAGTAATTAACACTCATAGAATGTTACAGTCTCACAGTAAAGTACAGTGATTTAGTCATTTATAATAACTTACCAAAACTTACAGACTCTCAATAACTGTCTCACAGTAACTTACAGTCTCACAGTAACTTAGTTTCACAGTAACTTACAGTTTTACAGTAACTTAAAGTTACTTAGTCTCACATTAACCTACAGTCTCACTGTAACTTACAGTAACTTAGTCTCACTGTGACTTATAGTAACATACAGTAACAGTCTCACTATAATTTATAGTAACTTACAGAAACTAACAGTCTTACTGTAATTTTTAGTTACTTAGTCTCACAGTAACCTACAGTTTAACAGTAACTTAGTTACTTAGTCTCACTGTAACTTATAGTAAATTAGTTTCACAGTAAATTACAGTTTTACAGTAACTTACAGTAACTTAGTCTTACAGTGACTTACAGTTTCACAGTAACTTACAGTTTTACAGAAACTTAAAGTTACTTAGTCTCACTGTGACTTATTGTAACATACAGTAACAGTCTCACTGTAACTTATAGTAACTTACAGAAACTAACAGTCTCACTGTAATTTATAGTAACTTACAGTCTCACAGTAACTTACAGTAACTTAGTCTCACTGTGAGTTATAGTAACATACAGTAACAGTCTCACTGTAATTTATAGTAACTTACAGAAACTTACAGTTTCGCAGTAACTTACAGTTTTACAGTAACTTAAAGTTACTTAGTCTCACTGTGACTTATTGTAACATACAGTAACAGGCTCACTGTAACTTATAGTAACTTACAGAAACTAACAGTCTCACTGTAATTTATAGTAACTTACAGTCTCACAGTAACTTACAGTAACTTAGTCTCACTGTGACTTATAGTAACATACAGTAACAGTCTCACTGTAATTTATAGTAACTTACAGAAACTAACAGTCTCACTGTAATTTATAGTAACTTAGTCTCACAGTAACCTACAGTTTCACAGTAACTTATAGACTTACAGTAACTAACAGTCTAAAAGTAACTTAGTCTCACAGTGACTTATAGTAACATACAGTAACAGTCTCACTGTAATTTATAGTAAGTTACAGTCTCACAGTAACTTACAGTAACTTAGTCTCACTGTAACTTATAGTAACATACAGTAACAGTCTCACTGTAACTTAGTCTCATTATAATTTTGTCTAATAGTAACTTAGAGTCTGTTAGTAACTTATCGTAACTTACTCTCCATGTAACTTACAATCTCACGGTAACAAATAATAACTTAGTCTCAAAATAACTTGCAGTCTCACTTATAGTATAGTAACTTACAGTTTCACAGTAACTTATAGTCTCACATGCACTTACACTAATTTACAGTCCCACAGTAACTTAGTCTGATAGTAATTTAGAGATTAAATTATTTACCTACATTCTCACAGTAACTTATAGTAAATCGGTTTCACAGTAATGTATAGTCTCACAGTAACTTAGGGTTTTACAGTAACTTACAGTCTCATAATAACTTAGTCTCATAGCAATTTACAGTCTTACTGTAACATAGTAACTTATCATAATTTACAATCTCACCATAAATTAATCTCACAGTAACTTAGGTTTCAATTTTCCTTGTTTTTCTCTGTTTGTTTGTGTTTTTTACTGCACATTACCATGTTGAATAAACTTGCTTTGCTGCTTTCTAAATGTCATTACACTTTTTTTTTTCCCTCACCAACTTGGGAGGGACTTACAGTTCTATTTCAGGTGCAATAAAACTAATCAGTACATTGCAGTGCAAAGCTGATGAAGTCACTTTTATAGCTTGTGTGTCTTTCAGGAACTAAAACCACTGCAGGTAACCACAAATTATATTGAATATTGTTATTATTTCAAGTTGTATTATTTGCATTATCTGAATTTATAAAGCATTAAGTGTACATGTTAAAAGACAATTATGCTTTGAAGCTTTTTGGACCAATATCTTCTCTAGGTACAGTGTAACTAATTAAAATGAATGAATTAAAAATGATTCAAACTATGATCCCAGGATGCATTACATGCACTGGTTGACCTTTTTGTCATATCTCCTTTGAGGAACAGTATGAATGATGGTGTAGTCTGCAGGCAAGTCTAGCTATTTAAGAACTGATCTGAATCATTAATACATTATTTCTAGACTTTCCGTGACTTGAAAATGAAAAATTAAGCTGCAGTTACATAAGAAATGCAAATGCTAAACAAAACCACAGCATAGCACAGAGTCACACCCAGAACATTCTGGTAATGAGTCATGAACGAGATGATGCTAGGGATCATCCAGGTTTAGCCAGTTTAGCACAAATATAATTGGCTGGGTGGAGAAGAATTAAGCGCAAGATTGATTTTTATTCCCGATCCCTGAAAGTCACAGAATCCATGGCAGAACTCGGTATACTTTGTTGTAAGAAATGTGCACAGGACAGATATATATCAGAGATCAAGGTCACGTACTTCAACCGATCTGAATGAATTCATATGCAATAGCGATAGAAACACTGATAGCATGTTTGGGTTTCCTCTGTCAGTCATGGCTTCGTCTAAAACGATTCTGTGTGATTACTGCACTGAGGGAAAACTGCAGGCTATAAAGACCTGCCTGGAATGTCGGGTTTCGTTCTGCACCACTCATCTGATACCTCACAAAAGTGTCGAAAAACTCAAAAAGCACAAACTCATTGACCCCATTGAGACCCTGGATGATTACGTATGCAAGAAACACGAGCAGCCCCTGGAGATGTTCTGTAGGGATGACCAGATATGTGTGTGTCATTCGTGTTTAATGGGAGACCACAAAACTCACATCATCACTTCGATAGAGGAGGAAGTTCAAGTGAAGAAGGTAATCCCTCACCTTCATGTTCACACATGGAGCACAAATCTAACCACGACAAATGCAAATATAGAATTCAAAACTTTATTATCTATCGTATTTACCATAGAGCCAGCTTGGTGAGACACAGGCAGACATTCAGAAGATGATCCTAAAGCGACTGAATAAAGTTCAAGAACTCAAATCCACTGTAGAGCTCAGTAAAGTAAGTGCTAGCAAGTTTTTTTTATGTCAACAATTACCACAAATCTCAGTAAAAAAAATACATTATAACAGCATCAGCTTGTTAGTTCCCATTCAGGGAACTCTATTATGTCTTTGTCAAATGGTTTGGTTCTATAGATCATGCACATAGAAATTGTGGCTATTAACATGGTAATTAAGTGCTCTCAAGTAAGTTGTGAGAAAGTGGATGTACATCACATCACCTGAGAACCTAAGTACCTAGACAAGATCATGTCCTGCAAAACCTCAGCTCAGAAACAAAACAGAAACTTGTGAGAAAAAGTACAAGTACACAAAAACTAATGTAGGTCTTAGACCAATAAACGGTCAAATTTGGTGGTGGCAGCAACATGCTCTGGGGATGCTTTACTTTTTCAGAACATTCTAAGGGCTTCTTTTCAAAAACAGTACAATACAAGGGGCTATGACATGAGAATCTGCTTGAGAGTAATGTATTGTATTCTATTGTATTAATTAGGCAATAATCCCAAATATTTCTTTTTTAAAGTTTGGCATAGTATAAGTCCAGAGCTGAATACGATTGAAAATCTACAGCATTGTTTGGCTTGTAGGAACATACACCCAAAATAAAAGTTCCTCCGCTTTTCCTTTAAATAGTTCTTGTGTTAGACGTGGTCCTACAAATACAGTGCTAAAGAACTTTCGCCTGCATTAGAACTTTTGTTGCAAATAAAATGTTTGAATTGATAACCGAATTGATATTGTTCTGAGATATAAACAAAAACCTTCCTTTTCCCACCAAGAGAATTTTTTAGTCTATTCAAATAGATACTAACTGTGGTATCTAAGGATACACTGAGATCTTGTATTACAAAGAAAATAAGACAACTTCTGCTGTGGTATAAAAAGGTTTCAAGACTAGTTTTGGAACATGCCAACAGATGGCAGCACAAGGCTGGACGCACAGTCACAGTGAGCGCTAACCTATATAAGTCAGTATGCCAAAAGTCACGATTTGAACGAAGACGTCCAGGACATATTTCAGAAGTGGCAGAAACGTTGGGAGCACTGTGTTGTTGTGCAAGGGGACTATTTTGAATTTAATAGTGTAAACATAGATAAATAAAATACTTTCTTGTAAACAGAGCGAGTCTAGAAACTGTTTAATCCCACCTCCTAAAGAGCAGTAAATGGAAATGTACCACTTTAACCAACAGTGTTTTTGTACTGTAATGAGGACCAAGTCCTGGATAACACTTATTTGATTGCTCAATTAGGTTTCTTGTTAGAAAAACAATTAGACTTACAGTAACTTGCAGTCTTAAACCATAATGTAGTCAGAATTTACAAACTGAGCCAAACTTTGAACCAAGATTTGAGCCAGATACCTCTGTCCCCTTTTTCTAGCCAAAATATTTTTGCCTATAGTATTGAAAGCTGCTCTGAGATCAAGTAAGTGTAAGTAAAGGAATCCCTAGTCAAGAGCTTGTAAAATGTCATGTACCACTTTAACCAATGCTGCCAATGAGATCTAAATAAATAGATGACACATTTAAAATAGGTGATTTCTTATTTTTCTTAATCAATTCATATCCATTTAAAGTAATTTTTTATAGTCAATATTATTATTTGGAAACTCATGTTAGACAAACACAGAGAAGGAGAAAGCAGACATCGTAGAGGCCTTCAATGCTCTGATGCTCTGCATTGAGAGAAACCAGGCAGAGCTGCTTAAGATCATGGAGGAGAAGCAGAAAGCAGCCGAGAGGCAGACTGAAGAGTTCATTAGGCATCTGCAGAGTGAAATCTCTGAGCTAAAGAGAAAAACCACCGAGCTGGAGCAACTCATTCACACTGACGAGCACCTGCACCTTCTACAGGTCAGAATCCTCTGTGTTTCTAAAGCAGTGCAGGACATGATGAGACATGTTGAGTGCTGATATTTTTCTTTTCTCTACTGTTGTATGTAGATTTACCCATCACTGTGTGGTTCCCTACCTGGCAGTAACTGGTCTGATGTTGGAATTGAGTTTTATCTCAATGTGGAGACACTGAAGAGAGCTCTTCCCCAGCTTCAAAAATCTCTCAATGAGCAAATGGAAAGGGTTCCTGATATTAGTAAGTACAAGCATCTGATGACGGGGTTTAGAGGGGAAAATGTAGGGAAAATATAGAGTAAAATATATAATCAGTGCAGGTTTGTCCTGGGTTTCGGATTTAGCCAAACCAAATAACTAAAGGGACAATGTTGAACTGCACTTTCAATCTGATTATGAGGAAAATTACAAGGAATCATTTGCAGACAAATTGCAGGTCTAGGAACACCCCATCAGGATGCTCTGTGGTTTTCCTGAAATTGGCTACCTGACTGAAAAATCAGAAACAGAAACAAAATACTTAGAGTTGTTCAGTCTGTGTATCTTCTGTGTAAGACGTTTTTATCTTACAAAAAAAAAATTATATATATTTTTTTCTAATACTTTTGCCATTTGAGTTGCACAAGCCAATGAACTCTGAAGTGAAGTCCCGGGCTCAAGCCCAGATAAATGGGGAGGGTTGCGTTAGGAAGGGCATCCAGCGTAAAAACGTGTGCCAAATCAAATATGCGGATCAGGAATCAGAAATTCATACTGGATCAGTTGAGGCCTGGGTTACCAACGGCCGCCACAGGTATTGTTAGCCAACAAGGTGTCGGTGGAAATTGGGCTACTGTTGGCTGAAGGAGGAGAAGGAGAGGAGGAAAACGTCTACAGAGACGGCAGGAAAAGGGGAAGTGTAGGAGAGTGGAGGTTCGGGTTGGTACTTTAAATTTTGGCACTATGACTGGTAAAGGGAGAGAGATAGCTGATATGATGGAGAGGAGAAAGGTAGATATGTTGTGTATTCAGGAGACCAAGTGGAAATGGAGTAAGGCCAGGAACATTGGAGGTGGGTTTAAACTGTTTTATCATGGTGTGGATGGAAAGAGAAATGGGGTAGGGGTGATCCTGAGGGAAGAGTACAATAAAAGTGTAGTGGAGGTGAAGAGAGTTTCTGATAGGGTGATGAACGTGAAGGTGGAAGTTGAAGGGGTGATAATAAATGTCATCAGTGCCTATGCTCCACAAGTGGGTTGTGAGATGGAGGAGAAGGAAAGATTCTGGAGTGAGTTAGATGAAGTGGTAGAAGGGATACCTAGGAATGAAAGATTGCTGATTGGGCCAGATTTTAATGGGCATGTAGATGAAGGGAACAGAGGTGATGAGGAGGTGATGATAGGTATGGCTTTAAGGAGAGGAACGTGGAACGGCAGATGGTGGTAGATTTTGCTAAAAGGATGGAAATGGCAGTGGTGAATAAATATTTTAAGAAGAAGGAGGATCATAGGGTGACGTATAAGAGTGGAGGAAGGTGCACACAGGTGGACTATGTTCTATGTAGGAGATGCAACCTGAAGGTGATTGGAGACTGTAAGGTGTTGGCAGGGGGCAGTGTAGCTAGACAGCATCGGATGGTGGTCTGTAGGATGGTTTTGGAGGTGAAGAAGAAGAGAAGAGGGTTAGGGTTAGGGTTAGAGGACTGAAAGAACAATAAGATGGTGGAAGCTGAAGGAGAAAGAGTGTGAGGTTTAGGGAAGAGGTCAGACAGGGTGGTGGTGAAGAGGTGCTGGATGATTGGGCAACTACTGCTGAAGTGATGAGGGAGACAGTTAGAAAGGTACTTGGTGTGACATCTGGAAAGAGAAAGGAAGACAAAGAGACGTGGTGGTGGAATGAGGAAGTGCATTAGAAGAAAGGTTGGAGAAACAGTACTGGGATCGACAGAGAGATAAGAAAATTAGGCAGAAGTACAAGTAGATGCAGCAGCAGGTGAAGAGGGATTTGGTCTTTTTTTGTACAGTAGGCAATAGGCATAATACGTACATACATTTATCCATATCTCTTCTTACCCTGATGGGCTGATCAGTCTGGGACAGGGAACTCTCAACTCACCAGTCTAAATTACCTTTTTCCTTTGTTCCAGAAACCAGTTTTTATTCTTCCTAGCAAATGTAATCTTTTTTTTTTTTTTGATTAGCCTCATTGATAAGGGGTTTCTTAAGGCTACACAGGCGTTTAGTCCCAAATTCTTCTTAAGGTAGAGTTATCAAGACAGTATTTGGATGCTTGCCTTTTCAAGCCATGTGTTTTTTTTTCCCCAAATTGTTTGCAAAAAGGGTTGGAGGTATACAATCGTATAAGACGTCTTTGGATGTTGTAGCATGAAATTTTCCCTTCACTTGAACTAGGAGACCCAAACCTCTTTTAACCACCTCGTATAATTCAATTAAAAATAAATCCCTTAACTGAATTAAATTGAGTGGGAACATTGTAACGAACAATTTTACTCACTCAGTAAATTTAACTTTAAAGCTGAATTGATGTCCCTCTGTTCTAAAGCCTGTTTTTGTGCTAGCATGAAGCCCGAGCCTGGATAATGGCTCAGGATTAGGCCAATAAATATAATTGTAAAAATAACAACTTTTTTCTACTTCAACAAAAATTGTAACAATGAACATTTGTCGGATATTTAGATTTGCACATATTTTAGTTCAGGTTTAACTGGTTATTACGGTGTCGATTTTCTAGTAAATTACCCCAGTACCCCCCCATCCACCCCACTCCGGATAAATACCCCCCATTGACCAGTAGTGGAAATTTGTATTGCCTGCAAATGAATTTTCTGATAATCAGAATAATAATATATTAAAGTATGATGTAAAGTACGAGTAATGTCTTGTAATGTTTTCCCAACAGAATTAAAGCGAATCCGACAGCATGCAGGTACAGTATGATACCTTTTTATGCCTGGCAAAACTATTTTAATTATTTCCCAATCCACTCTATAATCTCAAAACTTTACTGTCTTTTCCTCTCAGTGGATGTGACTCTGGATCCTGAAACAGGAAATCCTGCTCTCATTCTTTCTGATGATGGGAAACAAGTGAGCCACGGAGACCTACGACAAAAACTTCCTGCTAATGTAAAGCGATTCGATTTCTCCCCCTGCATCATGGGAAAGCAGGGATTCTCCTCAGGGAGATTCTACTACGAGGTGCAGGTCAGAGGGAAGACAAAGTGGGATATAGGAGTGGCCTGGGAGTCTGTTAAGAGGAAGGGGGAGATTACATACAGCACGGAAAATGGATTCTGGCTTCTATGCCTGAGGAATGGTAGCGAATATAAGGCTTGCAACTCCCCTACTGTTCCTCTGTCCTTAACAAAGGCTCCTCAGAAAGTAGGAGTGTTTGTAAATTATGAAGAGGGTTTGGTCTCCTTCTATAATGTCGACACCAAGTCTCTTATTTACTCTTTCACTGGTCAGAATTTCAGTGAGAAAATCTTTCCATTCTTCAGCCCTTCATTCAATAACGGAGGGAAGAATTCAGCGCCGCTGATCATCACGCCTGTTCAATGAAATGAATTTTTCTCATAGAAACCAATAATTTAGCTAATGTGATGTTTTATTTGAAGAATTATTATTTAGGTTTTTTCAAATTCAAGATAGTCAGTGGTGTAATCGTTTTTAAAGTAGTGTACACATATACAAGACCGGGTCAGGACAACCCAAGTGAGTTTTTCAATTTTGTGAAATTCATCTTGTATAGTGCAATTGAACTCAAACATTGAAATTGTATATTTAAAAAATAGACGTAGTTCTACAGGGTCTCTAGAGGATCGTTAAGTTTGTGTTTTTTTATCACCATCATAACGAGAACTTTTTTCTCATCAAATGACAAAATCAGGGACATAAATTCAGTTCCTGACAAAATATATCCGTAATTAAAATTGTGTGCGTGAAATGATCCATTACCATTTTTCCCCCTCAAATGAATTCCGTTAAGGGTTTCTTTTCTCATTAAATTAATCGAGGTGGTATTAAAAGATTTCGAGACTGGTTTCATAACATCCCAACAGATTGCAGCACAAGTCTGCATGTACAGTCACAAGGAGCACCGACCTTCATAAGTCAGTGTGCTAAAAATTCATCGTCCTGTGTACATCGGGAGTCGTGCAGCCTTTGCTAATCTGACCACGAGTGTTCCTACGTCTGCAGTTTTCAGTTTCGTTGAGGAGATCCGGCGCGAATCGCAGAAGATGCTTGACGCATTCCAGAAGTGGCAGAAATGCTGGAAGTGCTGCATTTCTGTGTAAGGGGACTATTTTAAAGGTGATGGTTTCGAAAATAATCGTTTTGCAACCTACAGTGTGTATATAAGTGTATCTTCTTGTTCTGGCCCCTTGGACATTGAACTATGCAAATTGTTTCTTAAATGCGTCAATCCCATGCACATCACTCTCCAACCACTATTGCTTTATGTGCAAAACTGGATTGAGTTTCCAAAAACCATTTGCATAACGAACACAAGACGACTTTGTTTTAGTCCTCACACTTCCTTCATTCCATTCCAACAAGGAAGGACTACTGGTGTATGTTCATTAGCTTTAACAGGTTTTACTAGATTGTGTCTATTATTTTCCTCCTTAGTTTTTTTTTATTGTTTGTGTTACACTTGTTTGTAGGTGATATATTTTGGTGTGCATTACAAAAGAGAAAAAAAATTTAACACACTTTGTCTGTAATGTGACTAAAATGCTCTGAAAAAATACATTGAAGGGGACACAAGGAATCGTGTGAATAACGTGACGAATGAAACCAGGTGTCACATGTGAAACAATATGATGTGAAAAAAAGTGTAAATTTGAATGTTGTGGTGAAATTCGTAAAATAAAAATGATTGAAATATGTAAAAAAATAAATGAATGAATTGCATGTGAAACATACAAAAGATGAAAAATGTGCTCAATATAAACATTTTAATTTATGTGACCTTACTATAAGGGATTATACAGATAAAAAAGAAAAGAAAAGATATTACTGCTTTATGATTAAAAGCACTTAATATGCACTTATGTATGTTTTTAAGTATCTTCACACTCAAAAAAACCCACATTTTAAATCTCCATATCTCTGTACTACCACACATGACTTCTCCAGCACGTAAACTTCCCATCATGGTTCCCATTAATATTCTCAGAAAACACTGTTTATGTAACGTAAGGCACGAATAGATACCAATATATTATAACATGGGAATATTCATGTCATCCGTTTGCAACTTCCTCTAGACGTCTTGTTAATGTGGGGATTTTTTTTATTTTTTGGAAAGGAGTATAACGATGTGGTTTCTTCAAAATTTCATACATACTCCAAAAATGTACACTGGAATAAGTGATTTGGGATGGTGACCGATACTGGAAAAATAGATACTGACTGATGGATACAAACCCAAACCCCCAGGATGTACTCTGAAAACTGTCATATCAAAAGTCATATCTTTTCTAAGAGGTGTTGCCAATTTATTACAGTTTTGCATTTGATCCCAGTGTCAAGTTCTTCTTTTAAGTTCTTGGGCATCTATAAATGTCAAGGACAAACAACACCACAACAATGATAACTAAGTGGTAGGCTTCTTAATAGAAGGTCATAAGATCAAATCCCAGCCCCACCCCCGCTTGTCCCTTGATCAAGACCCCTGATCTTCAACTGCCTAGTTGCATAAATGATTGCATATAATTAGCTTTGGATAAGGGAGACTGCCAGGTGACATCAGTGTCTGCTTCGAAAAAAGAAGTATGTAAGGTGCCTATAAATAAAATGTATTATTATTATTATTATTATTATTATTATTATTATTATTCTTATTATTATTATTATTATTATTATTATTTTCCCGTGGGCTCACCACCTGCAGGAGGGACCGTAAGGGACGGTGCTGTGAGGATTGGGCAGCAGTCGAAGGCGGGGGCCTGCTTAGACTGCTGCCCCCGCGACCCGAATTACGGATAAGCGGGAGAAAATGAATGAATGAATGAATTATTATTATTATTATTATTATTATTGATGAATCCCAGATGAAGTGGTAGCTCAGTAGATAAGGCTCTAGGGTTTACCAAGCTGCCACTCATCAGACCCTTGAGCAAGGCTCTTAACCCTCAGTGATCCAGGGGCACTGTATCATGGCCGACCCTGTGCTCTGACATCAATGGGATATGAGAAGAAAGAAATTCCCTGTGCAGTAATGTACATGTGACAAACAAAAGCATCTATCTATCTATCTATCTATCTATCTATCTATCTATCTATCTATCTATCTATCTATCTATCTATCTATCTATCTATCTATCTATCTATCTATCTATCTATCTATTTATAGAGGAGAAGTTCTCTTTACAGTCTGGTTCCTCTTAAGGCCCCTCACTCATGATTTCTAAGGGAGTTTTTCCTTTAATACCATCACCATTGACTCTCTCATTAGGGACTAAATTATAGGGATAAATACAGAGAACAGGAATAACTTAATGCCCGCTGATCAGACATGACATTATGACCACCTGCCTAATAATGTGTTGGTCCCCTTTTGCTGCTAAAACAGTTCTGACCCATTGATCATCAAGAGCATTAACTTCTTTAGCAGCTTGAGCTACTGGAGCTCGTCTATTGGATCAGACCACATGGACCAGTCTTCGCTAATCTTATCTTATCTTCCTTGGAGCACTTTTGATAGATACTGACCACTGCAGACCAGGAACATCTCAACGTGTTATGACGCAGTTATGCAGTTATTTATTTATCAGGCAGCAAGTGAACATTTTCTCCTCAAAGTTGATTTTAGAAGCAGGAAAAATGGGCGAGCATAAAGATTCGAGTTCGACAAATTGTGACGTCTAGACTTCTAACATCAACTTTGAGGAGAAAATGTTTACTTGCTGTCTAATAAATAAATCCACCCACTAACAGGTGCCATGATGAAAAGATCATCAGTGTTTTTCACTTCACCACTCATAATGTTATTCCTGGTCGGTGTATACGACTTACTACTGACAAAAAAATGACATTGAATTGAACTGAATTGAATTACAACTTGCAAGCCTTGGGGCAACCAACCAGCTTTGAGTCCTTCACATATCAGTAATGAATGGACAGAGTTTCCTCTCAGAGCTTCTCAAACTTTTTCTGCCATTCGCAACTTTAGATGGGGTGAATGTTCAAGCCGCACCAGTCCTCCATCACCCCAAGAAAATGGTAATAAAATACTTCTTGTTAAAAAATTTCTAATTAATTGAAATATCAAGTTTTAAACCAAAAACAGTAAATAGCACATTCCAAAACAAGAAAAGAAAAGTGTAGTTGTTTAGATGTTGTTTTAATTTACTTGCATTCAGTGTTTATTTGTGGTTGCTTTGAGTGTATAATGTTATTTTTAATAGAGAACTTATACATGAAGACTAATGAAGAACATACAAAGAAAATCTTGCTGTTCATTGAGCACCATGTACAATGTCTTATTCCCCACTAGAGGGCCTCACCCCACACTATGACATCAACTGCTTTAGACTGATTTAAAGTTTTCTTTTTAAATGAAGAAAACCGCATATAAACTTTGCATGGTTGGGCAGACGTCACTTGTTTTGCAATATGCCTTGCATTTTCCCTTGGGTTTAGCTACAAGGAAATACTTGTTATTTTAGCCCTGAATCACCAGATTGTCATAAATTTGTGTTGTTGGAAATTCCCTGCTCCTCCCCTTCCAGTTCTTTTTTTTTAAATCCCATATCGGCTGTAATACACCGTCGTATTATATGCGGTTTTCTTCCTTGATAGAACCCCCTTTTGACTTCAAGTTTATTTCTTGTAATTTTGAGAGTTTTTGTTTCTCGAAAATTTTAAGTTTAAGACTTGGAAATTCCCTGCCCCTTTCCCTTCCAGTTTTTTTTAATCCTATAGTGGCCATAATAAGCCGTCGTTGTAAGTAGTTTAAAAGCAATAGAAATATTTTTTGCAGGCCCCAGTTTAAGGGCCGTTCTTTGACCTTAACACATACTTAACTTGTGTTGCTGCATATATTTTATTTATTCATTTTGAGTTGTTTCTGAGCCTGAATAAAATTGTTATTGAGATGTTATTTTCTTAAAAGTAGTAAAATAATATTTTACCAATTGCTCTTTAAAACATGCATTAGCCAAAATTCAAAGTTTGTTCTTCACTCACGAACTTCCTCAACATGTGTTGCTGCATACTTTATTTTGAGTTATCTGACCTGAATAAAATTATTTAAATAAACATTTTTATAACAGCCAAATATTTGCTATATTTTTAAATATTAATAGCTTTCTTTGAGAAAAAAAGAACATATTAACCAGAATTTAAAATGTACTTTGTTCTTCATTTATTTACTTGCTTAACATGTGATGCTACATATTTGTTAATTTTTGAGTTGTACATGGACATAAATAAAGTATTTGTTATTGAAAACCTGTACTTCTTTTATAGTAGAAATATATATTTATTTTCAATGGTTTAAAAATGTGTCTCTTTGCGAAAAAACGTTCCAGACCCCTGGTCTTGGTACACAGGAACAACGTTGATATTTTGTAACATACTTTTGACATATTCATGTACCAAATACAAGCTTCTTTTGTTCATTCGTAATCGTACGTCATTATGGGCGTGCACAATGCCCTCAGATCTATTTACGGGGCAGACAATGAGTAAAGATCCACCCCTTCGACACACTTTTCATTCACAACTAAAGCGTTCTTAAGGTGTTGTGAGGAAATATATTATGGGGCATTATACAATGTCTGCCACCTACTGGTTACAATTCTTTTTAAACAAAAGAACAGAAAACAGGAGGAGGAGCCTGACGAGGTTAAAGAATCTTTACATGCAAAAACAGATGTCTTCATGAGAACACACATCTCCACACTGAGGAACCTACAGCTTGTGATTCCAAGTGACGGAAATTGCTGAAGGTCAATTCTGAGGGGGCAAAAAGCCAAAGGGACAAAAGAGGATAAGAGTGGGTAAGAGGTAACATAAATACCAAACTCTATTTTCTTTTATTGTGTGTTCCTGTCATGACATCTTTTTTTTCGTTTGTTATATATATATATATATATATATATATATATATATATATATATATATATATATATATATATATATATATATATATATATATATACACACACATACACACACACACTCTGCCTGGACAACATTATTACATCTCAATACAACTAAGAAATAGTTATGAAGCTTACATTGGATAATTAATGCAGTAATAAATATGTTTCTTCTGGCAACAAGATATTGAACCCTATCTGATACAGTGAAAGCTTCTCAATTTCTGTCCAAACATGTCCTGTGATTGTGGAAAAGATGTTACTCTGTTTCAAAAGGGTCAAATTATTAGCCTGAATCAAGCAAAGAAAACTAAGGCGATTGCTAAAAATACTAAACTATATTGTAAATACTTTCCAGTGCATTATGAAAACCTGGAGAAATAGTGGTGACCCATCAAAAAATCTTGAATGATCGTAATCAGAGGTCAGTCAAACTGACAAAAAAAAGGCAGAGCATTTTCTCATATACAATGCAAAGAATACTCAAAGATATTACGACTTAATAGGTGTGTAAGCCTTAAGAAAACCAGTTGTCAGTGCAAATGATTGGAAAAAAGGATTTGATTTGCTGGGGAGCATAAAGATTATACTCTGGAGCAAGAAAAAAAACAAAGGTCATGTGGTCTGATGAGTCCAGATTTGCTTGTTCTAAAAGGGTGGGTGCATCAGGGTAAGAAGAGATGCACACATTATGCATAGTGCTTATTGTATAAGATGGTGGGGGCAGTGTTATGATCTGGGGTTGCTTTAGTTGGTCAGGTCTAGGGTAATGTTATGTACCTGAATATACTGAATGTCCAGTTCTTTTTCAATGAATTTCTTTCTTCCCTGGTGGCACAGGCACATTTAAAGATGACAATGATTCATTGGGCTCAAATTATGAAAAAGGGGTTCAGGATACATGATATTATCCCAATTGAGAATCTTGTAATGTGCATCTTGTTACTCTTGGCTCTTTTATCAAAGAGTCCTGGTAAGAAATGAATGCAACTCTAGATGGAAATCAATGGTGGGACATTAGATAACATTAATTGAAATGATTCCACACAGATTGTGTCGTAATCAAGACAAAAGGTGATTTAGGAAAATAATAATGTGGGACTTTGATTTTTGGCCAGGCAGTGTGTATTTATATATGGGAGTGGTGAGGCTATCCCATCTGGAGAATGTATTTACTGCAAAAACAAGGTGGAGAAACAGGTTTTTAGGACAGGTGTGAATGCTAGAGCTATCATTTACTTATGTCTGTAAAACATTAGCATGACTTTGTATCGAATGCCAGAGTAAAATTTAGCAAAATGAGGATGTTTTGACTCATCTACATTAATATCTCTGTTAGTTATGGCTTCAACAAGCAGTCTCTTGTATGAAGAACAGCTCCAGTGCTCCATCTGTCTGGATGTGTTCACTGATCCAGTCTCTACTCCATGTGGACACAACTTCTGCAAGACCTGTCTCAATGAGTTCTGGGACACCAGTTCGCATTACAAATGTCCAATGTGCGCATCAGATTTCCCCAAAAGACCAGAGCTCCGTGTGAATACGTTTATTTCAGAACTGAGTGCTCAGTTTAAGATGTCAGTTCAGTTCAAATCCAGCAGCGGTGCTGACCAACCTTCAAACCAGGAACCTAAAGGGGTTCTGTGTGACTCATGCAATAAGGAAAAGCTTGAGGCGCTAAAGTCCTGTCTGGACTGTGGCGTTTCTTTATGTCTTACTCATCTGCTGCCTCATAAAACTGCAGCTAAATTAAAAAAACACAAACTGATTGATCCTGTGGAGAACCTGGAGGACTACATCTGCCAGAAACATGAGAAAATGCTGGCGCTGTTCTGTAGAGACGACCAGATGTGTGTGTGTCAGTTCTGCATTTTGGGGGACCACAAGAATCACAACACTGTTCCTATGGAGGAGGAAAGTCAAGAGAAGAAGGTCAGAATTTACTTTTTGTATTGGTTTTTACGTTTGGGATCGAATCGGTTCTGATTTGTGGTATTGTTTGTATCATTACACCAGAGTCACCTTGTGGAGACCCAGAAGCATGTTCAGAAGATGATCCAGAGTCGAAAGGAAAAGCTGGAGGAGCTAAAAAAGTCTATAGAACTCAATCGATCGAGTCTCTTGAAAACTAATGTTGTTTTTAGTTTGGGAAAAAAAACCCCAAGAAACTCAAAAGTAAATATTCTTGCAATAGAGACATGCCAACATGGAGAAAACGGAAAGCATGAAGATGTTCAGCGTTTTGATGCGTTGCATTGAGAAAAGCCAAACTGACCTTCTTCAGGTGATGGAAGAAAAGCAGAACGCAAATGAACGACAAGCACAACAGTTCATTCAAGAGCTGGAGCAGGAAATTGCTGAATTACAGAAAAAAAATGATGAGATGCTGCAGCTCTTACGTACCCAAGATCACCTTAAGTTCCTACAGGTTAGAAATGCGTCTTTTCTCAATAGTAATATTATGCAGTAAACGATAGAACAGTGCTGAAGGTATTGCTCCTCTTTCCTGCTGTACCGTAGGTTTACCCATTTCTGCACGGACCTTTACACAACAACTATTGGAATAATGTCCAAAATAATTCGCAACTCAGTATAGAGACATTGAGGAGAGTTCTTCATGAGCTTCAGGAGTCTCTCAATAAGGAGATTCTAAAGCTTCCAGAGATTGGTAAGTTCCTATATTTCCACACAGGTTTTCAATGAAACCCTACAAGCCAGTAGAGATGAGAAATCTGAAACCGTTTACGGATTCAAATCCTCCTGAGTCAATCCGTTAACACATCTGCGTCCCTCAAGTCTCTTGATTCAATAGGGATTCTGAATGTTTTTTCCATTGAATTCCACTAGAGGGCTCTCACCAAATCCTTAAAATTCACAGAATCCAGAAGACTCATGAATCCCATTCACAAGTCTCTCGGATCCAGCTTCGTGCTACGAGTCCGATGGACACGCTTAATCCCATGGTTCAGGTGGATCAGTGAGGACTCTCACAGGATCCACGATTTTGAGTCACTTGTGTTTTGACCATACAGGAAGTTTCCTGAAAAAGTCAGATAGTTGTTGCTACAGTTACTTGCTGACAACAACTTAACAAATTGAATGGTGATATTTACATTTTGTATTTATATATGTTGTTAGTAGCAGAATAACCAAGGACTCAAGTGATTCAAATAAATGAAGAGAAGGATGCATGAATCCTGAGTCATTGAAAGGTTCGGGCTATGTAACCCCATTGAATCTGGATTTGCTCATCTTTATAGGCTAGGAGTGTGTAGTCTTTTACACAAAGGGCCAGTGTGGCTGCAGGTTTTCATTCCAACCAAGAACACATCAAATTCTACCTGTTTAATCTACTTTTCATTTAAAACTACTATCAGGTGGTCCTTGTTTGGTTGGAATGAACACCTGCAGCCACACAAGCCC
The DNA here is from genome assembly GCF_946808225.1 of Silurus aristotelis. Taxonomy (NCBI): domain Eukaryota; kingdom Metazoa; phylum Chordata; class Actinopteri; order Siluriformes; family Siluridae; genus Silurus; species Silurus aristotelis. The sequence continues at coordinate 30,418,577 of NC_139578.1, forward strand.
TTGTAAAAAAGTTGGACACCCCTGTTTTAGGCCATCCTCCAGGCATAACCATCATAGCAGTAAAGTCCCTGAGGTGATGTAGCTTAGCCTGCTACCCTCATATACTTGCTGACTTACCTAGCAATTCCAGGATACCTGCCCATCTATCACAGCTAGTGAGTTTTGCTAGTACAATGCAACAGTTAAAAAACTACCTTTGGTGCTTCCATAACAGCAAGGCATTTATAGCCCTTCACTTGTATGGGGTACCTCAGAAAATCACATCCACTGCCTCAAATTCTCCAAAAAGCTTGCTCACTCTATGTGTGGCAGTTGATGCCTTTTCAGAACTTTGACCAGCATGATCCTCACTGGACTAATCAGGTTAACCCAAGCACATTTGGGGCAGATACTTGTCTTTTCGAAGGAAACGTGTCTGGCTTTGAATGGGAAAAATGATATTTGATGGTACAGCTGATAAAAATGTTTCCTCCTCCCCATGACAGAGAGTTGACTGTTGTTTAAAGGTTTGCAATTCTTATTTAGATTTATAAGCAGGTTCCCACCAAATTTACTGGATGGCAAACTCCCAGGCCCTCCTGAAGATCTAGCAAACGGCTTCTCTTTGCTTGTTCTGGTATGCACCAAGCATATGAAGAATCACTAGAGGGAATCGTTTGAGATCTCTTTGGCCTGAATAGCAAAGACATGTCATCCTGTGGCAGGAATCCTCAGCTATTGAATAGCCAATGACCAGGCTCATAATAATGGGTAATTTGTCTGCCTCCATTTTCCAGGCCATATATTGGGAAAGTTAATTAAAAAAAAAAACCTTGAATGTTTTGTTCCTTCCTCTTGGCCTACCAAGCTGAACATATGTGACCTTTGAGAGGCAGTAAACAATGAAAGAAAATGCCCCCTGAATGAATTTATTTTACAATAGTATTGGTTTAAGATCACTACATATACAGACACCATACTTGGTTAAAACCATTGCATTGTCCATAGTAATTGCTATTTCGAGAAGGCAATCACCAAATTAACAATTATTGCTTAAGTTAGCCTGCTTGATTGTTGCTAAGCTACACCAACTATGAATTTACTAGTTTGGATTGACCCTAACCCTAACCCTAACCCGAGAATTACTGTGGATATTGAGAGATGACTAGAGAAGAGGTCCTGCCCTCACTTGTAGATGAACAGCATCATGGTCAATGACCTCATCCTTTGCCATTGTAAAGGAATGGTTCAGGTGTACAGTACCTATGGAGCCAGGTCAGACTTTCCCCAACTCATACACATCCCTCATGTAGAGAAATATCAAGAAGTAAAATGGGTCATTTATACTTTGACTTCCAAGGAAGGTAAGACAAGATTGTACAGCAGGTCTTTTACAGGTGTCCCTCAAATCAGGGGATCGTGACAATTGCTGTTTCATAAAATGTATCCATTTTAACAGTTTATGGGAATAAATTTGAAAGCGAGGTTTTCATTTAAAAATATCCACGGTTAAATTTTCAATCGTTTCCCAAAAGTTGCTCATCCACATTAAAACGTCTATAAATGTCCCTGTACTGCGTTTGAGCAAAAAGTACGACGATTCAATCTGCATCATTTCTGCCTTCAATTTATTTACTTTACAGCTCTTTGGATTGTCGCGTCAATGACTAAAAATGTGTCATCGTTTTCTAAAGCCATTTGATCCACACTGGAGAGCGTTTTCAAAAAATTACGTTTTGCGTTGACTGTAAACTATTACTAGAAAAAGAATGCAATTTGTATGTGTATTGTATAAGTTCTAATTGGTGATTTTTTTTTTTATCTCAAATAGAACTAAAGATATTTCAGCAATATGCAGGTATGTTGGTTGGTTTTCAAATGAATTATAATTGTATTCACTATAATGAATTATTCCCAATAGTTACCATTTCTTTTTCTCGCAGTTGAAGTGACTCTGGATCCTGAGACAGCGAATTCTAAACTTATCCTGTCCAATAATCTAAAACAAGTGAGATACAGCAACAAAGGACAGAACGCTCCTGATAACCCCGAGAGGTTTAAGCGTTGTGTCAACGTGCTGGCGAAGGAGGGATTCTCCTCAGCAAGATTTTACTATGATGTGCAAGTTAGAGGAAAAACAGCCTGGGATTTAGGAGTGGCTCGTGCGTCTATCAATAGGAAGGGGGAAATTCTATACAATCCAAAGAATGGATACTGGATCTTGATGCTGAGGAATAAGACCGATTACAAGGCTTGTGAATGTCCCCTCATTCCCCTTACATTAAAACAGGCTCCTCAGAAGGTAGGGGTGTTTGTGGATTATAATGAGGGTTTGGTCTCCTTCTATGATGTTGAGGCTAAAGCTCATATTTACTCTTTCACTGGTCAGACTTTCACTGAGACACTCTATCCATTCTTTAGTCCGTGTCTTAATCATAGTGGAAAGAATTCAGCACCACTGATCATTACATCTACTGAACATTATTTTTCCACGGAAAACATCTTTGCATGTTAAGAATTAAACCATCAGGTGGTATCAAAAAGTTTCACTATCACCTTCAAATAGTCCCCTTTCACAGCAATATTCATTCAGTTCAATTCAGTTTTACGGACATTTACTGGGCTTTGTCTCAAAGCAGATTTACAGAGATAAAGTGGTAATGAGGTTGTATAAAAGAATGTGTTTATTGCATATGTTATTTCCTTATAACTGTTTATCACTAATGAGCGAGCCAGTGGCGACTGTGGCAAGAAAAAACTCCCTGAGAAGATATAAGGAAGAAACTTTGAGAGGAACCAGATTTGAAAGGAACCCATCCTCATCTGGGTGGAACCCATCCTTATTCATTGCATTCCCATTGTTGAGGTGTGCAGTAATAGGTGCGCAAATACAGTGACTTTCTTCGGCTCTTGAACCACGCTTGCTGCTCAAAACACCTCGAGCGACTCTTTGCAGCGTCGCCGTATGTCAAACGGACATCACGTCAAGCGTCTCTGTGGCGGATTTGCCCGGTTTCACAGAAAATATCACGCTGTCCATGATGAAATCGCAGACGTGGTGAAGCATGTGGTCAGAGTAGCACCATTACATCATTGGCCTCAAAACTTTTTGATACCTCCTCATAACACGCAATTAGGAAGATTTAAAAAAGATATTTTATACGATTTTATTTATGATGTCTGCAGTTATTAGTTTGTGTACAATCATTTTGTCTTTTCTGTAATGTATTTATAGAAAATCTATCATATGTTAAAACTGTAAAAAATGGCATGCTTTACAGTTTACATTTGTTTTTTGTGGTGATATTCTATTACATTTATTTTGCTAAACATGGCACTGTGCATGAAGTCCAAACATCTCCACTTCCCAATCAGTACACAGGACATTTTAACAAAGCATGAAAACTGGAAACGATCTTTAATTCTTTCTATTTGTTAGCATTCTTTCTCAGTGTAAAATTATGAAATTTTAATTGTTTCGAGATGGCCTTATAACCCTTTCAGGATTGAGAAGCATCAGCACTTGCTTCTCTAAGATCATGGAGGATGTTCTTTCTTTCTGCCACACACCTGGGTGCTCCAGAACAACAAAATGACAAAAACAACTTTTTAGTGAGTGAATCACACTTCACTTTGCATTTCTTCAGTAACAACTAGTTGCTATTTATATTTGTAAATATTGTCTAATTAGCAAGGGTGTGCTCACCTTCCCTCACCTGCTTTCTGAATATTGGTTTACTGTTTTCTTTCTATTTTTTATATATAATTTTTTTCTATTTATTGATGACAATTTCAGACGAATATTTATTAGAAAAAAAAAATTATACCCTACGTCTTTAATTCTACTAATAATATCTGGATTCTTGGTTACTAATATAAATGTGGATCCTCCCCATGTACATTAAATGGGTGACAATTTAATCACAGTGGAAGGAAAGAGTAAAAATGTTGATTATTTAAACAGTTTTGGGACAAATTATTTGTCGAATTCAATTTGCACTATTTGCATCATCATCAGTTTATTAAAAATTCCATGCCAATGTAGTGCAATGACTTCAGCTGTATAACCGCTAACACGTCGTCTAATACACATACACTATACTGCCAAAAGTATTGGGTCACCTTGTCATAACTACGATATGTGATTCTTAAACATCGCATTTCACATTTAATCCCAATTTGCTGTTATAATTTGCTCCAATCTTCTGGGAAGATGTTCCACTAGATTTTGGAGTGTGTTTATGGATATTTTTGTTCATCAGCCACAAGGGTGTTATGAAAGGCAGGTACTTATGTAGGTGAGGAGACCTGGGGTGCAGTCAGCATTCACATTCATCCCAAAGGTGTTCAGTAGGGATGAAGTAGGGATGTTTACTAGAGATATAAAGCACAAAAGTGCTTTAAATCTCTAGTAATGAATAAATCTACACTGGTACGCAAGATTACAAACTTAATATAAATATATCTCTTGAATTCTAGAAAGCAAACTTGGAAAGTGCTAATTTAGGTGTTTCAGGAAGAGGTAGGTCTTCAGTCGTCGCTTGAAGATAGTCAGGGACTCTGCTGTACGGACATCTAGGGAAGTTCATTCCACCACCTCGGTGCCAGAACAGAGAAGAGCCTTGAAGTGTACTTACCTCTCATTCTGAGAGAAAGTGGTACCAGTCGAGCAGTGCTGGAGGATCTCAGACAGCGTGGTGCAGTGCGAGATGTGATGAGGTCACTGAGGTAAGATGGCGCTGGTCCATTTTTGGCCTTGTAGGCAAGCATCAGTGTTTTGAATCTGATACGTGCAGCTACTGGAAGCCAGTGAAGCGCAGCAGTGGGGTGGTGTGGGAGAACTTGGGCTGATTGAACACAAGCCGTGCAGCTGCGTTTTGGATCATTTGCAGTGGACGAATAGCGTTCAGGGGAAGACCTGCCAGCAGAGAGTTGCAGTAATCAAGTCTTGAAATGACAAGAGACTGAACAAGCACCTGGGCAGCCTGTGTGGACAGAAATGGTCGAATTCTTTGGATGTTATAGAGAAGAAATTGACAGGAAAGCGCAACATTAGCATCATGTGAAAAGAAGGACAGTTCATTGTCCATCGTTACCCCAAGGAACGAGCAGTGGCTGAAGGGGAGAGCAGAGAGTCATGAAGAGATCAGCTGCAACAGGTTGTTTAACCCCAACTGATGCAGTGAAGAGCTTCTCATTTCTTATATTTATAACTATTACGTCTTTAACACTGATTTGGAGAAGTGTTCTTTAACTGATTTTTTTTTTTCTTCTTTTTTTTGTAGCGAGGTACCAACAGTCTATATACATTAGGCCCATTCGATTTGCATCTTGATGCATAGTCAACGATACGATACATTAAAGATAGATATGAAGCAGTTAATGTGATACAATTCACCCCTATTATGATACAGTGCGATCCAATTCGATTCACTGAAAAAGAAAATGATGCTGTGCAATTCAGTATGCTGTAGATAGTTCACTTTTATTTCGTCGGTTCAGACAGACAGCAAATCATCAATTTACTTAAGTGTCTTCTGATTTCTAAATCATGGCCCCTTCACACATGCCTTTGTAGTGCAAAAACATGAAATAAAATTTAATTCAATTTCGTTTTTATTTGTATAGCACTTTTAACAATGGACATTGTCTCAAAGCAGCTTCACACTGATAATGCACTAATAAAGAATGAATAAGATTGTTCTTTATAATTGTTTATTTGATAAAAGTTTTTAACACAATGAGTAACCCAGTGGCGACCTCTGCCATGTTAATGTGTATTTTATGTGACTCTCAGGACACGCCTCGGTCTTCGTAGTGTTGTGATACGTCATATCACGTAACAGCAATGATGTTAAGAGAACGTGCTCGATCTACATATTAAATATTGGGCACAAATTATCGGTCACTTTTTAAATAATAAAATGATAGATCATCTACAAATAATCCTATATAAATAAATCACTTTTTATCGATGTAAATATGTTAAAATGATGTCGTAGTTAAAAAGATCCCTGCTTTTAGGTTGAATGAGCCCTCGATTTAATTTTTTAGCATTTGGCGCCATCTAGTTGTCACAATGGTAATTTGGTTTAAACAATCAAATCAATTCGTTTACTTTTTTGTAGAACAAATATTAAAAAACATAAAATACACATTTTATCCTTACTATGTGTCTTATTACAGTATATTGCAGAATCAGTTAATGTGCTGTTTGCATTCTGATTGGGCAGAAGGTTTTACTTCCAAATTAATAATATTCAAGGTGATGTTTAAAAAAAATAAAAAATTAAAACTGTATGTAATCATTGATGTTGATGAAAAAATAAAAATAAATCACTGTGAGTAAATTAATGGTGTAACATCAAATAAGGGGCAAAGAGGTTTGCAATGTCTCTGACAGACTCAAAAGTAAAAAAGAGAGGTTAGTGAAGGAACGACTAGATGTTCTATTGCTGCTTAATCATAATGATAACAGAAACTTGTTTTTTCATAATAAATGTAACTATAAATGAATAAAATCACATTGTTCATGGCAAATTTGTGCTGCTCAGGTTGGTTCCACATAAACAGGCATAAAAATAACACTGGAGGTTTAAATCATGTAGATGGATTTGGACTGTTTTGCACTCAAGTGTCCATCAGTAAACAGTCGATAACTTGCACAATCATGGATCTGTAATAATTGGACTTTCGGTGTTGAAGATGAGGATGGTTCCCTTATGAAGTCTCAGGGAATTTTTCCTCTCTACAGTCGTACTCATTAGGGATTAACTTTATAGGGAGTAATTTATGAAATTAAAATTTAGAGCTGTAATCTATTTCTCTAAAGCTGCTTTGGAGTAATGTTCATTGTTAAAAGTGCTATACAAACCAAACCAAACAAATTAAATTGACTTGAATTAAACTATAACCAGAGTTTTTACAGTCAGGTGGTCAGGTTAGACCCAGTGACTTAATCTAATCTAATCTAATCAAATTTAATCTAGGGTTAGGGTTATGGTAATCTAATCTAATCTAATCTAATCGCATAATACTAATCCACACCTTTAGAACATGATATAAAATCTGTGCTTAGCAAAAAAGTCCTTCTTTTACACATAAAATTGCAGACAAGTAAGCAACATTGTACTAATCTACACACATACAAAGCAAATTTACAGAATGTATCAATGTTATTCCTCCAAATAAACCTAAAACAAAATGGATGTTTGCATGGAATATTTACCTTCTATCCAAACTAAAGCCTGTTCTTCTACATTATACTCCAAAACTCACAACCTGAGAAATGATGAAACAGACTCAGATAATGAGATCAGACTGGATATATATTTGGTGTATTAGTTACCACATGACTAAGTGCAACAACCCCTAAGAGACCCAAGAGAAACCCCAATTCACTACTCATTCATTTATTACTCTTTGTTGATTAGTTTCTTCATGAGTATGACCCACAGGCTTTGTTCCTTCCCCTTTTATTATTATTTCAAGAATGCTGAATTTACTTTTAGGAACAACAATTGCGGAATTAAAAATTAATTAATATATAAATAAAAAATAGGTAGAAGAAAAAAATAAGTAAATAAAGAATTTTACCACAATACCACCGTCACTACTGAGACTATTACTACTAATAATAACACAGTATACTGAGCATTTATACTAAACTATATACAATTATATAAACCATCAAATTCCCTTTTTCAAGCTCACATACACACTTGTGTGAATGATAGAGGAAGGGACTGGTTAGAGGGAGGAACTGATGGAGGGAGGGACTGATGGAGGGAGGGACTGGTTGGAGGGAGGGACTGGTTGGAGAGATTTCACAGTGTTTCAAACGAAACGAAAGTTAAAATTAAGGCGCGAAACCACCATAATATTTTTTCCCCTTGGGGTGAAGCGTCTCCACTGTTTTTTTGTTAAGGAGTTACAGAATCACAGGTAAGTGCTATAAGGGGGGGAAGGAAACTGTAAATTAATTTTTTTACCCGCTTTACTGGCTCTACTTGTTTTGCATTATACTAAGCTGAAAAACTGTCCAAACGTATTTATTTATTTATTTATTTATTTATTTATTTATTTATTTATTTCATTCATTCATTTATTTATTTATTACCCACAAACTAGAACAGTGCAATAAACCAGAAAGCACAATTATTTTATTTATTTTTTAATATAAATTATTTAATTAGATATGGCAACGGTTAAAAAAAAAAAATTAGTGCAAATTATTGCATGGTTTGTGTGCTCGTTTTTTTTAAACATCCATTTTTGGCAATAACAAACCCTGATTCACATTTGGCATCTCATCATGTGAGTCATCTCAGCGGTGGAGATGTTTGAATCACTGTAAGCTATTTGAGCTGTGTACCCAAGTTATTTTGTTTTGTAAGATAACCTAGAAAATAAACGGGCAATTTTTCACGTGTGCACAGCTCATTGACGTGTCTCCTGGACGAGTCATGGCTTCCCCCTGCAGTGTCCTGTACGAAGACCAGCTTCTGTGCTCCATCTGTCTAGATGTGTTCACTGATCCAGTCTCTACTCCATGTGGACACAACTTTTGCATGTCTCGGAAAGTGCTGGGACACCAGTCCATACTGCAACTGTCCAATTTGTAAAGCGGATTTCCCCAGAAGGCCTGAGCTTTGTGTCAATACGTTCATTTCTGAATTGGCTGCTCAGTTTAAGAAGTCAATTCAGGTAAAATCCAGCCATGATGCACATCCACTTTTCTCCATGGATCACCAGGTTCTATGTGACTCCTGCACTGAGCAAAAGCTGGAGGCCGTAAAATCCTGTCTGCACTGCGGCGTTTCTCTCTGTAGCACTCATCTGCTGTTTCATAAAACTACAGTGAAATTCAAAAACCACAAACTAATCGACGCTGTGGAGAACCTGGAAGAATACATCTGCCAGAAACATGAGAGACCCCTGGAGCTGTTCTGTAGAGATGACCAGAGGTGTGTTTGTCAGTTCTGCACCGAGGGAGACCACAAAACTCACAACATCGTTCCTATAGAGAAGGTAAGTGTTGTGAAGAAAGTAAGAGATATTTTGGCATTTTGGCACCATTTTATATATATCTTACTTGTCAATTGCTCAGGTATGTGCTGTCATTTTAACAGCGTCAACTCGGGGAGAGACAAGCAGAGGTTCAGCGGATGATCCAGAACCGACTGAAGAAGATTGAAGAAGTTACAAAATCTTTAAAACTCACTAAGGTATGTCTTGGCACAAATGTCATACAAACTGGAGACTTCTCATGGCTCTATTTGTTGAGGACTTTAGAACTAGTGGAGTTTTTCCTTAAAACAAAAAGTTTTCTTGCTATGTACTAAAGGTGCTTTATACTTCTCACATGTACATTACAGTACAGTGAAATTCTTTCTTCACATATCCAAGCAATGTTAGGAAGATGGTGTCAGAGAACAAGGGACAACCATGATACAGTGCCTCTGGAGGACAGAGGGTTAAGGGCCTTGCAAATACCAGGTTTGAACTCTTGACCTTCCGATCAGTAACCCAAAGCCTTAAACACTTAGCTACCCAATAACAAATCTTGTTGCAATGACATCATATGAGTAGCCTGTATGGTTTTGTCAGACAGGAGACCTTGTTGTTCCACCACACAATCATGTAATCACTTCCTGTTCTTTTTTTTGTTCTGGACTATACAATATAAGTTCAGCAGCAGAGGCCGTGTATGAAATCCTTACTAAGGATGAATGCATTTATCTCAGTGTTGGCCCCAAGTGACACTCTACTTAATGCCTCCTCAAAAAATAGTCATAGAGTTGAATACGATTTAGAGTTATGAAGTGCTTGTGATCACTTATTGTACATAGAGCTGATCTAGGCACATAATCACCCCCAAGAGCAGGTAGATATATAGGTTTATTGATATTGCTATCTCAATACCTTTAGTAGAAACGCTGGTTTCTTGAGCAAAATTAAATGTATGAATTCCACCGCTCAGTACAGACACTGCAGTTCACCAACTAGTTACTGGCATTTAGAATGGTGGAAATGAAACCCAGTTTTTATCTACAGTTTCTGTGCAAAGTTGTACAAGGTTGTGCAAGCTTAGACTTGATTCTTTTATCTTAGAAAAATTGGCAGTCATTTAATACCTGTAATACCTGTAAGCTATAGACATGTTCAGGCACTAATGGTTGCTTTTTTTATGCTCCAACAATAGCTTTTGAGCAAGCCATACATGTCTACTCATCTTTATAAGATCTTTGTGTCTAGTGCACCTTTGAGAAGTGGGAGCTCAGTGGTTAAAGCATTGGACAATGGATCAGAAGGTCCCAAGCACTGCTGGGCCCTTGAGCAAGACTATTAACACTCGACTGCTTGGTTGTAAGTTGCTCTAGATAAGGGTATCTGCCAAATGGCATAAATGTCTTGATGTGTCCATAATTTCCTAAAGAGGGAGCAGAAAGCATAGGATTGATACACTTCACACTTACCTTTTATGATGTAGCAAGATTTACAAAACAATATCAGCTCTTATATATTTGGATTGCAGCTCAAACTGATTCGTTCCTGTCTCACTGCAGCCATACGGAATAGACAGCAAAACTTTTCACTAAAAGCATCATATTGTGGATATTCCAACTCTTTTTATTTGTGAGATGTTCAGTTCCAGACAATTAAATCCCTCTTCCAGCCACACCAAGGCAAAACAAACACCTCAACATTCCGCTCTGAAATAAATTGGCGGTAAATGGTAGCTCAGTGGTTAAGATGTTGGACTATTGATCAACAGGCTTTGACATCAATTCCCACTACCATGCAAAGATCTTAACCTCAAGTGTTCAGTTGCATGAATGAGATAATCACAAGTCACTCTCTATAAGGGCATTAATTTGGATCAACGGCTCCCTCCATAAAACCCTTTGTAAGGAATTTGGGAATAATATGTGACAGCAACCTTACTTTTGACAAAAAGATCAGTTTTGATCAGTTATCAAAAAAAAAAAAAACAACCTATCAACTTTATTTACTTTCCAAAATGAAGCCTTTTCATTTTTTTCAGATATTGAAAAAGCTACACATGCATTTAATAGCTCCAGGTTAGATTATTGTAATGTGTTGTACAGCAGTCTCCGACAATCATCTGTAAACAGGTTACAATTGATTCAAAAAGCGAGAACATACTCTATAACCACTGATTTGGCAACGCTTTACCGGCTTCCAGTTGGTTTCAGTGTTAATTTTTCTAATGCTTGTCTATAAGACTTGAAATATTTCAGCTCCCCAATACTTCGATTATTGGGGTCGATTTAACTTCATTACGCTCACTTAGATCCTCCCATCAGCTTCTTTTTCATGCACCAATGACTAAATACAAAAACAGAGATGATCGAGTGCTTGTTGTTGTCGCTCCTAAGCTGTGGAACAATTGAACTTTTAATATAAGGTCAGCCTCAAATCTGGCTATTTTTAAATCCCACTTTTTTTTTTGCATTTGGCTTTTAATTCCTAAAGTTTCAGTTACTTTCTTTTATGTTTCTTGACTGATACTTGGTTGTGAATGGTGTATTTGTTTTTTTATTAGTACTTTATTGTAAAGCACTTTGTTAATGTCTTATAAAAAGGAGCTATATAAATAAACCTTTTATTTTATTTTGATTTAAAAAGACGTCTTCCAAATGCTTTAAATGTAAAATACAGGTTAGAATGTTGAGAAAATGTAATCAATTCATATAAAAAATGTTTCTTTTCTTTCATTCTGTCTTCACAGCTCCTGCATGCCAATTTAATAACTAGCGTTCACATTTCCTTTAATGCAAAACAAGCGATTTTGATCAAATAAAATGACCATCACTTACATTGTATAAGTTGCAAAAGGAAGACAGGAACAAAAGGAAGTAGATGTTATATTACTAGGCAGGATTGTTCATAACAACTCCCCAACAAGTATTACTTTAATTGATCTCCTGGTAGATGAACACAGAAAAGGAGAAAGCAGAAAGCATGGAGGTGTTAAATGCTCTGATACGCTGCGTTGAAAAAAGTCAGGCTGAGCTCCATAAAATGATGGCGGAGAAGCTGAAAGCAGCCGAAAGGCAGGCGGAAAACCTCATTAAAGAGCTGGAACAGGAAATTTCTGAGCTGAGGAAGAGAAACACCGAGATGGAGAAGCTCTCCAACACTAATGATCACCTCCATCTCCTGCAGGTCAGAATCCTTCCATTTCTCAATAGCAATTCTGCATAGGACAGAGCAGCTCTGCAAGCTGAGGCTTTTCTTTTCTCTCTGTATCTGCTGTACCATAGATTTACCCGTCACTGCGCAGCCTTCCGCGTACCAAGGACTGGACTGATATCACAATTAACGCTCAACTGAGTGTTGAGACTCTGAGGACTCAGCTTCAGGAGTCTCTCAATAACGAAATGGAGAAGTTTCCTGAGATTAGTAAGTACTCCTGATAAAATGATAAAGAATTTGGTGAGGATTGTGGCAGAGTAGAGGTTAAGATGTAGGTCTACTTAATGAATGGTTGCAAGTTTAAATTTCAGGACCACTAAGCTGCCACTGCTGGGCCGTTGAGCAACGCCCTTAACCCTCAACTACTCAGTTGTATAAATGAAATACAAGAATATATAGTCTGTAATTTGTTGTGGAACCATCACAACATGCCGATGTCCCGACGAGTACTGAGGTATTACTGTAAATGGAAGTCGCTCTGTATAAGTCTCTTTATGAAATGCTGTAAATGTGTGTATATGATCAGGAATAACATTATGACATTATGAGTGGTGAAGCGAAGAACACTGATGATCTCTTCATCATGGCACCTGTTAGTGGGTGGATTTATTTATCATAAGTTGATGTTAGAAGCAGGAAAAATGGGCGAGTGTAATGATTTGAAGGAGTTTGATAAATTGTGGCGTCTAGACGACTGGGTCAGAGCGTCTCCAAAACTGCAGCCCTTGTGGGATGTTCCTGGTCTGCAGTGGTCAGAATCTTTTAAAAGTGCTCCAAGGAAGGAACAGTGGTGAACCGGCAAAAGGGTCGTGGGTGGCCGAGGATCATTGATGCACGTGTGTAGTGAAGGCTGGTCCGTGTGGTCCGATCCAACAGACAAACTCCTGTAGCTCAAACTGCGTTCATGGTGTTGATGCTCGGTGGGTTATGACCATTTTAGCAGCAAAAGGGGACCAACACAATATTAGGCAGGTGGTCATAATGTTGATCGGAGATTTTGATTATAAGAAATCGGCATATTTCAATGTACAGATTGAAATGTTTTGTTCGGAAGGTTCTTCTAATCCAATTAAATCTGTGGTGGAATTTCATGAGAATTAACTTTGAAAGATGACATGCATCTTTTTTAATATCTTTATTAATTTCTCAATACGAAGAGCTTATTAGATTACTTCAAAATGTAAAATGATAATATTTCTACCTTTATTTCCCAAACAGAACTGAAGAACATTCAACAGCATGCAGGTGAGAAAGTTTTTTACTGACGACAATACTAATTATCTTCATCTACATCTTCGCTTTTCCATAATATTCCATTTTCTCCATTAGTGGCGGTGACTCTGGATCCTAACACAGCCAATTTTTACCTCACGTTGTCTGACGATGAGAGACAAGTGACGTGTGGACTCAGGCAATACAAACTGCCTGATAACACAGAGAGGTTTAATTATTGTGCATGTGTCCTGGGAAAGGAGGGATTCTCCTCAGGTAGATTTTACTATGAGGTGGAGGTCAGGGGGAAGACTGAGTGGGATTTGGGTGTGGCCAGAAAGTCTGTTAACAGGAAAGGAAAAATTACACTCACCCCAGGGAATGGGTACTGGTGTGTTCTGCTGAGGAATACGACTGAATATAAGGCTGGTTCATCTCCCCTCGTTCCCCTGTCCCTGAAACAGGCTGTTCAGAAGGTAGGGGTGTTGGTTGATTATGAGGAGGGCCTGGTCTCATTCTATGATGTTGAAACCAAGTTTCATATCTACTCTTTCACTGGTCAGTGTTTTACTAAGGATCTCTATCCATATTTCAGCCCTGGTCCTAATGATAAATGTAGAAACTCAGCACCGCTGGTCATAACACCTGTTAAACATTTGAAGCAATAGTTTGTTCATTAGAGGGTCACGGTTGTCCTGAGCTGCACAAATTATTTTTCAAAAGAATTCAATTTCATAAAATTTGTACAATGATTACTGTTATTGTAACGGGGTCTGGTGTTGGTTTATAAATCTACGTTGCCTTAATACAATAAAAATATTAATAAGTATAATAAAGTGTATTTGTTTTATAGAATGATATATTTGTACACCTAAATGTGAATCTATTCCCAAGATTACAAGTATATTCTGGATAGTGTTTTATTGAAATGACATTAAACTAGAGCAATGATGGCCATTTCTAATTTAATATATAACAACATTTTTAAAAATTCTACAGGACCGCATTCTATGAGCAGATTTTCGGTCTGATAGACTGATAAACAAGTAAAATACAAACTGACTCTCACTGCTGATGCTATATATCCTGACTTGCCGGTAAGTTGGGATAAATGTGAAGGTTTTTGTTTTTTATTTTAAATAGCCCTAAATAGCTCTAGTTGCAAAATTCATTTAGTTGCTTAAAAAAAAAAAAAAAAAAAAAAAAAAGAAGAATTTAGGAAATTTTTTTTTTCTAGAGGACCAAATTCTGAACTTCAACTAAAGCTATTATGTGCTTTAGTTGAAGTTCAGAATTTGGTCCTCTAGAAAAAAGTAATTTCCTAAATTCTTGTCTGGCCTTGTCTTTTTATCTAAACTGGTTTTATCTTGGTTAAAAAAGAGGTTACCTCCCAATCTACTGAATTATAACAAGCTAAGAGTGATGACTAATTCGCTTTCAGTGCGTTAAATGTAAGTGGGGAGGATCTAAAATATGGGTTGGGGAAGATTGTGTGTATTTTCGCCCCCTGGTGGCACAATTGTGTGATTGTGTTAAAAAAACAAAACCCAAAAACGAAACATAACCGAACAAAAAAGAAAAAAAAAAAAAACAACACTCCGGGAGTGGCTTACTGATGTCACCAAAATGAAATGAAAGGTACTCATTCATTTCATCTGCACACCGACAAACAACGAAAGTATATATATGGGTACAATTATATTTAATAATAAATTGTATATTCACTGTCTGTTATGTATAAGTTAACTGTATTATGTGATGTATTATTATTAAGGGTAAATTTGCTCATGAATCTTAAATAAATACTGTATCATTAATATATTATTGTGTTTAGTTACAGAGTAGAATCAAAAATAACTTTCACACTCCGTTATAAGAATTCTGATTGAGTTTGTAATAATGAAAATAATTACCCTAATCACAACCACAACAAGGTGTGGACACAAGCTCGATGTGAATGTTGTTGCTCATAGTGCTGCTGTTAATTTTGCAATCAATTTGCCTAGAGGAATTCCCCTAAAGTTAACTTTCATTTCAGAGATAGCTACTGTACACCATCACAGCTCTTATCAAACTCACTCAAATCTTTATGTTTGCCCATTTTTCCTGCTTCTAACACATCAAATTTGTGGTCAAAATGTTCACTTGCTGCCTTATAAATAAATCCCATAAACTAACAGGTGCCATGATGAAGAGATAATCAGTGTTATTCACTTCACCACTCATTGTGTTGTAGGTATTTAAAAGCACAGGGCCAATAAAAGGACTATGGAGAAGTTAAAGAGAGTATTGTTTCCGCTCCTGGAATGTCTCAGCAAGGAAATTGACAAGTTTGCTGACTTTGGTAAGTACATTTAACTCAGTAGTAAATAATGATTTATGGGGAGGTTATTTACTTGCCACTATTAGTTTCACTTGTCTGGCATGAAATAACATACAATGACTAATTTTTGATGATGCAGTGGGTCATTCTGGCTATTATTTCTGTTTATCTCAAAGTAATCAAAAGATGAAAAGTGGATGCAAGTGCAGACAATTTGAATTAGAAGGCACTGAGACAAAGAAAACAAAAACGCAAAGTAGAAAGAAACGTGTAACTTTGGGTCTATTGTTTGTAGGGTTGATGGACTTCATTGTTAATGATTTGACATGATCTGGTATTGTTTTTCGTTTTGCATCCTGGAACCGCTGTCAGCAGGTCCGTACACTCAAACCTGTTCAGGAGCTAGATTATTTTTTTGTAAACAGGATTAGACCATGTTGAAGTGATACAGGAAGTCTGGTGCAGATTTGCCCCTTTCCATTCGTAAAAGGGTGACCTATTGTGAAAGGTGCAAGCGCTCAAAATTAAGTGCATATAGTGCGGGATGGACTGGATCATCAACAAAAAAGACATCTGTGATTGAGCAAGGGAAAACAAAATGTACCTGTTTCAAGGCCAGGAGATGCTCTGGTACCCAGTGCATTCCCTGAGAGGCAGGTAGAATGACGTTCTCAACATGGAAGGCAGAAAGAGCAATGTCCTCAGCAGAACAGGGTGCCAAAGTGATGTCCTGCCACCTGTTGTACCCAAAGTCCCAGGTTCCTCTATAGAAGGGCTTCCTGCATGTCCAAATGATTTACTGCATCTACTTTTTTAGTTCTTATGTTCTCTGAGGTAAAGCAAGGCAGCAAATTCAAACAATTTTAATATGAAGACAAACATTACAAAGAGAAAGAAACCATAACCTGAACATGAAGATGAGGACTGTGAACAGAAACAAGGGTGGAAGACAATGAGTCTTGAGAAGGGTGAAGCTGTGAGTGAACTGCTAATCAAGGTGAAAGGGTGTAAGTAATTAATGATGGTGTGCCTAGGTCATGTGACATGCAAAGGCTGATAGGAGGCATAGTTCTTTGGCTCTAGGCATAAACATGTCACTGTTAAAATCATCAATTGAAGTAAAGTATTATAATAATATTTAAAAAGTATAATAAATATATATTCAGTTGTCATCCAGATGTGGATGGATACTTTTTAAGTCTTTTTCCTCTTGCTAATATCATCTCAGGGTCTTTTTTATGGCTAACATTGCAGCTGGATTATGGTTTAATGATAAATATATATGGATACATTTATAGATTTTAAAGTTATATATGTCATCTATTAATTTTGGACAATGCATATTGTTAAATGCAGTATACAACTATTCAATTAGTAATTACATTTTCTTACCACTTTTCCAAACAGATCTGAAGAGAATTCAACAGTATGCAGGTGTGTGGCCTTTGATTCATCACATAGATAAAAATAAATTTCTTCCATTGAACCCACCATAAAAATGTATACAAATGTTTGTAAATTGACTTTTTCTTGTTCTCAGTGGATGTGACTTTGAATCCTGATACGGCCCATCCTGAACTCATCCTTTCTCATGATGGCAAACAAGTGAGACATGGAGACTTGAGACAAAATCTCCTTCAAAAACCCGAGAGGTTTGATTATTGTGCCTGTGTCCTGGGAAAAGAGGGATTCTCCTCAGGAAAATTTTACTATGAGGTTCAGGTCAAAGAAAAGACTAAGTGGGATTTAGGACTGGCCCAAGAGTCTGTTATTAGGAAACAAAGCTTGATAACCAGCCCAAAGTATGGATTTTGGACAGTGTGGCTAAGAAACAAGACTAAATACGAGGCTTGCGACTCTCCTCCGGTTCCCCTCACTTTGAAACAGGCTCCTCAGAAGTTGGGGGTGTTTTTGGACTATGAAGAGGGTCTGATCTCTTTTTATGATGTTGATGCAAAATCTCTGATCTACTCATTCACTGGTCAGAACTTCACTGAAAAACTTTATCCATTTTTCAGCCCTTCACGCAATTATGGTGGTAAAAACTCAGCACCACTGATCATCACACCTGTTAAACAATCTACATAAGATCTGGTTCCATCAACGTTGTGCCAAGTAGTAAACTCTGGTAATGGAGTCAGGACATGCTGTTACATTGTATGTATTTATTTTATTTAATGTGATGAAATGTGATTTGAAAAATAAATAAAAAATATTTATTAACCATTTATGTTTATCTGTAATGTATTGTCTGTCATTTAATGTAGCCTATAGTGAGCTACTATGATGTTGCCAAATCCACTAGCTCAAGTCAAGTCTAAACTGATTCTAAAGCCATACTAAAACAATTTGATTGTTTTAGTATGGATCTGTTTATCCTCGATATAATAAGTTGAACATCATTGATCTAATGTCTAACAAAATCAAAAGCTCAAGCACAATCTGCATCTCTTTTAAGAGAGTCATTGCAGATGAAATCCTGCACAGTGTAGGGAGGCAGAGCAAAGTCCTCAGCAGGGCATGCAGGAAGAGCAACATCCTTAGCAGAGTGAGGGCAGGGAGGCAGCACAAGGTCTTCAGTAAGAAAAGGAATGTGTTAAATAGTTTCTGTTTGGTTGGCTGGTTGTTCTGTAAAATATCCCCTTAATGGGCGTATAAAATTGAGTCAATCCCAGATGGTTCGAACTAGACTTTCCCTCTTCTGTTGCTTTTAAAGCCTAGCAAAGCAAAAACGAATTATCCACTGCATTAATTTTTAGGTCTCACATCCTGTTACGTAATGTAAGACAAAGGTGGATATACAGTGCCTTGCGAAAGTATTCGGCCCCCTTGAACTTTGCCACATTTCAGGCTTCAAACATAAAGATATAAAACTGTAATTGTTTGTGATGAATCAACAACAAGTGGGACACAATCATGAAGTGGAACGAAATTTATTGGATATTTCAAACTTTTTTAACAAATAAAAAACTGAAAAATTGGGCGTGCAAAATTATTCAGCCCCTTTACTTTCAGTGCAGCAAACTCTCTCCAGAAGTTCAGTGAGGATCTCTGAATGATCCAATGTTGACCTAAATGACTAATGATGATAAATAGAATCCACCTGTGTGTAATCAAGTCTCCGTATAAATGCACCTGCACTGTGATAGTCTCAGAGGTCCATTTAAAGCGCAGAGAGCATCATGAAGAACAAGAAACACCAGGCAGGTCCGAGATACTGTTGTGGAGAAGTTTAAAGCCGGATTTGGATACAAAAAGATTTCCCAAGCTTTAAACATCCCAAGGAGCACTGTGCAAGCGATAATATTGAAATGGAAGGTGTATCAGACCACTGCAAATCTACCAAGACCTGGCCGTCCCTCTAAACTTTTAGCTCATACAAGGAGAAGACTGATCAGAGCTGCAGCCAAGAGGCCCATGATCACTCTGGATGAACTGCAGAGATCTACAGCTGAGGTGGGAGACTCTGTCCATAGGACAACAATCAGTCGTATACTGCACAAATCTGGCCTTTATGGAAGAGTGGCAAGAAGAAAGCCATTACTTAAAGATATCCATCAAAAGTGTCGGTTAAAGTTTGCCACAAGCCACCTGGGAGACACACCAAAGTGTGGAAGAAGGTGCTCTGGTCAGATGAAACCAAAATCGAACTTTTTTGGCAACAATGCAAAACGTTATGTTTGGCGTAAAAGCAACACAGCTCATTACCCTGAACACACCATTCCCACTGTCAAACATGGTGGTGGCAGCATCATGGTTTGGGCCTGCTTTTCTTCAGCAGGGACAGGGAAGATGGTTAAAATTGATGGAAA
The DNA here is from genome assembly GCF_946808225.1 of Silurus aristotelis. Taxonomy (NCBI): domain Eukaryota; kingdom Metazoa; phylum Chordata; class Actinopteri; order Siluriformes; family Siluridae; genus Silurus; species Silurus aristotelis. Next base: position 30,438,125 of record NC_139578.1, read on the forward strand.
GATGGATGGAGCCAAATACAGGACCATTCTGGAAGAAAACCTGATGGAGTCTGCAAAAGACCTGAGACTGGGACAGAGATTTGTCTTCCAACAAGACAATGATCCAAAACATAAAGCAAAATCTACAATGGAATGGTTCACAAATAAACATATCCAGGTGTTAGAATGGCCAAGTCAAAGTCCAGACCTGAATCTAATCGAGAATCTGTGGAAAGAACTGAAAACTGCTGTTCACAAATGCTCTCCATCCAACCTCACTGAGCTCGAGCTGTTTTGCAAGGAGGAATGGGCAAAGATTTCAGTCTCTCGATGTGCAAAACTGATAGAGACATACCCCAAGTGACTTAAAGCTGTAATCGCAGCAAAAGGTGGCGCTACAAAGTATTAACTTAAGGGGGCTGAATAATTTTGCAAGCCCAATTTTTCAGTTTTTTATTTGTTAAAAAAGTTTTAAATATCCAATAAATTTCGTTCCACTTCATGATTGTGTCCCACTTGTTGTTGATTCTTCACAAAAAAATTACAGTTTTATATCTTTATGTTTGAAGCCTGAAATGTGCCAAAAGGTTGCAAAGTTCAAGGGGGCCGAATACTTTCGCAAGGCACTGTAAGTACAGATGAATTTAGTATAATACAAATATATACAAAACAAAGAAACTGATTGGATATGTGGTCTTGTGTTTCTAGGAATACTGCTGATATCTAGATAGTAGATACCTAATGTTTACTTGGTTGGGTTGCACAAGCCAGTGCACTCTTAGTTGTCGGTCCCAAGCCTGGCTAAATGTGAAGGGTTGCGGTAGGAAGGGCATCTAGCGTATAAAAAAACGCAACAGCCCGTGGATTAATTGTGATCTAGTGGTTCTGCTTCAGAAAAAAATAACAGCCTGGCGCAGCGCACGCAAGACAAATTCTGTTAAATTTTATTTAGTCAAATCAGTAACAAGGCCACACAAGCAGTGAGGGAGGTTAAAGCTGACTTTTAAAAAAAAACAGCTCACACTTTGTGGTGCGAATCCAAAAGCATTTTGGAATACGGTAAAAATTTTTTAAAACAAACCCCGGACCATACCATTGTCTCTAAAATTGGATGACATAGTTGTCACTAATAAAAACTCCATGGCTAAAGCATTCAATCACCACTTCATAAATGCCGGCTTTGTTTCAAATACAATAAACCCTATTTCTACAGCCCCTGCAGCCTCTAATACCTGCAGCATTTTAGTACCTCCTCACAGTTTTTCCATCCGGCCTGTTTTAGTGGGGGAAGTCTTGAAGGAACTGACCACTCTGGACCCCAATAAAGCAGTTGGGTCAGATGATCTTGCTGCTTTTTTAATTTAAATTGCTGCCCCTGTCATTGCGGCTCCACTAACAGCCCTCATTAACCTCTCCCTCTATACAGCCGAGATTCCACCTGCTTGGAAAGAAGCGGTTGTGCTTCCTCTGTATATGGGCGGTGATCAGGCTGACCTGAATAATTACAGGCTAATTTCCATCTTGCCATGTGTGTCTAAAATTCTGGAAAACCTTGTCAATAAACAACTAATCAATTATCTTAATGTGAACGGTATCATCTCCGGGGCACAGTCTGGCTTCCGATCAGGGTATGGTTGTGTTACTGCTACCACTAAAGTGCTCAATGATATTACATCTGCATTAGATAACAAACAAAATTGTGCTGCTATATTCATTGATCTTGCAAAAGCTTTTGACTCTGTGGACCACAACACACTTATTCACACACTCAGTAGCATTGGTGTCACTGATCACTCACTGGTTTGGTTCTCAAATTATCTTTCTCACCGGGTTTAACGTGTAATATTTGAAATCCTTTTCTCCCATTCTCTCCCGGTCACCAGTGGTGTCCCCCAAGGCTCCATCCTTAGTCCCACTCTTTTCTCAATTTATATTAATAACATTCCCCAGGCAGTTGTTAATTCACTCATTCACTTATATGCCAATGTTACAATCCTTTATGCCATAGGTCCCTCCCCTGATGCTGTTCAAGCTACCTTCAAAACAAAAAGCATGTGGTTTTGCCATAGGGGTACTACGCCTCCTTCTGCCCTTAACATCACCACCTGCAAGGGGGCTACTCTAGAACAAGTCACTGCTTATAACTACTTGGGCATCTGGTTGGAAACTTCACTTTCTTTCTCTATCCACATATCAAAGCTGCAATCTAAGGTCAAAGCCAAGCTTGGTTTCTTTTACAAAAACCGCTCTTCCTTCACCACTTCTGCCAAACTTATTCTTATTCAAATGACCATTCTACCCATGTTAGATTATGGAGACACTATATATATGGTTGCTTGCAAGTCCACCCTATCAAAACTTGATGCTCTTTACCATTCTATTTCAATACACACTATTGTGCTTTATATTCATCTGTTAACTGGCCCCCCCTTTATAATCGCCATAAAATTCACTGGTTCACCTTCATTTATAAGACCCTTCTCGGCCACTCACCTCCTTACTTAGGTCACTTGTTGCAGCTAAAGCCTGTCACATATAACACCCGGTCCTCACTTCATTTTCAATTAAGCATTCCTAAAACCAACTCTGCGTTTGGTCTTGCGTCTTTTCAATCTGCTGCCGCTCACGACTGGAATGCTTTGCTAAATACTCTCAAACTGGATAAATTAATTCCAATTTCATCCTTTAAAAATATTATATCATATTTGTTCACGGATATATGCAGTTGCTTCTGTACATAATTTGTTTTAAAATGTATTTATGTAATCGTTAACATGTATGTATTTTTAATGTTTTGTATTTATTTTAGCCCTATTTCCCTTTCCCTAAGTGGTTATTCCACTTGTCAGACCGCCATTGTAAATAAGAACCTGTTTTTAATGACTTGCCTGTAAAAATAAAGGTTAAACAAACAAGGTTAAACAAAAACATGTGCCAAATCAAATATGTGGATCACGAATCAGAGTTTCATACCGGATCGGTCGAGGCCAGGGTTACCATCGACCACCATAGGTATTGTTAGCCAACAGGAAGGCTAACAATAACCCTGTGGTCCATTAACCCTGCCACTGAATGTGCTTCAGGGCACGGCTAGCTCCACCTCCTTGGTCTCCACCCAGTGTGTTAGGGTAGATCTAAAGAATGCATACTTTCATGTATCCATTCTTCCTTTACACAGGAAGTTCCTGAGGTTTGCTTTCCAGTATCAGGTTCCTCCCTTTGGCATTGCCCTCTCACCCCACACCTTCACAAAATGTGTCTATGCAGCATCCACATCCTCAACTATCAAGTCAAGTCAAGTCAAGTCAAGTCAAGTCAAGTCAAGTTTATTTATATAGCACTTTTCACAACGGACATTGTCTCAAAGCAGCTTTTACAGAAATCAACAGTCAAGGTGAACGGTGTGCATTTATCCCTGATGGGCAGCGGTGGCGACTGTGGCAAGGACAAAGTCCCTTAGATGTAAGAAGGAAGAAACCTTGAGAGGAACCAGACTCAAAAGGGGAACCCATCCTCATTTGGGTGACATCAAGAGTTTGATAAATCTTTCAACAATACAGAACAATGGAGAGTAAAAACTAACATGAGCACTGGAGTATAAGATTATAAGTAATGTTCTTTCTACAGTCTTATACAGTTTTTATGGTTATAAAACTAGGAGCTACTGAGCTCAACATTTGTGATCATCACAGATCCAGCATCAGCTTCTCCATGCCAGAGCCTTTAAACACTCCAGGAGGTCCAATGTCAAAACTCCACATGAATCCAATTGGCACTGGTACGTCTCTAGATGGTTCGGGATCTTTGCGAGTTCGGCATCTACTTCTTTAAAGGTCCATAATCTTCATGAGGTGGGACGTGACTGGAGCTGGCCAAACCTCAGGATGCCTCGGGATGGGGAGAGAAAGAGAAGCAGTGGAGAGAAATTAGCGTTTCCCGCTGTTCATAATATTAACAGCACAAGTTGATAATTTGCATGTGATCATATGTTCTGGAGCACACGGTTATGATGTGAGACATGTTATGTGTAGGCTTTGCTAAAAAGATATGTTTTTAATCTGCACTTAAACTGGGAGAGTGTGTCTGAGCCCTGGACACTGGCAGGAAGACTATTCCAGAGTTTAGGAGCTAAATGTGAGAATGATCTACCGCCTTTAGTCGACTTTGCTATTCTAGGAACTACTAGAAGCCCAGAGTTTTGAGATCTCAGGGAGCGTGACGGATTGTAGCGTGTTAAAAGACTGGATAGATACATGAGAGCCAAACCATTTAGTGCTTTATAAGTAAGAAGCAGTAGTTTGTAGTCTATTTGAAAATTAACAGGAAGCCAATGTAGGGATGATAAGATTGGGGTTATGATCATATTTTCTTGACCTAGTAAGAACTCTTGCTGCCGCATTCTGAACTAACTGAAGCTTGTTTATTAATGATGCAGGACATCCACTTAGTAATGCGTTACAATAGTCTATATTAATAGCTAATTAGTAGAATTAGTAGTAGAATTCTACTATTATTAACTAATAGTAGAAAGTTATGGGTCATCCAATCTCTTATTTCTTTAACACACTAAGTTATCTGAGCTAATTGAGCTGTATCGCCTGGTTTTGATGAGATATATAGATGGGTATCATCAGCATAACAATGGAAGCTAATTCCATGCCTTCTAATAATATTTCCTAAGGGAAGCATGTATATTGTGAAAAGCAGGGGTCGTAGAACTGAACCTTGTGGCATGCCATAATTTACTTTCATTAGCCTGGATAGCTCTCCATTTAAGTCTACGAAATGGTAACGATCGGACAGGTAGGTTTTAAACCATCTTAATGCCTGTCCCTGAATGCCGATGTAATTCTGTAACCCATCTAGGAGAAGATCACGGTCTATAGCGTTGAATGCAGCACTAGGATCTGGTAAAACTAACAGAGAGATGAAGCCTTGGTCTGAAGCTTAAAACAGGTCATTAATGATTTTAACTAGGGCAGTTTCTGTGCTATGATGGGGCCTAAAACCTGACTGAAAATCTTTAAAGATATTGTTCTCTTGCAAGTGGGAACAGAACTGGGCAGCGACAATCTTTTCTAAAATCTTAGACATGAATGGGAGATTTGAAATGGGTCTGTAATTCGATAGCGTGTTTGGATCCAGATTAGGTTTTTTAATGAGGGGCTTAACTTGAGGGATTTAGGGACGTGACCTAATGTTGTGAGGAGTTAATAATATTGAGAACGGGCTAATCAGCTGTATATAACACTTCCTTCAATAGATTAGTTGGAATGGGATCTAACTGACGTTGTTGATTTAGCTTTGGTAATAACATTATACAGTTGTTCCTGTCCTATACATGTAAAACAGTGTAGTTGTGGAGTTGTAGGTGAGATTGTGTCAGGAGATACTGTCAGAGGTTGGACCGCCAGAATTGTTTTTCTAATGTTATCTATTTTTTCAGTAAAGAAATTCATAAAGTCTTCCCTACTAAACTGTGATGGAACACATTTTTCAGATCCCTGAATTGTAGTTAACTAAGCTACTGTAGTAAAAAGGAGCCTGAGATTGTTTTTGTTGTTTTCAATGAGTTTTCTCAGGTGTTCAGCTCTAGCAGCTTTTAGTGCTTGTCTGTAGCTGAGCATACTGTCTTTATACGCAATTCTAAAAACCTCCAATTTAGTTTTCCTCCATTTTCTCTCCAGATTACGGGCTGTTCTCTTGAAGGCATGTTTATGACCATTATACCAAGGTGCAGGTGCTTGTTCTCTAACCTTTTTTAACTGGATGGGGCAACGGTGTCTAATGAGCTAGTGAGGATAAGGTCTATGTTGTAAGCCATTTCATCAAGATTATTAGTAGTTATGGGTTTAGTGTGAAATTGAGATAAATCAGGCAGGTTATTTATTAATCTGTCCTTAGTGGTCAGAACAATAGTCCTACCAAGTCGATAATGTGGTGACGTTTTGTTTAACCCCAAAAGAGTTTAATAAGTCGACAAATGATAATCCTAGGGCATCGTTTGCATCATCTTAATGAATATTAAAATCTCCAACAAGCAGCACTTTATCAAAATTGATCAAGAGGTCTGAGAGAAAACAAGCAAACTCTTGAAGAAAATCAGCGTAGGGCCCTCGGGGTCTGTACACAGTGACCAGAGCGAGTTTTCTATTGTCTGAAAATAAAATTTTAAGAATGAGCACTTTAAATGATTTAAAGCTGAATCCTAATATCTGACTAACATTAAGAGAGGCACTATAAATGGTTGCTACACCCCCACCACGAACAGTCTGATGGGGCTCATACTTATAAACATATCCTGACGGTGTAGACTCGTTTAGACCCATATAATCATCTGGTTTAATCCAGGTTTCAGTGAGACAGGGTGCATCGAGATTATTATCTGTGATCATCTCATTTACAATCAGTGCTTTGGGTGCAAGTAATTTAATGTTTAAAAGACCAAACTTTAGAACTTTGTTACATTGTTTATCTGGCATTTTTCAGTTTTTACTGTAATAAGATTAATTCTGGATCTTGTGTATTTAACTCTTGGTTTTACTAAACGAGGTATAGATATGGTTTCTATAAGATGGGCTGTGTGCTCACTTGTAACTATATTGACAATTGGTTGATATTGGCTCGATCAGAGCAGTTAGCAGGCTCGATCACATGAAGGCTTTGAATGTCGAAAAGAGTGTGCTTTCTCCATTTCAGAGAACCACCTATCTCGGCGTCATTTGGGATTCAAGAGAGTTCGCTCGGATGGAGTCAGTCTCCTTCTGGTGGCTCCTGGTAGCTCTCCTTAAGAACCCTCCCTGGGAGATTCCTCTGAGGACGGATCTCCTCTCCCAGGCCAGGGGCACCATAGTCCACCCCCACCCGGAGTTGTGGAGGGTGTGGCTGTGGCCCCTGAGGGGTCACAGCTCAGTGGTTCCGGTCTCTCCAGCGAGGTGGTAGAGACCATTTCCCATTCCAGAACTCCCTCCACGAGGAGGTTGTGTGTCGATAGATGCCACCTGTTTTGCTTGTGGTTTGGGCAACACCAGCTGGATCCAGTCCTAGAGTGCCTGGGTGGGACTTGGCTGTCGTGTTGGAGGCTCTGTCTGAGCCCCCCTTCAGGCCCCTGTCCAAGGCATCTTGGAGGCACCTTTCAATCAAGACACCATTCTTGTTGGCCATTTGTTCTCTCAAAAGAGTTGGAAATCTGAAGGCCCTTTCTGTTGTCCCCTCCTTTTTGAAGTTTACTCCAGGCATGACCAGTGTCTTTATATAGTCTAGAATAGATTACATGCCAAAGGTGCACTCAGTCATCCCACAACCCATTAGGTTACTACCCTTTTCCGTTTCAGGCCCCAGACCAGGAGGAACTGAACCGGCTATGCTTGGTATGAGCACTGGACACTAATGTCCATAGGACGGGTCCCTGGAGGAAGTCCTACCAACTGCTTGTCTGCTACAGCCCTCCTAGGAGAGGCACTATCTGCTTATAAGCAAACCCAGATCAGATGGATCATTGATGCCATTGCATCCTCTTATGAGTCCTCTGGCATCCTCTTATGAGTCCTCTGGTCTCCTCGCGCCATTCCGTGTCGGAGCTCACTTGACCTGGAGTGTGGCTTGGTCCTCTGGAGTACCCCTTCAAGACATCTGCAATGCTGTGGGCTGGTCCAGCCCGTGTACATTTGTCCGATTTTACAACCTGGACCACAGTGCCATGCCATGCCCATACACACTAGTCAGGGAATGTTCAGTCTGGTGTGATTCGACACTTGTTCCCAAACGTCTTTAGGTTACATATGTAACTCTAGTTCCTGGAGGGAACGAGATGCTTTGTCTCTAGGCCACTCTGTCAGCGTCACTGCAGTGCTTCCTTCTCTTTTATAGAAGCTGGAGCTTGCTTCAATCCATGTGCATTTTATACTTGCTGATCATGATGTTTCCCCGCTGGTGATGGCCCGCGCCTAATTTTGACTGATTACACACATTATTCAGAGCATGGACAATGCAGTCGCGTTCCTAAAGTGTTGCTAAAGCAGCGCCTCGTTCTCTCAGGGAACCGGGGTTACATACAAAACCTAGAGAGACGTTCATGGTAAGCAAAAATAATTTCAAATATTGATTTCTTTGACCACAGAACAGTTTTTCACTTACTCACATTTGTCTTACTCCATTTTGTAAATTAGCTATTTAGTGAAGATGGCAGCATTTCTGAAACATGTTCACATATTGCTTCTCATTGGAGATTATTATTAGAGTTTATTGTTATTGTTTTCTATATTTCCTGCATTTTTGGATGGTACAGCAAATGTATTCACAGACATTGATTTCTGGAGAAGTTTCTAAACCCATGCAGCCTATTAAGCTTTTTTTTATTTATCAATTTTCAGAAAGACATCCATATTGCTTTGCACAATTGTTTTTACTTCTTGATAATTTTCTAAAGGTTTGATGGTTTCCATTGCTCATAATGATACAGTTCAATATATTGTTTTCTTTACACGTGTTTAGGTTTCTCAAATATCTGCTGGTTTTAATCATACACTGAATCTTTACCATGTTTTCATCATGATCTCTGCTTGTCTTTTTTAGTGCTGATTGCACTCACACCAGTGCCACATGCTGAAGGTGATTATGGTTATATATTATATTTATTGTAGTTATACTTTACATTTGCACATGCACACATTGCAGTATGCAGAATTTTCTATTTCAGTTGCTTTTGGGAAATTTCTCTCATATCAGTTAATCTAATGTTCAATTTATTTGGATTCTGACACTCTGCTGCAAAGAGAAACCAGATTCATTCACACAGAATTGTGTTATTAGAAATCATTACTCTTTTCTAATACAATTCATACAATAGAGAGAATAGGGACTCAAGCAAGACCACATGACTTTCAGCTTAGACTTAAATACTGAGACTGTCTCTGAATCCTAAACACTAACTGAAAGTCTGTTCTACAACGGTAGGGCAGAAACCTCTGACTCCTGCTGTAGCTTGACTTACTTGAATAAATAGTCAACTTTGTATATTTATTGACCTATTAATGAATTTATTAATCTTTTTTTTTATGATTTATTGTAGGGACACAGAAAGCTGTGTTGTCCATTCAACCTGATAATCAAGTGTACAAAGGAGAAAATGTTACATTCAAATGTGACATTCAGGGAGGAGGAGACACTGAGTGGAGATACAACTGGATGAAGGATAATAAAGTCTATACAAACAGCACAATGCCAGAGATCCATATCCACTCTGTAAATAAGTCTTACACTGGTAACTACACCTGCAGAGGACAGAAAATTCACTATCAGCATTTAGAGCTTAGTGATGCTGTTACTCTGAATGTATCAGGTGAGTCGTGGTAACACCAGGATGTGGTAGTCTATTGTTATATTATAACTGTGGTGAGTCAGTGTGAATAATAATACACAGGACACAATAAGACAGAAGACAGTAAATCTCATCTTTTCTTGCCTCTGTTATTATCCAGATATTTACAGTGCCTTGTGAAAGCATTCGGCCCCCTTGAACTTTGCGACCTTTTGCCACATTTCAGGCTTCAAACATAAAGATATAAAACTGTAATTTTTGGTGAAGAATCAACAACAAGTGGGACACAATCAAATTTATGCAAAATTATTTAGCCCCCTTAAGTTAATACTTTGTAGCGCCACCTTTTGCTGCGATTACAGCTGTAAGTCACTTGGGGTATGTCTCTATCAGTTTTGCACATCGAGAGACTGAAATCTTTGCCCATTCCTCCTTGCAAAACAGCTCGAGCTCAGTGAGGTTGGATGGAGAGCATTTGTGAACAGCAGTTTTCAGTTCTTTCCACAGATTCTCGATTGGATTCAGGTCTGGACTTTGACTTGGCCATTCTAACACCTGGATATGTTTATTTGTGGTCCATTTCATTGTAGATTTTGCTTTATGTTTTGGATCATTGTCTTGTTGGAAGACAAATCTCTGTCCCAGTCTCAGGTCTTTTGCAGACTCCATCAGGTTTTCTTCCAGAATGGTCCTGTATTTGGCTCCGTCCATCTTCCCATCAATTTTAACCATCTTCCCTGTCCCTGCTGAAGAAAAGCAGGCCCAAACCATGATGCTGCCACCACCATGTTTGACAGTGGGGATGGTGTGTTCAGGGTGATGAGCTGTGTTGCTTTTACGCCAAACATAACGTTTTGCATTGTTGCCAAAGTTCGATTTTGGTTTCATCTGACCAGAGCACCTTCTTCCACATGTTTGGTGTGTCTCCCAGGTGGCTTGTGGCAAACTTTAACCGACACTTTTGATGGATATCTTTAAGTAATGGCTTTCTTCTTGCCACTCTTCCATAAAGGCCAGATTTGTGCAGTATACGACTGATTGTTGTCCTATGGACAGAGTCTCCCACCTCAGCTGTAGATCTCTGCAGTTCATCCAGAGTGATCATGGGCCTCTTGGCTGCATCTCTGATCAGTCTTCTCCTTGTATGAGCTGAAAGTTTAGAGGGACGGCCAGGTCTTGGTAGATTTGCAGTGGTCTGATACTCCTTCAATTTCAATATTATCGCTTGCACAGTGCTCCTTGAGATGTTTAAAGCTTGGGAAATCTTTTTGTATCCAAATCCGGCTTTAAACTTCTCCACAACAGTATCTCGGACCTGCCTGGTGTGTTCCTTTTTCTTCATGATGCTCTCTGCGCTTTAAACGGACCTCTGAGACCATCACAGTGCAGGTGCATTTATACAGAGACTTGATTACACACAGGTGGATTCTATTTATCATCATTAGTCATTTAGGTCAACATAGGTCCCCTGGTGGTCTAGTAGTTAAGATGCAGCGCTCCCACCGCTGCGACCCGGGTTCGATTCCCGGTCAGGGAACCATCCCCAGCCACTCTTAGTGCCGGTCCCAAGCCCGGATAAATTGGGGAGGGTTGCGTTAGGAAGGGCATCCAGCGTAAAACATGTGCCAAATCAAACGTGCGGAGGATCCGCTGTGGCGACCCCTAACGGGAGAAGCCGAAAAGAAAGTTTTTTAGTCATTTAGGTCAACATGGGATCATTCAGAGATCCTCACTGAACTTCTGGAGAGAGTTTGCTGCACTGAAAGTAAAGGGGCTGAATAATTTTGCACGCCCAATTTTTCAGTTTTTTATTTGTTAAAAAAGTTTGAAATTCATTCATTCATTCATTCATTCTCTCCCGCTTATCCGTAATTCGGGTCGCGGGGGCAGCAGTCTAAGCAGACCCCCGCCTTCGACTGCTGCCCAATCCTCACAGCACCGTCCCTCACGGTCCCTCCTGCAGGTGGTGAGCCCACAGGAAGAAAAAGTTTGAAATATCCAATAAATTTCGTTCCACTTCATGATTGTGTCCCACTTGTTGTTGATTCTTCACAAAAAATTACAGTTTTATATCTTTTGTTTGAAGCCTGAAATGTGGCAAAAGGTCGCAAAGTTCAAGGGGGCCGAATACTTTCGCAAGGCACTGTTGAAGATGATTTGTGATCATAAGAGTTTTTTAAACTTCTTTCACCACAACATTAAAACAAAGGCTGTTAATAATTATATTACAGATTTATTTATCTTTCTTTCGGCTTCTCCCATTAGGGGTGCCACTTTAAAATGATTTTGGGGGGTGGGGGGTGGGGTCACTGAAAACTAGTCAGTAATGGTGTGACCACCATTTCCCGCACACATTTTGCCCTGTACAGTGAAAACCAGGATTAATCCGTGAAGAGAACACCTCTCCAAAAGTGCCACACCCCATTGAATGTGAGCATTTGTCCACTCAAGTCGGGTATGACGACGAACAGTCAGGTCGAGAACCTGATGAGGACAACAAGCATGCAGCTGAGCTTCTTTGAAACAGATTCTGACAGTTTGAGCAGAAATTAATTGGTTATGCAAGCCGATCGTTGCAGCAGCTGTCCGGGTGGCTGGTCTCAGACAATCTTGGTCTTAGTCTCAGTCTTAGATCTTTGACTTCAGCTCATGGAAAAATGGGGGCAAAAACATTTATTATTTTGTTTAATATATAATTATATTTTGTATTTCCTGTATAACAGAGAAACCACAACCTTTACTGAGTGTATCTTCAAAGAACTGGCTGACTGAAGGAGACTCAGTGACTCTAAGCTGTGAGGTTAAAGATTCCTTTTCAGACTGGACATACAGCTGGCACAAAGTTGCTCCATGTGAAGTCAATGACAGTCACATCAAATACAAGCTGCTGCTCCACTTAGACAGCAACAGAGGATCTGGAGATTCCTACACTCTTAGTCATGATGTTCTAAATCACACAGGACTTTATAGGTGCAGAGGAGCGAGAGGAAACCCAGCATTTTCCACAAAGAACAGCAGTCCCAAGCCACTATGGATCACTGGTAAGGTCAAATAACAACACTGGTGTGGGAGTGTTAAATGTAGATGCATGAATAAAAAGAAATCCACAACATTAATACTGTAAATAAAGAATCTGAGCTGTGTTAATGTTTAGTGTAAATATCTTTATATTCACCCTACTGAGTGATGAATGTTAAAAGCAGTTGAAGAGCCCTGAGCAGTGGTAGAGGATTATTCTTATTCAAATAGCACTGTTTAATAAAACATGGTGTAAATGTGTTCACTGCAATTTATGGGATGAAAACACAATTCTAATAATGCATATGAATTATAATATTCTGTATTTAAGGTGAATCTCCTCCAGTGTCTCTGATCATCAGTCCCAACAGATCTCAACACTTTACTAAAGACTCTCTCTCACTGAGCTGTGAGGACCAGAGTAACTCTTCAAAAAGATGAACAGTGAGACGAATCATGCAAAAAAAAAAAAGTTGCAAATTGTTCACAATGGGAATTAAGTTTTGGGTCTACATTTAACATCAGCTTCCTCTCCATATCAGACACTTGAGTTTACTGGTGTGAGTCAGAAACTGGGGAAAACATTAATCCTGTCAACATCACAGTTCATGGTGAGTCTTTATGTTCTTTGATTATTGTTAAAGAAAAACAGGATAAGGTTTAATTACAGAATATTCAGAACTCTGGGTTTCTAACTGGGAGAACTGTTTGACAAGACGCACTTAACTGGTTTTAAACTCTGTTATAAAAGTTCTGAAAGTTTTGTAATATTAATGTTTCCTGATAATAGCAAGAGACTGGAACAGTTAAATTTCACTCCTGAGCTGAATCAGTTTTGGTAGAACAAATCTTCGTAAACAAGTCTTTGTAAAATATGTACTGTGCTCACGTGTGTTTTTGTCCAAATGAAAATGATTTTATTTGTATATCAGTTTGATCTAAAAATACAGTTGATGAATAAAGTGTTTTTGTAATTTTTGTTGTATTCTGTCTCAGGTCCATCACATGTAGAAGCTCCATTCTCAGTGCTCATGCTGATCAGTAGTGTAGTGACGGCCTCTCCGTATCTGCTGATCACCATCATTCTGCTGGTCAAATATTACAGAGCTCAAGGTAGGAACTTTTCAGTACCTCACTACATTACACATAAGGAGCAAACTAACGTTATTATTGCAAGAACAAAACATCACCTTAGTAAAAAAAAATAATTTGACAATATTTTAGATTTTTTTTTTTACGCTGGATGCCCTTCTTAACGCAACCCTCCCCAATTTATCCGGGCTTGGGACCGGCACTGAAAGTGGCTGGGGTTGGTTCGCTGACCGGGGATCGAACCCGGACCGCAGCGGTGAGAGCACCGCATCCTAACCACTAGACCACCAGGGAACCTTGCTGGGACATCAACTACTCAGTGTATATTAATAAAAGAATCTTTGTAAGTTGCTCTGTGTCAGTTCAACCAAAAAACACTCTCTTAAGCGGTGATGAAAAGCAAACAAAGAATATCCGCTCGGGACGAGTAATCCACAACGCGAGCAAATGTCCAACGAAAAAGCAAAACTTGAAATGCGTAACTCCACGGCAAAGAGTAATCCAACACGGAGTCAGCAGGGAATGCTGGCGGTCGAGCAGCCACTGGAATCACCAGCATGACATTCAAGAACCGACAGCCTGTGACTCGAGAACGTGAGTTCTCATCCTTAATGAGCCACAGCTGTCGGTATTCAAGGCCAGCACGGGATAACGAGACAGCGTGACTGCTACCGAGGGGGGCGTGGCAGGATGAATCCCTGACAGCTACAGAGGGAGGCGTGACAGGGGGATCCCTGACAGCTACAGAGGGAGGCGTGGCAGGGGGATCCCTGACTGTACCCCCCCCTCCAGGGGCGACACCTGACACCCCAAAACCCACCTAAGCCAGGCAGGCCAGGGCACTCTGAGGAAGGCCTCACTAACCGCCCAGGGTCGAAGGAGGCCCGGTGAGCATTGCTGTGGAACTGGGGAAGACTGGGAAGAGCCCAAGGCGAAGCTTAGAAGTTCCTGATCTCCTCTGCGGAGATCAGGAACGGAACGACACCCAGCATGAAGATACGGAACTGAGCCACGCCCTTAGCGAAGACCGGAGGCTGAGTGAAGTCCCTGGCGGAGATCAGAGGCGGAGCGACCTCCACGGCAGGGAACTGGAACTGGACGGCGTCCAAGACCGGTGGTTGGAGGATGTCCCGGGTGGAGACCAGTGGGCGAGAGACGTCCCCGGCGGAGACCAGAGGCCGAGCGACGTCCCCGGCGGAGATCAGGAACATTGTGCCACCCTCTGAGGGACCTGGAGGACCGACGTCGCCGTCAGAGGGACCTGGAGGACCGACGTCGCCGTCAGAGGGACCTGGAGGACCGACGTTGCCCTGCGGGGATCCTGGTGGCAACCCGTCGCCCTGCGGGGAACCTGGTGGCGGCCCGTCGCCCTGCGGAGAACCTGGAGGCGAGCCGTCGCCCTGCGGGGAGCAGGGAGGCGAGCGGTTGCCATCAGGGACACTTGGGGGTGAGCCTTCGCCCTGAGGAGAACTCGGGGGCGAGCCTTTGCCCTGAGGAGAACTCGGGGGCGAGCCTTCGCCCTGAGGAGAGCTGGGGGCAAGACGTCGCCTTATGTGGAGCTCGGGGCCAAGCCGTCGCCTTGAGGAGAACTTGGAGGCGGCGGTTTGACGTTCTTCTGCTGGCCATGCAGCGGTAAGACGACCTCTTTGTGGCCAGGCGGTGGCACGACGACCTCTTTGCGGCCAGTCGGCGGTACGACGACCTCTTCGCGGCCAGGCGGTGGTACAACGACCTCTTCGCGGCCTTTGAACTGAGCTGTGCTCTCCTGAGCGGCACCCTCAGCAGAACACTGTGGCGGCGCGACGCGCTCGTGGAAACACTGTGGTGGCTCGTGACCGGTCTGTGTCGGCTCGGCGCACTCGTGACCGGTCTGTGTCGGCTCCACGTTTTCGTGACCGGTCTGTGGCGGCTCGGCGCTCTCATGACCGGTCTGTGGCGGCTCGGCGCTCTCGTGACGGGTCTGTGGCGGCTCGGTGCTCTCGTGACGGGTCTGAGGCGGCAAGGCGCGCTCGTGACGGGTCTTTGCCGGCAAGGCACGCTCCTGGAGACACTGTGGCGGCGAGGCGCGCTCCTGGAGACACTGTGGTGGCGAGGCGCGCTCCTGGAGACACTGTGGTGGAGCGGCATGCCCACGGAAACCTCGGAACAGAGCAGCGCGCTTGTAGATGTTCTGTGGTGGCACGGTCAGGAAGCTCGTGCACGTGGAAGCTCTGGGACGGAGCCGCGCGCTCTTGGACGCACTGGAATGGAGCCGCGTGCTCATGGAAGCTCTGGGATGGAGCCGCGTACCTGTGAGAATCTCGGAACAGAGCTGCGCACCTGGGAGAATCCTGGAACGGAGCTGCGCGCTCTGAAGAACCTTGGAACAAAGCCGAGCACCTTGGAGAATCCTGGCACAGAGCCGCGCACCCTGAAGAACCTGGGAACGGAGCTGCGCACCTGGGAGATCCTTGGGTCGGAGTCACGCGCTCTTAAGAACCTTGGAACGGAGAGAACCTCAGAGAATCCTGGAACAGAGCTGTGCGCTCTGAAGGACTCACGAACGGAGCACTTTCATCGTCGAGGGGACTGTCGTGGAGATCCGCCACCTCCATCCCAAACTTCCCCAGAAGAAGCCCGCTGAACTCGGCGAGTAAGCCAAAATTGCCCACTTTGGCGCTCCATAGTGTGCTGGCTTTGGAGAGAGCATCACCAGGCAGGAGGGAAAAACAGAAGGCGATCTTGGCTCGTTTGGAGGAAACTGGGAAAGATTTTCCTCCACATACTCGCCGATGCTCCGCAGTAATCTGGCTAATTCGTCTCTCTCCCTGGAGAAACGAGCCGAAAATCCCCTCGCGCTCGCTGAGGGGCGTGGCACAGCCGTCTGTGGTTCTGAGCCGCGAGGAGCGGCACTGAGCTTCCTGGGGATATCCGAAGCCGGGTTCAGCTGCAGATCCATCGCGGTCGAAATCGCGGTATGGCGAATCCGCTTTTGGTTAAGGTCGGTTCTTCAGTCAGGCTGATGACGCGGAAGCGGAAATAGCTCAATCATTGTCTTTATTAAGCAGTTCAACCAAAACACACTCTCTTAAGCCATGACGAAAAGCAAAGAATATCTGCTCGGGAGGAGTAATCCACAACGAGGCAGCGTGACTGCTACCGAGGGTTGGCGTTGCAGGGTGAATCCCTAACAGCTACAGAGGGAGGCGTGGCAGGGAGATCCCTGACACTCTGGATAAGTGCGTCTGCTACATGCTGTAAATGTAAATATGAACTGATATAATACAGGAAAAATTTAGTTATCCATCATAGTGACATGCGGTTAGGACGAGATCAAATGTCGTTGGTTGTTTTACTGGTATAATCATCTTGAGTGAACTTGCAATAAAAATGCCTCTGTTCTTTTCTAATGAAATGAAAAGAGAATCAAGACTGCTGTTCTGGAGGAGTGAGCAAATTTTATGTATAAGAAGAGGATGCAAAAAAAATTTATTTATTGTTATGATTATTTGATAATACAGATTTATTGCTACAATGCAATGCTACAAAAAGCTAATATTTTGAGGCAGCGTGTCAGGATTGTGCTTTGCTTTTAAACTTAAAACATTCGATTACCTTACACATTACAAATTAATACATTTCATGTCACATTTATGATAATTTTGGAGTGCATATTTAAGATCAGACTTGTGGTGTCTTTTTATTTACTTTTTTTTTGCAGCTTTGTAAATATTAGCATTTATATGCTTTTTTAAAAATATAATCTTGTGTTGTACTCATTATTAAGGTTCACTAGAATTTTAACATTGAACCAAACAATTTATTTATATTACAAGCTTTATTTCTATTGCTTAAAGTAGATTACTGGATCCTGTAGTATTATTCATTGTATATTACTTACACTAATTGAAAAAAAACAAATATCAACTTAGCCTGTTAGCCTTCGCCAGAGCTTTTGGGACTTACAGCTGAAAATGCCCTGCCTAAATTTAAATGTTAACAGTTCCTAATAAAATTGGGCTACATACACAATTTAAATATATTTAAAAATAAGACACTTTGATCTTTACTGTCCATTATTTAAAGATGATATTGCTCAAAAAATATTGTTATAGATAGTTATAGGTTATGAACTACCATGAATATACACTTCCTGAATTGAAATTTTTAATTCATACTTTATATATAAATACATTAAATCAGTCCTGGTAGCAATCCAGAAAAGTAATGGGTTAAAAGCCACATGTCTCATGAGTTTATATTTTAAATTGAAAATTAAAAATATCATGAAAAATTTGATTCCTACGAACATTTATCTGAGACTATGTCTGGGTCATAGCATCTGCCCATAGAATGGAGGCTTCCATTCAATGGAGTTTCCGCCTTTCTTTGACTTTATTTTGGTGCGTGGTCTCATTTGTTTTGTAACACTATATTCTACCAGCCATATTTGTTTGTTTTTTTTACCACCAAGATGTCGTTTTTTATGCGAAAGTTATTCCGAAACATATAGAAACAATACACCAATCGAAATATTGTGACGTAAACAAAAGAATACCCATCTAAATTACAGCACTATTGTTCGGTGGGAGCAAAGATGCTTTACAGCATCTTGTTCAGTGGAGCCTTATCTTTCCTAATAAACTGGTATTTGCAGCAGTGGATGCGTTTGTGACCCATTCTTGCAAAAATAATGTAAGTAGTGCATTTTTTTAATACATGTTTGTGTGTACTACTTATTCAGACAATATATTCGTTATACCTTTTCTATTGAAAAACAGTGATCTGAAATCCCTGCGTGAGGCTTAGACCTTTGGAATGATGTATAGTTAGTCATGGTTACTCTTCTCCCTTTTCATTTAATCTATTGCTTAAAATTAACACCTGAGAACAATGGGATATCTGTCGGGCTTCGCTGAAGGCTAAGAGGTTTTAACCATTATATAATGTTTTGTATACTAATACTCTTCATTAGGAAATGCTTGGACATGACCAGAGCTTGCTTGATTCCCACCAGAGTGGGACAAACTCGTTTAACCGGAGCGGACGTGACCCGAACTGAATCGTATAGCCTCGCTCTACAGTGCGCAGGTCCAATCGAGACATGTCTGGCAGAGC
The DNA here is from genome assembly GCF_946808225.1 of Silurus aristotelis. Lineage (NCBI taxonomy): Eukaryota > Metazoa > Chordata > Actinopteri > Siluriformes > Siluridae > Silurus > Silurus aristotelis. The sequence goes on from NC_139578.1 coordinate 30,456,630, forward strand.
TTCCCAGGCTGACAGCTGGTCTCCTAAGGGTATCAATATCTTGAGACTGACCTCTATGTCTAGAGCCGGGGCAGTGCACTGACGCAGCTCTAGAGGTAAGACCTCCTGTTGCCGTGCGGAAACCGAGGAGGGAGCTCGCTGGAGCTGGCCATGCCCTGCAACACATTGCGTGGCAGGGTTAACAAGCCAGGTCCCTGAGGGGGCTGGAGAGGAATGGGTGGTGCTACACGCCCTCCGGTCACCACCCCAGAAGGTCTTGTCAGGACCTTTTGGCCCTCTTATTGAAGATGACAGATGATATTAACCATTAGTGCTGACCTAGTGTCGGGGTCTTAAGAGAGTATGCCACACCCGGGAAGAGAGAGCCTGCTAGCGTGTCTTCAACCCTGGCAATAACCGTGATCCCTGAGCCCCATGATGTTGGAATACACCACAGTCTTGAGGAAGACCCCGACGTGGAGGTTGCGATACCAGGAGCAAAAAGTGCTCGTCGAGCTTACTGGATGGAGGCGCTTTATGCTCATTGGCTGCCCAAGCTATATCTTGGGCAGCCACCGAGGAGAACCAACTTGACATGCTCCGCTCCCAAACAAGCCACACAAAGGCTGTGTGTATCCATTCAGTTTTGAACTTGGACAAATGTGAGTTTGGCAAAGGAGTTGTGTCCTATTTAGGCAAGCAGGTAGGACAAGGGGTTTAGGCGATATGCCTGTTCCCAGCTCCTAATACGAGGCGCGAACTCCGTAGGTTTTTAGGAATGGCTCGCTACTACTGATGTTTTTGTAAGAAATTTACTGATGTGGTTTTGCCTCTTACAAACTTGTTAGGTAAAAATGTGCCATTTAAGTGTCAGTCAGCCTTTAAGGCAAGTAATCTCTTCCTGACTAGCTTCTCAGTTCTGTCTGCTCCAGACTTTAGCAGACCATTTAAGCTGGAAGATGATGCCAGTAGCAAAGGTCCAACCCTTATGTTTCCATGCCTTTTTTATGTGTTATTTGCAGGTTCCACTCCCGACCGGAGTTTTCAGCTTGTCCGAGCCTGCCTTTAATTGATGATCTCTTGACTGATTCCACTATTTAAGGAGGATAAGGAGAAGCAACCAGATAGGGTTGTTGTGGTGGAGTTTGTTTAGATTAGTGGTATATGTTTGTTCTGGTTTTGACTTTGGCCTGTATTTTGACCCTGAGTTTTGGTTGCCCTTTTGGACTTGGTTACCTTTCCTGTATATAGATATTAATGTACATATTCACTTAGTTTACTGGCAGTAGGGGTGTGACTGCCATTTCCTTCAGGGAGGAGATTGTTCTCTGTTTTTGTAGTAGGGAAGCTTTACTGTATTTTTGTTTATATATTTTAAATTAAGAAAGCTTCTAAACTCTTGATTTAAAGGTCTTGATTTAAATGTGCTGTTTGTTCACACATCAAACTTGTAGAGTGGCTAATTTAGTGACTGTAGTGTTCCTGTCAGCTTGGATCAGTTTGACCACAGAACCATGGCTTCCTTTTTTGTAATTTTTTTTTGTTCAAACATTCACAGAATAATCATGTTGTAAAATCACAAAAGATCAGCGGTCAATCACCTGTAGGACTTGATCTTTATCAGCATCTCTTCTCTTCTCTTCTCTTCTCTCTTACTTGAGGAAGTGGTAAGGCCTTAACACGCATCATTTCTCTGTCAGTCTGTCACTCAGTCAGTCATTAGAAGGAGAGCATGGAGCTCACTCCACTTCTTGTGATGTTCTGTAAGTAAATGTTCTCTTTGTTGCTTCAGTAGGTTGAGTGTTTGGGTATAAATTTTATCATCTACAGATTGAACAGACTGACTGTGCTGATTAATGAGTTGTTGGGTGTTCACAAAAAATCAGCATGATAATTTTATTACTATTATATTCTGTGCCGGAAAGTCACAGTACAGCAAATTTATTCATATTCATACTAAAACCAAACTAGTAAAGAATGTGCATTTATTTTGAATGAGTAATTATTGATTATTTAGATAAATAAAGACCTTAGTGCAGTTTTAGGGTGTTGGTTTTTGTAGTTCCGCTGGTTTGAGTTCTGCTGGTATGAGTGCAGGAGGAGGAGGAGGTGTTAATGTGTCATAAGTGACATAAAACTACTGACTATGGTGAATAAGTATATAACTTATTAAGCCAATCTGAAATCATACTGTTCACAGCACTTTTGTACAGCTGTTTTTTAAGTAAGACTGACGTGTGTCTTATTGAGAGTCTTATTTTGGACAGTAGAGTCCACTCCTCATGCTACTGTGTGTAAATGTTCTCTTTTTGACTTCATTAGACTCAATGGTGGATTATAGTGTTATTCATTTGCAGTCTACATTTTCTGAGTGATAGGTTTATTGTGTGATTTGGACATAAACATTTTTTTTTTAGACATTGGGTTTAAATAATCTAATGAATGTAAATAATTCTGTATTGTTGGAGTTTTCTGTGTTCTTCTGTGTTCTGCAGTCATCTGCTGCTCAGTGACAACCTCTTTTAATCATTTGCTCTGCTAAAAAAATTTATGAGGCTATGAATCACTAAAATGTTTTTATCTTGACTTGACTTGATGATTATGGTGTTTCCTGTGCACATCATTTTAGTATTAATATAATTTACATCTTTTTCACTATTGTAGTCTGTAAAGAGAAACAGCTCACAGTAAGATCAATCTTACACACGTAAACACCAAACTACTTCATACTGTAGCACTTGAAAATAACTTAGCAGTTTTTATTAATCTATGTTGAAATAATAGTAATTAATGTGCAGAAACAAAAGCTTCTCATTAGTCCTGCACACATACATACAAAGCAGTGATACTGTAAATGAACAGAGGCTGGTTTGCAGTTGTTGTTGGGTTTTTTTATGTAGAGGTGCCAATTTAGCTGTGAAGAGCTGGAAATGGCGTGCATGTTCTGATGTGCATGCAACAACTAACTTAAACCCTTGACTGCTGGACAAATTGAACTCCACTGGTGCTCATGTCAAGTCTTTGCCTTTGTCATTTAGTCAAGTTTATTTATATAGAGCTTTTCACAACAGACATTGTCTCAAAGCAGCTTTACCAAAATCAACAGTTAATGTGAATGGTGTGCATTTATCCCTGATGAGCAGCCATGGCGACTGTGGCAAGGAAAAACTGCCTTAGATGTTATGAGGAAGAAACCTTGAGAGGAACCAGACTCAAAAGGGAAACCCATCCTCATTTGGGTGACATCAAGAGTTTGATCAAAAAACTAACATGAGTACTGGAGTATAAGATTATAAGTAAATGTTCTTTCTGCAGTCTTTGGTATAAAAGTAGGAGCTACTGAGCTCAACATTTGTGATCATCACAGATCCAGCAACAGCTTTTCCATGCCAGAGCCTTTAAACAATCCAGGATGTCCAATGTCAAAACTCAACACATGTAGTGGGATCCATTCGGCACTGAAATGTCTCCAGATGGTTCAGGATGTTTGCCAGTTCGGCATCTACTTCTTTAAAGTCCATAATCTTCATGAGGTGGGACGTGACTGGAGCTGGCCAAACCTCAGGAGGCCTCGGGATGGGGAGAGAAAGAGAAGCAGTGGAGAGCAATTAGCGTAGCTGCTGTTCATGATATTAACAGCACAAGTTGATAATGTGCATGTGATCAGATGTTCTGGAGCACAAGGTTATGATGTGAGAAGTGTTATGTGTAGGCATGGCTAAAAAGCTAGGTTTTTAATATTTTTATGTTCTGCACTTAAACTGGGTGAGTGTGTCTGAACCCCGAACACTGTCAGGAAGACTATTCCAAAGTTTGGGAGCTAAATGTAAAAATGCTCTACCGCCTTTAGTGGACTTTGCTATTCTAGGAACTACTAGAGGCCCAGAGTTTTGAGATCTCAGGGAGCGTGACGGATTGTAGCGTGTTAAAAGACTGGAGAGATACATGGGAGCCAAACCATTTAGTGGTTTATAAGTGAGTAGCAGTAGTTTGTAATCTATTCGAAACTTAACAGGAAGCCAATGTAGGGACGATAAGATTGGGGTTATATGATCATATTTTCTTGACCTTGTAAGAACTCTTGCTGCCGCATTCTGAACAAACTGAAGCTTGTTTATTAATGATGCAGGACATCCACCTAGTAATTCATTACAATAGTCTATTCTGGAGGTCATAAACGCATGGACGAGCTTCTCTTCATCGGTCATTCTTAGCTTAAAAATATTTCTAAGGTTAAAGAAGGCTGTTTTTGTAACTTGGTTGATATGATTTTTAAAAGACAAGTTGCTGTCTAAAATAACTCTCAGGTCTTTTCCTGTTGAACTAGTGGTTACTGTAGCAGCCCGGTTGAAATAAAGTTGACTCTTGCACTGATGTTGGCATTTGACTCTTTTTCCTGTTTTATTTCCCTTATAATGCACCGTATTAGACTTCAAAACACCTTATTTGCATCCACAATTCCCTTTTTTTTGAGTCCACAACAACACCGTAAGAGCTAGAACAAACAACAACATTCACAAATAATTCAGATACATGCAAAATAAAATGAAATAATATACTATTTAACAGCAAAACTATCACATTTTAAAGATAACATCTAATATAGACAAGATAAAATTACTTGTATAACAAGCAAATACTTATAAGCTAGCACATAAACTATATTAACTACCTAAAAGTGCACAAATACACTTGACTGACCTTTGTTCCTCCTTCAACCAGGTACTAAAATAAAAGGCCAAAACACAAACAATAACCAAAAATAAACCAATATCAACCGTATGCTACTCTAAATAATATCTTCTTCTTTTTCTTTCGGCTGCTCCCATTAGGGGTCGCCACAGCGGATCATCCGTCTCCATACCACCCTGTCCTCTATATCTGCCTCTTTTACACCAACTACCTGCATGTCTTCCCTCACCACATCCATGAACCTCCTCCTTGGCCTTCCTCTTTTCCTCCTACCTGGTGGCTCCATCTTCAGCATTTTTCCACCAATATAATTCATGTCCCTTCTCTGCACATGTCCAAACCATCTCAATCTCGCCTCCCTCACCTTGTCACCACAACATCCTACATGTGCTGTCCCTCTAATAAACTCATTTCTAATCTTGTCCATCCTCGTCACTCCCAACGAAAACCTCAACATCTTCAGCTCTGCTACCTCCAGCTCCACCTCCTGTCTTTTACTCAATGCCACTGTCTCTAATCCATACAACATCGCAGGTCTCACCACAGTCCTATAAACTTTCCCTTTCATTCTTGCAGATACTCTTCTATCACAAATCACTCCTGTCACTCTTCTCCACCCACTCCACCCTGCCTGCACTCTTTTCTTTACTTCCCTAACACACTCTCCATTACTTTGCACTGTTGACCCCAGGTACCTGAACTCCTCCACCTTCTTCACCTCTTCACCCTGCAACCGCATCACTCCACTGCCCTCCCTCTCATTCACACACATGTACTCTGTCTTACTCCTACTGACTTTCATTCCCCTTCTCTCCAGCGCATATCTCCACCTCTCCAGGCTCTTCTCAACCTGCTCTCTACTCTCACCACAAATCACAATATCATCTGCAAACATCATAGTCCAGGGAGACTCCTGTCTGACCTCGTCCGTCAACCTGTCCATCACCACTGCAAACAGGAAAGGGCTCAGGGCCGATCCTTGATGTAGTCCAACCTTCACCCTGAACCAGTCTGTCGTACCTACTGCACACTTTACTGCCGTCACACTGTCCTCATACATGTCCTGCACCACCCTCAAATACTTCTCTGACACACCTGACTTCCTCATACAATACCACAACTCCTCTCTCGGCACCCTGTCGTACGCTTTCTCTAAATCCACAAATACACAATGCAGCTCCTTCTGTCCTTCTCTATACTTCTCCATCAACATCCTCAAAGCAAATAAGGCATCTGTGGTGCTCTTCCTCGGCATGAAACCATACTGTTGCTCACAGATGGTCACCTCTTCTCTCAGCCTGGCTTCCACTACTCTTTCCCATAACTTCATGGTGTGACTGATCAACTTAATTCCCCTGTAGTTACTGCAGGTTTGCACATCTCCCTTATGCTTAAAGATCGGTACCAGCACACTCCTTCTCCATTCCTTCCAGAATCCTGTTAAACAATCTGGTTAAAAACTCCACTGCCATCTCTCCTAAACATCTCCACGCTTCTACCGGTATGTCATCTGGTCCAACCGACTTTCCATTCTTCATCCTCTTAATCGCTGCTCTCACTTCCTCCTTACTAATCCTATCTACATCCTGCTTCACCAACTCCACATCCTCCAACCTTCTCTCTCTCTGATTTTCCTCATTCATCAGCTGCTCAAAATACTCCCTCCATCTTCTCAACACACTCTCCTCACTAGTCAACACATTTCCCTCTCCATCCTTTATTGCTCTAACTTGCAGTACATCCTTCCCAGCTCGGTCCCTCTGCTTGGCCAATCGGTATAAATCCTTTTCTCCTTCCTTAGTGTCCAACCTCTTATACAGTTCCTCATATGCCTTTTCCTTGGCTTTCGCCACATCCTTTTTAACCTGCTGCCGCATCTCCTTGTACTCCTGCCTACTTTTCTCATCACTCTGTCGATCCCACTTCTGTTTTGCCAATCTCTTTCCCCTAATGCTCTCCTGCACTTCCTCATTCCACCACCACGTCTCCTTGTCTTGCTTTCTATTTCCAGATGTCACACCAAGTACTTTTCTAGCTGCTTCCCTCATCACTCCTGCGGTAGTTGCCCAATCATCCGGCACCTCTTCACCACCACCAAGCCCCTGTCTGACCTCTTCCCTGAACCTCACACTACACTCTTCCTCCTTCAGTTTCCACCATCTTATTCTTCTTTCAAACCTTACTTTCCTCCTCTTCTTCTTCGCCTCCAAAACCATCCTACAGACCACCATTCGATGCTGTCTAGCTACACTGTCCCCCGCCAACACCTTACAGTCTCCAATCTCCTTCAGGTTGCATCTCCTACACAGAAGATAATCCACCTGTGTGCACCTTCCTCCACTCTTATACGTCACCCTATGATCCTCCTTCTTCTTAAAATACGTGTTCACCACTGCCATTTCCATCCTTTTAGCAAAATCTACCACCATCTGCCCTTCCACATTCCTCTCCTTAAAACCATACCTTCCCATCACCTCCTCATCACCTCTGTTCCCTTCACCTACATGCCCATTAAAGTCTGCCCCAATCACCAATCGTTCTTTCCTAGGTACACCATCGACCACTTCATCTAATTCACTCCAGAATCTTTCCTTCTCCTCCATCTCACAGCCAACTTGTGGAGCATAGGCACTGATGACATTTATCATCATCCCTTCAACTTCCACCTTCACGATCATCACCCTATCAGAAACTCTCTTCACCTCCACTACACTCTTACTGTACTCTTCCTTCAGAATCACCCCTACACCATTTCTCTTCCCATCCACACCATGATAAAACAGTTTAAACCCACCTCCAATGTTCCTGGCCTTACTCCCTTTCCACTTGGTCTCCTGAACACACAACACATCTACCTTTCTCCTCTCCATCATATCAGCTATCTCTCTCCCTTTACCCGTCATAGTACCAACATTTAAAGTACCAACCCGAACCTCTACTCTCCTACACTGCTCCTTTTCCTGCCGTCTCTGTAGACGCCTTCCTCCTCTACTTCTCCTCCTTCGGCCAACAGTAGCCCAATTTCCACCGGTACCCTGTCGGCTAACGATACCTGTGGCGGTCGTTGTTAACCCGGGCCTCGACCGATCCGGTATGAAATTCTCATTTGTGATCCGCATATTTGATTTGGCACATGTTTTACGCTGGATGCCCTTCCTAACGCAACCCTCCCCATTTACCCGGGCTTGGGACCGGCACTAAGAGTACACTGGCTTGTGCCCCCCTAATGGCTGGGTTGCTACTCTAAATAATATAACTACTCTAAATTACTTTTTTGCTGCTTTAACTTTATATTTAAACGTTTTGACTCCGTAACCATATTGCTTCATCTCTCCGAGCATGAGCGAGCTCCACATGTGCCCAATTTTCGTGTATGCGCAATCTTTGCGGCAGTCCGTCTAGCCGTCATTTCAAAATAAAAGTCTCTATAGGCTTAATAACTTTAATTGCCAATATAAAATTTTCAAAACAGAATAAACACATAAGTAATATTTAGAAAACTTAAACTTATGTTCAGTATAGTGCATGTAGAGAATATAGAACGTATTTAAAAAACTACTCAAATAACTGTGGGTTATTTACACTCCCACCAAAATCACGAGTGACTATAATCTCAAACTTGAATCACAAATGATTTTCAAAATGAATTAACCATTACTTAGCCTAGATGAAAGTAAAACAAAGAACTAATCATCTATTATGAACTGCTTAGCTTAAAGGATACATGAAGTTGTTTAAACTGCCTCTAGCAGCAGGACAAACTTCTGCACTGGGCGCTCGACTACTGATGGTTTGCTCAGATGTTTTCCATCCTTTCCCAGCCTTCTGTCTCCAAAGTGTATTTTTACTCTTCTCACTAGATTATCCTTGTTAACCACAGTCTCAATAACTTCTGTCATACGCCACTCATTTCTAGGCAAGTCTTCTGCTTTCTCCAACACTATATCTCCAACTTGCTCTTGGGGGTTAGCCAGCATTGTCTGGTTGCGATGTTAGACAAGTACTCCTTTCTCCAACAGCTCCAGAACTGTTCCCGCTAAGTACTGGATATAGCGCTATCTCTTGCAAGCATACAGGTCTTCTCTGACAAATTTGCCAGCGGGTGGTAAAGCTTGGGCAGATTTCAAAGTGAGCAGATGGTTTGGGGTTAGGGGTTCAGGACTTTTAGGATCATTTAGATTGTCTATTGTCAGCGGTCGGCTATTTACAATTGCCATAGCTTCGTAGAAGAAGGTCCGTAGACAGCAATCATCCAGTCTTCCAGAAGATAAGGACAGAGTGGAATGAAGGACGCTTCTTACGGTCCTAATCTGTCTCTCCCAAACTCCTCCGGTGTGACTTGCATGAGGTGCGTTAAAGACAAAGTCACACTGCCTTTCTGCCAAAAATGCCACCAGACGGTTGTTGTCAATCTCCCTTAAAGCCTTTGCAAACTCGTTCTTGGCTCCAATAAAGTTACTTCCTTGGTCACACTTTATCTGAAGAACCGCTCCTCTGATTGCGATGAAATCTCAGACTATTAATAAAGGAGTCCGTGGACATATCATCCAGCATCTCAATGTGGATGGCTCTGCAACAGAAACAGGTGAAAAGAAGTCCGTACCTCTTGCATGATCTACGCCCTTGTTTTGTGAAGAACGGGCCGAAACAGTCCGTTCCACAGTACGTGAATGGCGGGGATGGATCTATGCGCTCTGAGGGCAGATCTGCCATTCTTTGATGTTCTGTGGGTCTGCGGTGTTTACGACATTTTATACAGTGTTGCACAAAAGAGGCTACAGTCCTGTTTACTCCTGGAATCCAGAATCCTCTTGATCTGATCTCATTGATAGTTAAGCCTTTACATTGATGTCCAGTTTTCTCATGACAATCAGCAATTAGGAGTTTTGTTAGGTAATGTTCCTTTGGAAGGATCACCGGATGTTTGACAGAGTGTAAAAAAGAAGCATTGCCGAGTCTTCCTCCCACCTTAAGCAATCCATCATGATACACAAAGGCATCAAGATAGTGTAGCCTGTTACTGCGAGGTAGTGTCTTGCCCTTACTCAACAATGCTATCTCCTCTGGATATGTCTGACTCTGCAAGTCTTTGATAACAGTGCGCTTAGCATCCTCACGCTCCGCTACTGTACTGTGATCACTTGACTTGTCCTTTCTTACTCTACGAAGTAGGCGTGCCACTGCTTGGATGACTTTGGACCATGAAGATAACCTCGTGAGTCGGTCAGATAAACAGGTGTCCCCTACTGTATAGGTATTCAATGATGTAGCCTTTTTGACCTCTGGATCTCCAATTTGAAGTTGAGGGTTAACATCCACAGGAGGAGGTATATGTCTTTGCCATAAGATGTTGGGCCCAGTGAACCAGCAGGAAGTGACAAGATCATTAATACTTAGGCCTCGTGATGCATAAACGGCTGGATTCTCATCCGAGGGAATATACCGCCACTGTTGAGGAGCGGAACTGTGATGAATTCTCTGAACTCGATTTGCAACAAATGTGTGAAAGCGACGAGCTTCATTATTGATGTAACCCAGTACCACTTGGGAGTCAGTCCAGAAATATACCTCTGCATCAGTAAGATTCATTTCTTCTTTCAGCACATCATTTACTGCAACTGACACAACCGCCGCAGTCAACTCTAACCGAGGAATTGTTGTGACTTTGAGTGGAGCCACCCTAGATTTAGCCATGAGCAAAGTACAATGGACATCACCTTGTTCGTTTTCGATTCGGAGGTATGAGCACTGGCCATACCCATTCGTACTGGCGTCCAAAAAGTTCTGAATCTTTTTCCTTGTGATTTTTCCAAATCCAGCAGGTACAACACAACGAGGAACCTTGACCTTCACCAAGTTAGTGAGATCTGTCTTCCAGTGCTCCCACCTGGGCCGCAACACATCAGGTAAAGGATCGTCTCAGCCCATGCCATTTCTGCAGGTTTCTTGAAGAATAGCCTTCCCCTTCAGTACAATAGGCACAAGAAACCCTAAGGGATCGAACAAGGAGGCCACAGTTGACAGTATACCTCTTCGGGTTGCTGGTTGGTCCTTAAAGTTAACACGAAATATGAAGTTGTCATCATCCAGATGCCAGTAAAGGCCTAAAGCTCTTTCCAAAGGCTCATTGGAGAGGGAACGATCAACAGTCTTAACATCTGTTGCATGTTCAGAGGATGGTATGCTCTCTAAAACTGCCTTATTGTTAGAGACAAACTTATGCAGCCTCAAACCTCCCAGACTACAAAGATGACGTGCTTCTTGTGCCAACTGAATTCCTTTCTCTGCATTTTCAACACTGGAAACTCCATCATCCATGTAAAAATCTCGCATAATGAATTGTGAGCCTAGGGAGTGTGAATGCTCACCCTCTTTTGCAAGATGCTTCAATCCAAAGTTGGCACACCCAGGGGATGATGAGGCACCAAAAAGATGTACTCTCATTCGAAAGGTTTGAGGTGGTAAGTTGACATCTCCATTTCTCCACCAAATGAATCGTAAGTAGTCTCGATCTGCTTTGTCGACATGGAACTGGTGAAACATTCTTTCGATATCACACATCAAAGCAACTGGATGATGTCTGAACCTTAAAAGAATTCCAACCAGGCTATTCATCAGGTCAGGGCCTGTGAGCAAATGGTCATTTAGGCTGGCTCCCTTGTAACTGGCAGAACAGTCGAAGACTACGCAAATTTTCCCGGGCTTCTTTGAGTGATACACCCCGTGATGGGGGATGTACCATTTTTCTCCCTCCTTTCCTTCATCCAGGTCTCCCTCAGCATCTCCATTTTCTATGATCTCCTCCATGAACTTCATATAATGTTCTTTATACTCTTTATCCTTCTCTAATCTCCTCTTGAGATGTTGAAGTCTTACCACTGCAAGGGGTTTGTTATCTGGAAGGAAGGGTCTCTGCCTGAAAGGAAGGGGCATTTCTAAGTGATTGTCTTTGTTTTGACGTTTTCTTCTAGTCTGTTCAAGAACACAATGTCCTCCTAAAACACTGCCTTTGTGTTTTCATTAGTGCCCTTGAAATCTGACTCTAGTAATTTAATAAGATCTGCTGGTGTAACAGAAGGAATTTCCTTGATAGATACTCTGTGATATATGTTAACACCACTTATTGACTCATGATTCTTCAACGAAGGGCCCGCAATGCTCCATCCAAGATCTGTGCGAACAGCATATAGCTCGTTGTCTGCTCCAATGGTCACTTCTCTGGGTGCCAGAGCTCTGGAACATATATCCTATTAAGAGTCCAACCTCACAATCTTGAAGTGGGGGAATTTTATCTGTGAGAGCAGTGAGATGTTTCCAGTGTCTGGCAGTCTTATTGGTCGGGATGTGCACACGGTCCACAGGGATACATTGCCTTGTGTATGCAGGAGGAAGGTCTAGAACGATTGTAGAATTAAAGCCTCTGACTCTGAGACCAGACACCCTTTCACTTGATGTTAATGAATCTCTTCCAACCATAGTAGTGAGCCTAAGAGTAACTGGACATGAGTCTACCTTTAGAGTTTGACTTACTGCCTCGTCAATGAAGACCGAGTCACTTTGTGTGTCTAGAAGAGCATAGACAAGTTTCTCAGAGACCGGGTCTCTTTGTGAAGACAACCACACAGGTACAATCATTGAGGTGATGGTGGATGTGCAACCAGATTCTACACTCAAAGACGTTGTTACAACTCTCTCAGGTGCATTTTCTGAGGCATGACTAGGAGAAGACTTCGACCTCGTAACAAAGGTGTCATCGTGCAGGCATGTAGGATGTCGTCTTCTGCATGTATCACATGTATGTCTGTAGCGACACTCTCTGGCACTATGACCGGGCTTCAGACATCCGTAGCACAGCTTATTGTCCTTAATGAACTGCATTCGCTCTTCAAGAGATCTTACAGAGAATTTAGAACAATCATGAATTCGATGCTCTTCACTTTGACAGAATAGACATGGTTTAATGACCTTACTAGACAACCTTGGATTCTCAAGCTGTGTAACCATCTTTGTATGGAAGACATTGGCTTTATTCTTACCAAGTTTAGGGTCGTGTCTCTCCTTGTTAGCTTCAAAGGTATGAAGGGCAGAGTAGGAAGTAATAGGGTTGCAAGCTACTTCAGCCTCTACTGAAACAAATCTGGCAAAGTCGTGAAAGGTTGGGAAATTTTGAGTCTCACTCAACGTTTGTGTGGCTTGACGATTCCAACGGGCAGCCGCCCAATCTGGAAGTTTGCTGACGAGTTTTTTGTTCTCTTCACAATCATGCAATATATCCAGTCCCTTTACATGAGGCATAGCATCTGTACAAGCATTTAAGAAATCCGAGAAATTTCTGAGTCCTTCAGCATCCTTGCTTTGTATCCTGGGCCAGCTTGAGAGTTTTTCTCTGAATGCTCTTTGTATGATGAATGGCTGTCCATAACGATCTTGCAGTCTTTTCCATGCATCTTGGTAGGCTTCCTCATCGTTTCTGTAAAGGATGCCTTCTAAAGTCTTACGAGCAGGACCAGTGACATACCTTTTCAAGTAATACAATTTATCTGCTGAAGAGATGTGCCTTTTGTCAATGAGTGATTGGAATTAAGTTTTCCGCTCAATGAAATGAATGGGGTCACCACTAAAGATAGTAGGCTCTGCCATAGGAAGTCTGTTCAACATCATGCTATCTTGGACAGCCTGTGCTAGGTAAGATACATCAGCATTGGTAGGTGGTGATAATGCCTTCTCATCCAGGATTGGCTTAACTGAGGTTGCGCATGCAGGCTCTGGCATAAAAATGCTTACAGGTTGCTGCAGCTCACTGTTCTGATTAACAGAATGAATAGTTTCCTCTCTGTCATAAACTTCTAGTCTTGCTCTAGCTGCCTTTACCTCCCTTACTGCTTGTAATGTTTGCAACTCACTTTCTTCAGCATTAGGTTCTTGCCTTTGCTTCTCTTCTAGAAGTTGTATTCTTTTCCTTTGTTACTTTTCCTCTATCATAGCAGCGTATTCTCTACAAGCTCTGCCACTGCTTCAATTTGTTTAGCTCTTAGTGCAGAGTTCCATGAAGATTGACCTACAGGTGTACTTGGTTTGGAACTGATACGTGAAACTGTAGAGCCATAAACAGAGCGAGCATAATCTCGGACAAGCAGTTCACGTAGACGCCCCTTCACTGCTTCACTGTCAAAGTCTCCATCAACACCTGAGATCCTCTCATAAGCAATCTTTACAATGTCCTTCGTCACCACATCGCAAGCATCAATCCGTCTTCTCATATCTGTGGAAGGAGTGACATCACTGCGGACCTTTATGTATGCATCCATTACATTGTCTCTTTCACTTTCCATTGTATCTACAAGCATTGCTAATTCACTCTCAGAGATGTCTGTTTTCATCTGCTCCCTTGCCTTTCGAGCCTCAGCCTTCCACTGCTCATATGTGTGGATAAGCCTGCTTTCTGCTTTTTGGGACTTCTCCATCTGATATGCAAGCATTTTTTCTGTTGGAATACGTTTGCGAACAGAACGGCGTATTTCATTTCCTTCTCCCTCTGAATAATCTTCTATCTCATCATCTACATCTTTACTTTGAGAAGGTTGCATTTTAACTGCTTCCATTTCCCTTACTGGAATACATGGCTCTGATCCTTGGCTAGTCATCATTTACATCAGCATATAGAATCAATGGGATAAAGCTCTTACTGTAGCAGCCCGGTTGAAATAAAGTTGACTCTTGCACTGATGTTGGCGTTTGACTCTTTTCCCTGTTTTATTTCCCTTATAATGCACCGTATTAGACTTCAAAACACCTTATTTGCATCCGCAATTCCCTTTTTTTGAGTCCAAAACAACACCGTAAGAGCTAGAACAAACAACACCATTCACAAATAATTCAGATACATGCAAAATTAAATGAAATAATATACTATTTAACAGCAAAACTATCACATTTTAAAGATAACATCTAATTTAGACAAGATAAAATTACTTGTATAACAAGCAAATACTTATAAGCTAGCACATAAACTATATTAACTACCTAAAAGTGCACAAATACACTTGACTGACTTTTGTGCCTCCTTCAACCAGGTACTAAAATAAAAGGCCAAAAAATAACCAAAAATAAACCAACATCAACCGTATGCTACACTAATCAGGCAAATATAACTACTCTAAATTACTTTTTTGCTGCTTTAACTTTATATTTAAACGTTTTGACTCCGTAACCGTATTGCTTCATCTCTCCGAGCATGAGCGATCTCCACATGTGCCCGATTTTCGTGTATGCGCGATCTTTGTGGCAGTCCGTCTAGCCGTCATTTCAAAATAAAAGTCTCTATAGGCTTAATAACTTTAATTGCCAATATAAAATTTTCAAAACAGAATAAACACATAAGTAATATTTAGAAAACTTAAACTGATGTTCAGTATAGTGCATGTAGAGAATATAGAGCGTATTTAAAAAACTACTCAAATAACTGTGGGTTATTTACAGTTACAGAACATCCGTCTAAATGCAGGTTGAGATGCTGGAGCTTCTGTATACTTGATTTTTGTATACTAGAACTTTTTCTTATCAGAATTTAAAAGTAGAAAGTTATGGGTCATCCAATCTCTTATTTCCTTAACACACTCAGTTATCCGAGCTAATTGAGCTGTATTGCCTGGTTTAGATGAGATACAGTGGGTACGGAAAGTATTTAGACCCCCTTAAATTTTTCACTCTTTGTTATATTGCAGCCATTTGCTAAAATCATTTAGGTTCATTCTTCTTCCTCATGAATGTACAAATAGCACCCCATACTGACAGAAAAACACAGAATTGTTGACATTGTTGCAGATTTATTAAAAAAGAAAAACTGAAATATTACATGGTCCTAAGTATTCAGACCCTTTGCTGTGACACTCATATATTTAACTCAGGTGCTTTCCATTTCTTCTGATCATCCTTGAGATGGTTCTACACCTTCATTTGAGTCCAGCTGTGTTTGATTATACTGATTGGACTTGTTTAGGAAAGCCACACACCTGTCTATATAAGACCTTCCAGATCACAATGCATGTCAGAGCAAATGAGAATCATGAGGTCAAAGGAACTGCCTGAAGAGCTCAGAGACAGAATTGTGGCAAGGCACAGATCTGGCCAAGGTTACAAAAAGATTTCTGCTGCACTTAAGGTTCCTAAGAGCACAGTGGCCTCCATAATCCTCAAATGGAAGACGTTTGGGACGACCAGAACCCTTCCTAGAGCTGGCCGTCCGGCCAAACTGAGCTATCGGGGGAGAAGAGCCTTGGTGAGAGAGGTAAAGAAGAACCCAAATATCACTGTGGCTGAGCTCCAGAGATGCAGTCAGGAGATGGGAGAAAGTTGTAGAAAGTCAACCATCACTGCAGCCCTCCACCAGTCGGGGCTTTATGGCAGAGTGGCCCGACGGAAGCCTCTCCTCAGTGTAAGACACATGAAAGCCCACATGGAGTTTGCTAAAAAACACCTGAAGAACTCCAAGATGGTGAGAAATAAGATTCTCCGGTCTGATGAGACCAAAATATAACTTTTTGGCCTTAATTCTAAGCGGTATGTGTGGAGAAAACCAGGCACTGCTCATCACCTGTCCAATACAGTCCCAACAGTGAAGCATGGTGGTGGCAGCATCATGCTGTGGGGGTGTTTTTCAGCTGCAGGGACAGGACGACTGGTTGCAATCGAGGGAATGATGAATGCGGCCAAGTACAGGGATATCCTGGACAAAAACCTTCTCCAGAGTGCTCTGGACCTCAGACTGGGCCGAAGGTTTACCTTCCAACAAGACAATGACCCTAAGCACACAGCTAAAATAACGAAGGAGTGGCTTCACAACAACTCCTGACTGTTCTTGAATGGCCCAGCCAGAGCCCCGACTTAAACCCAATTGAGCATCTCTGGAGAGACCTAAAAATGACTGTCCACCAACGCCATAATTTACTACCATTAGCCTGGATAGCTCTCCATTTAAATCTACGAAATGGTAACGATCGGACAGGTAGGATTTAAACCAGCTTAATGCCTGTCCCTGAATGCCGATGTAATTCTGTAAGTGATCTAGGAGAAGATCATGATCTATAGTGTCGAACGCAGCACTAAAATCTTGTAAAACTAACAACGAAATGAAGCCTTGGTCTGAAGCTACAGGTCATTAGTGATTTTAACTAGGGCAGTTTCTGTGCTATGATGGGGCCTAAAACCTGACTAAAACTCTTCAAAGATATTGTTCTCTTGCAAGTGGGAACATAACTGGGCAGCGACAATCTTTTCTAAAATTTTAGACCTAAATGGGAGATTTGAAATGGGTCTGTAATTCGATAGCGTGTTTGGATCCAGATTAGGTTTTTTAATGAGGGGCTTAATAACTGCTAATTTGAGGGATTTAGGGACGTGACCTAAAGATAGTGAGGAGTTAATAATATTCAGAAGAGGCTCACAAGCTGTATGTAACACTTCCTTCCGTAGATCTGTTGGAATGGGATCTAACTGACATGTTGTTGATTTAACTTTGATAATAACATCATACAGCTCTTCCTGTCCTGTACATGTAAAACAGTGGAGTTGTGGAGTTGTAGGTGAGACTGTGTCAGGAGATGGTCTCAGAGGTCATGGAACACATTTTTCAGAACCCTGATTTGTAGTTAACTTAGCTACTGTACTGAAAAGGAACCTGAGATTGTTTTTGTTATTTTCTATGAATTTGCTCCGGTTGCTCCGGTGTTCAGCTGTAGCAGCTTTTAGCGCCTGTCTGTAGCTGAGCATACTGTCTTTATACGCAATTCTAAATACCTCCAATTTTCCCTCCATTTTCTCTCCAGATTTCTGGCTGTTCTCTTGAAGGCATGCGTATGACTATTATACCAAGGTGCAGGTGCTTGTTCTCTAACCTTTTTTAACCGGATGGGGGCAACGGTGTCTAATGTGCTAGTGAGGATAAGGTCTATGTTGTTAGTCATTTCATCAAGATTAAGCAGTTATGGGTTTAGTAAGAAATTGAGATAAATCAGGCAGGTTATTTATGAATTTGTCCTTAGTGGTCGGAACAAAAGTCCTACCAAGTCGATAGAGTGGTGAAATACGGCTAATCTGCTCTACCAGTAGTGTGTACAGTATGAGGTAATGGTCTGTGAAGTCATCACTCTGAGGTAAAATATCTATATCAGTGACGTCTGCTTCGTGGGATATTATTAAGTCTAGTGTGTGGTTAAAATGGTGAGTTGGTCTGGTGACGTTTTGTTTAACACCAAAAGAGTTTAATAAGTCAAAAAATGATAATCCTAGAGCATCGTTTGCATAATCTATATGAATATTAAAATCTCCTACAAGCAGCACTTTTTCGAAATTAATCAAGGTCTGAAAGAAAACAAGCAAACTCTTGAAGAAAATCAGCATAGGGCCCTGGGGGTCTGTACACGGTGACCAGAGCGAGTTTTCTACGCATGTCTGAAAGTACAACTTTTAAGAACGAGCACTTCAAATGATTTAAAACTGAATCCTAATCTCTGACTAACATTAAGAGAGGCACTATAAATGGTTGCTACACCCCCCCACGACCAGTGTGATGGGGCTCATGCTTATAATCATATCCTGACGGTGTAGACTCGTTTAGACACATATAATCACCTGGTTTAATCCAGGTCTCAGTGAGACAGAGTGCATCGAGATTGTTATCTGTGATCATCTCGTTTACAATCAGTGCTTTGGGTGCAAGTGATCTAATGTTTAAAAGACCAAACTTTAGAACTTTTTGGTGTTTGCTTATCTGGCATTTTTCAGTTTTAACTGTAATAAGATTATTTCTGGATCTTGTGTAATTAATTCTTGGTTTTACTACACGAGGGATAGATATGGTTTCTATAAACTGGGCTGTGTGCTCACTTGTAACTATTTGGTCTGTTGTATGCGTGTTCTCATAGTTGAAGATTTCCTGATGTCTTACCAGTCAGATGGTGTGAAGTATCCTAGAGATGTTATCTGATAGCACTGCTGCTCCAACTCTGCTGGGGTGCAGGCCATCAGGGCGGAAGAACCTAGGACGCTCCCAGAAACAGTTCCAGTTATTAACAAAGAGAAGTTTGTGCTCTCGACACCATGACTGTAACCATTCATTTAGTGCTAAAAGTCTACTAAACTTCTCAGCCCCTTGCTGGTAAGTGGGAAGAGGTTCGGACACAATGATCCTCGTTGTGGGCGATGTGCTGCGTACCGTCTCCACCAGGATCCTGAAGTCCCTGTTTAAGATCTCTGTTTGCCTCAGCCTGGTGCTGTTCATTCCAGCATGGAGAACAACCGCTCCAAAGTTCTCATTCAGGATCGCAAGTACCTGCGCAGAGACATCGAGAACACGAGCACCAGGAAAACAGCGAGTGTGCACCTTACCTTTAGCTCCGGTAGCGCGGACATGCCGGACGATGGAATCTCCTAGAATCAAGGTATCGCGTTCCGTCTCGTGGAGAGGGGTGAAGCGGTTCTCGGTCGAGATATCGAAGGCCGGTGGTGGCGGGGGAGACGTCCTCGACCGGGGCTTGGCTCCCGGCTTCCGCTGCTGCCGCATCCAAGGTCCGTGGTGCACCGGTGCCGGAGTGAACGATACCTGGGCGGGCCGCGCTGTAGGTGCGCTGGGACTGGGAAGGAAAGCACGCGGAGTTGAGGTGCTGGGAGCGTTAGATTCAACCCGGGAATTTACCTGGGAGGAGTGCGCGTCCGCGTTCCCAGCGCCGCTTTCCGCTCTCGCAGCTGGGCATGCTTTGCATGCAGCTTGCGAATTTGTTTCTCCAAAGCTTCCACTCCAACTCCACCGTTTGCAACTCGAACGAGTTCTCACCTGTGCTCGAAGGTATACACACAGCCGGCATAGTGCTTATAATCACGAACAGAGTTAAGATACAGAGATATGATAGAGTGAAAGGCAATGAATATAGACAACACTAGTGATAGTCGAGTTAACTGACTACAGGCACAAGTCAGGAAGACAAAAACAATTTAAGATTATTAAAAGAGAAAAAATGGATAAATAGATAGTAAAGTTTGTTTGAAAACGCCGAGATTTAAAGCTTATATACAGCTCGCTTCACTAATATTGCCACCCTCAGTATATATGAGCAAAAAAGCAATTATTGTCACCCCATGACATAAGAATTAAATATATTTGTTATATAACCTTGATCTCAAATTACTTTGGACACTGTGTAAAATGTAAAGTAAACAGAATGCAACGGTTTGTAAATCTCATAAACCTTTTTATTCACAATAGAGCATTGAAAACATATCAAATGTTTAAAGTGAGAAAATGTAAAATTTTAAAGAGAAATAAGGAAATTTTTAATTTGATGGACCCAACACCTTAATAAGTTTAAGGTAGCATTATGTTTACCACTGTTTAGCATCCCCTCTTAGGAAACTCAGGAGACCATTTTCTGGAGTTGTGGGAAAAGAATGTTGTCCCATTTGTGTCTGATGCATGATTCTACCTGCTCAACAGTCCTGGGTTTTCTTTGTAATTTTTTTGGTTTCATGATGCCACACCAACATGTGTTTAAAATGTCTCTACTGCATGTAGGTCAGTTCAGCACCCAGACTCTTCTACTATCTTCTTCTTCTTCTTTCGGCTGCTCCCATTAGGGGTTGCCACAGCGGATCATCCGTCTCCATACCACCCTGTCCTCTACATCTGCCTCTTTCACACCAACTACCTGCATGTCTTCCCTCACCACATCCATGAACCTCCTCCTTGGCCTTCCTCTTTTCCTCCTACCTGGTGGCTCCATCTTCAGCATTTTTCTACCAATATAATTCATGTCCCTTCTCTGCACATGTCCAAACCATCTCAATCTCGCCTCCCTCACCTTGTCACCAAAACATCTTACATGTGCTGTCCCTCTAATAAACTCATTTCTAATCTTGTCCATCCTCGTCACTCCCAACGAAAACCTTAACATCTTTAGCTCTGCTACCTTCAGCTCCACCTACTGTCTTCTACTCAATGCCACTGTCTCTAATCCATACAACATCGCAGGTCTCACCACAGTCCTATAAACTTTCCCTTTCATTCTTGCAGATACCCTACTATCACAAATCACTCCTGTCACTCTTCTCCACCCACTCCACCCTGCCTGCACTCTTTTCTTTACTTCTCTAACACACTCTCCATTACTTTGCACTGTTGACCCCAGGTACCTGAACTCCTCCACCTCTTCTCCCTGCAACCGCATCACTCCACTGCCCTCCCTCTCATTCACACACATGTACTCTGTCTTACTCCTACTGACTTTCATTCCCCTTCTCTCAAGCGCATATCTCCACCTCTCCAGGCTCTTCTCAACCTGCTCTCTACTCTCACCACAAATCACAATATCATCTGTAAACATCATAGTCCAGGGAGACTCCTGTCTGACCTCGTCCGTCAACCTGTCCATCACCACTGCAAACAGGAAAGGGCTCAGGGCCGATCCTTGATGCAGTCCAACCTTCACCCTGAACTAGTCTGTCATACCTACTGCACATTTCACTGCCGTCACACTGTCCTCATACATGTCCTGCACCACCCTCACATACTTCTCTGACACACCTGACTTCCTCATACAATACCACAACTCCTCTCTCGGCACCCTGTCGTACGCTTTCTCTAAATCCACAAATACACAATGCAGCTCCTTCTGTCCTTCTCTATACTTCTCCATCAACATCCTCAAAGCAAATAAGGCATCTGTGGTGCTCTTCCTCGGCATGAAACCATACTGTTGCTCACAGATGGTCACCTCATCTCTCAGCCTGGCTTCCACTACTCTTTCCCATAACTTCATGGTGTGACTGATCAACTTAATTCCTCTGTAGTTACTGCAGGTCTGCACATCTCCCTTATGCTTAAAGATCGGTACCAGCACACTCCTTCTCCATTCCTCAGGCATCCTCTCCCCTTCCAGAATCCTGTTAAACAATCTGGTTAAAAACTCCACTGCCATCTCTCCTAAACATCTCCACGCTTCTACCGGTATGTCATCTGGTCCAACCGACTTTCCATTCTTCATCCTCTTAATCGCTGCTCTCACTTCCTCCTTACTAATCCTATCTACATCCTGCTTCACCAACTCCACATCCTCCAACCTTCTCTCTCTCTGATTTTCCTCATTCATCAGCTGCTCAAAATACTCCCTCCATCTTCTCAACACACTCTCCTCATTAGTCAACACATTTCCCTCTCCATCCTTTATTGCTCTAACTTGCAGTACATCCTTCCCAGCTCGGTCCCTCTGCCTGGCCAATCGGTATAAATCCTTTTCTCCTTCCTTAGTGTCCAACCTCTCATACAGCTCCTCATATGCCTTTTCCTTGGCTTTCGCCACATCCCTTTTTACCTGCTGCCGCATCTCCTTGTACTCCTGCCTACTTTTCTCATCACTCTGTCGATCCCACTTCTGTTTTGCCAACCTCTTTCCCCTAATGCTCTCCTGCACTTCCTCATTCCACCACCACATCTCCTTGTCTTGCTTTCTATTTCCAGATGTCACACCAAGTACTTTTCTAGCTGCCTCCCTCATCACTCCTGCAGTAGTTGCCCAATCATCCGGCACCTCTTCACCACCACCAAGACCCTGTCTGTCCTCTTCCCTGAACCTCACACTACACTCTTCCTCCTTCAGTTTCCATCATCTTATTCTTCTTTCAATCCTTACTTTCCTCCTCTTCTTCTTCGCCTCCAAAACCATCCTACAGACCACCATCTGATGCTGTCTAGCTACACTGTCCCCCCCCAACACCTTACAGTCTCCAATCTCCTTCAGGTTGCATCTCCTACACAGAACATAATCCACCTGTGTGCACCTTCCTCCACTCTTATACGTCACCCTATGATCCTCCTTCTTAAAATACGTGTTCACCACCGCCATTTCCATCCTTTAAGCAAAATCTACCACCATCTGCCCTTCCACATTCCTCTCCTTAAAACCATACCTA
The DNA here is from genome assembly GCF_946808225.1 of Silurus aristotelis. Lineage (NCBI taxonomy): Eukaryota > Metazoa > Chordata > Actinopteri > Siluriformes > Siluridae > Silurus > Silurus aristotelis. The sequence goes on from NC_139578.1 coordinate 30,479,259, forward strand.
CCCATCACTTCCTCATCACCTCTGTTCCCTTCACCTACATGCCTATTAAAGTCTGCCCCAATCACCAATCGTTCTTTTCTAGGTACACCATCTACCACTTCATCTAATTCACTCCAGAATCTTTCCTTCTCCTCCATCTCACAGCCAACTTGTGGAGCATAGGCACTGATGACATTTATCATCATCCCTTCAACCTCCACCTTCACGATCATCACCCTATCAGAAACTCTCTTCACCTCCACTACACTCTTACTGTACTCTTCCTTCAGAATCACCACTACACCATTTCTCTTTCCATCCACACCATGATAAAACAGTTTAAACCCACCTCCAATGTTCCTGGCCTTACTCCCTTTCCACTTGGTCTCCTGAACACACATCATATCTACCTTTCTCCTCTTCATCATATCAGCTACCTCTCTCCCTTTACCCGTCATAGTACCAACATTTAAAGTACCAACCCGAACCTCTACTCTCCTACACTGCTCCTTTTCCTGCCGTCTCTGTAGACGTCTTCCTTCTCTCCTTCTCCTCCTTTGGCCAACAGTAGCCCAATTTCCACCGGTACCCTGTCGGCTAACGATACCTGTGGCGGTCGTTGTTAACCCGGGCCTCGACCGATCCGGTATGAAATTCTCATTTGTGATCCGCATATTTGATTTGGCACATGTTTTACGCTGGATGCCCTTCCTAACGCAACCCTCCCCATTTACCCGGGCTTGGGACCGGCACTAAGAGTGCACTGGCTTGTGCCCCCCTAATGGCTGGGTTACCCAGACTCTTCTACTATGAGGCCATGCTATTGCTAAAGATGCAGTATGCAGTTTAGCATTGTCTTGTTCAAATATGCAAGGCCTTCCCTGAAGAAAGATGCCATCTAGATGGCATTATGGTGTCGTCCCAGATGTGTATGCTGCCCATTCCATATGCTCTAATGTGCACCTTATAACATCAGAAATGCAGGCATTTAAACTGATTCCTGTCCTCTTTAGTCTGGAAATGAGTATGGCTTTCATGGTGGCCAAAAAGAATTTCAAATGTAGATTTATTTTTTGACCACAGAACAGTTTTTCGCTTCCTCAATTTTGTCTTACTCTATTTAATAAATAAGCTATTTAGAGGAGATGGCAGCATTTCTGAAACATGTTCACATATAACTTCTTAAAGATTTAACCTGCATTTGTGGATTGTACAGCAAACGTGTTCAAAGACCTTGATTTCTGGAGGTGTTTCTGAGCCCCTGCTGCCTAAAAAGTTTTTGGGAATATTGGGGAATTATACAGAAATTTTGGAAAGACATTCTGTTCTTGTATTGTTTTGCCCAATTTATTTTAGTTCTTGATAGTTTTCAAAAGGTTTGATGGTTTCAATTTCTCATAATAATACAGTTCAGTATATTGTTTTCTTTACACGTGTTCAGTTTTCTCAAATATTTGCTGCTTTTATTCATACAATGAATCTTGACCATGTTCTCTGGTTCTATCATGTTCTCTGTTTCTGTTTCAGTGCTGAATGTACACATAACAATGCTCCATGCTGAAGGTAATTATGGTCATATAATATTTATTGTAGTTATGCTTTACATTTATTTGTTGTGTATGTCTCTGATTTAGATTGGAGCTGAGCAGGAATATATTTGCACATTACTATGCAGAATGGTCATTTTCAGTTGCTTTCAGGATATTTCTTGTATATCTGTTAATCCCATTCAGTTTAAACTGAAATTGGATTCTAACACTCTGTTGCAATGAGAAACCAGATTCATTCACACAGAATTGTGTTACTAGAAATCATTACTGTTCTAACAGCATACAATAGAGAGCGTTAAAAACATGACTAATGGCACCCTGTAGTGAGTTTGATTAATGAATTTAACTGTTTAAACTTGAAAGTCTGAGATTTAATGATACTATATGAACTAAAACCTTCATAGCATGTACAGTATTTAGGTTGTCCAAAAAACAGCTGCAAATGATTTTCAGGTGAAGGCAACTTCAAGTGGGTCATCAGAATGCAGCAGGCAGTTTTGAAAGCCAGAAATGGTTAATATTACAAATGGGGACTCCAGTAAGGCCACATGGCTTTCTGCTTAAACTTAAATACTGAGACTGTCTCTGAATTCTGAACACTAACTGAAAGGATGTTCTATAACTGTAGGGCAGAAACCTCCGTCCTTACCTGAATAAATAGTCAACTTTTTGTATTTATTGATATTAATTAATATATTGATTAATCGTAGGGACACAGAAAGCTGTGTTGTCCATTCAACCTGATTAACAAGTGTACAAAGGAGAAAATGTTACACTCAAATGTGACATTCAGGGAGGAGGAGACACTGAGTGGAGATACATCTGGATGAAGAATAATAAAGTCTATTCAAACAGCACAACGCCAGAGATCCATATCAACTCTGTTAAAAACACTTTCACTGGTAACTACACCTGCAGAGGAACAAAAAATGACTCTCAGCATTTAGAGCTCAGTGATGCTGTTACACTGAATGTATCAGGTGAGTCTGTGGTAACACCGGGATGTTTACCAGGTCATTAGAACATTATTTGTGAACATAAGCATTTTTTTTTTTATTCTTTTACCACAACATTGAAAGGCTGTTATATATTTTTATAAGTAAAACTGTAATGTAATTATTATGTATATATAATTGTATCTTGTATTTCCTGTGTAACAGAGAAACCAGTGCCAGTACTGAGTGTATCTTCAAAGAACTGGCTGACTGAAGGAGACTCAGTGACTCTAAGCTGTGAGGTTAAAGATTCCTTTTCAGACTGGACATACAGCTTTCACAAAGTTGCTCCATGTAAAATCAAGGACAGTCACATCAAGTACAAGCTGCTGCTCCGCTCAGACAGCAACAGAGGATCTGGAGGCTCCTACACTCTTAGTCATGTTGTTCTAAATCACACAGGACTTTATAGGTGCAGAGGAAAGAGAGGAAACACAGCATTTTCCACAAAGTACAGCAATCCCAAGCCACTATGGATCACTGGTAAGGTCACATAACAACACTGGTGTGGGAGTGTTAAATGTAGATGCATGAATAAAAAGAAATCCTCAACATTAATACTGTAAATAAAGAATCTGAGCTGTGTTAATGTTTAGTGTAAATATCTTTATATTCACCCTCCTGAGTGATGAATGTTAAAAGCAGTTGTAAAAGCCCTGAGCAGTGGTAGAGGATTATTCTTATACAAATAGCACTGTTTAATAAAACATGGTGTAAATGTGTTCACTGCAATTTATGCCATGAAAACACAATTCTAATATTGCATATGAATTATTTTATATTTATTATAAAAAACATATTCACTTTCAATCACCACATTATCTGTTTAAAGCTGCTTTGAGACAATGTTCATTTTTTAAAAGTGCTATACAAATAAAAATGAATTGAATTAAATTTAATTATAATATTCTGTGTTTAAGGTGAATCTCCTCCAGTGTCTCTGATCATCAGTCCCAACAGATCTCAACACTTTACTAATCACTCTCTCTCACTGAGCTGTGAGGACCAGAGTCACTCTTCAAAAAGATGGACAGTGAGACGATACATGCAAAAAATGAAACTGTCATATTTTTCACAAGGGTCTACATTTAACATCAGATTCCTCTCCATATCAGACACTGGAGTTTACTGGTGTGAGTCAGAAACTGGGGAAAACAGTAATCCTGTCAACATCACAGTTCATGGTGAGTCTTTATGTTCTTTGATTATTGTTAAAGGAAAACAGGGAAAGGTTTAATTACTGAATATTCAGAACTCTGGGTTTCTAACTGGGAGAACTGTTTGACAAAACGCACTTAACTGGTTTTTCTCTCTTATAAAAACTCTGTTTCTCTGTTCTGAAAGTTTTGTAATTGTAATGTTTCCTGAAAATAGCAAGAGACTGGAACAGTTACATTTCACTCCTGAGCTGAATCAGTTTTGGTAGAACAAATAAACTGCTGAATGAGGATGTAACACAGCTCAAATATTATTCCTCATTAAAAGTGTTTTCATGAAGTTTAACAGCACAGAACACAAACAAACTGATGATTTTCACATTGAAACTACACAGTCTGCAAATTCTCTCTTCTAGATGGTGATGTGATCCTGGAGAGTCCTGTCCATTCTGTGCCTGAGGGACATCCTCTGAGTCTACGCTGTTTAATTCGCAACACAAATTCCTCAAATCTCCGATCAGTTTTTTATAAAGGTGGATCAGTCGTCCAGAACCAGACTACAGGAGAGATGATTATCCATGAAGTCTCAAAGTCAGATGAAGGTTTTTACCGCTGTGAATACCCAGAGAGAGGAAATTCAATGAATAGCTGGGTCTCAGTCAGACGTGAGACATTTATTTATATACAATTGTGACTTATTGAGTTTAACTCATCATGTTGAGTATCTCTATATAATGCAATGTGAAGCTATAGTGCTTAGTTTCTACAAGTCTTTGTAAAATATGTATTGTGTTCACGTGTGTTTGTGTCTAAATGAAAATGATTTTATTTGTATATCAGTTTGATCTAAAAATACAAACAGTTGATGAATAAATTGTTTTTGTAATTTTTGTTGTATTCTTTGTCAGGTCCATCACATGTAGAAGTTCCATTCTCAGTGCTCATGCTGATCAGTAGTGTAGTGACGGCCTCTCCGTATCTGCTGATCACCATCATTCTGCTGGTCAAATATTACAGAGCTCGAGGTAGGAACTCTTCAGTACCTCACAACATTACACATAAGGAGCAAACTAACGTTATTATTGCAAGAACAAAACGTCAACTTAGAAGAAACATAAATAATTTGACCATTTTATTTTAGTTGGGTTTAAATGTAAATTGAATGTTACTTCACACATCTAAGAAAATGTACACATCTGGTTATATTATTTCTATTTAAAATGTACTGTAATAATAATAACTATACTGTATCTGATTGTAACTGGGAGAAGGGATAGCTTTTGGAGCTGTAGCTGCTGGGACATCAACTTCTTCTTCTTCTTCTTCTTCTTTCGGCTGCTCCCATTAGGGGTCGCCACAGCGGATCATCCGACTCCATACCACCCTGTCCTCTACATCTGCCTCTTTCACACCAACTACCTGCATGTCTTCCCTCACCACATCCATGAACCTCCTCCTTGGCCTTCCTCTTTTCCCCTTACCTGGTGGCTCCATCTTCAGCATTTTTCTACCAATATAATTCATGTCACTTCTCTGCAAATGTCCAAACCATCTCAATCTCGCCTCCCTCAACTTGTCACCAAAACATCCTACATGTGCTGTCCCTCTAATAAACTCATTTCTAATCTTGTCCATCCTCGTCACTCCCAACGAAAACCTTAACATCTTCAGCTCTGCTACCTCCAGCTCCACCTCCTGTCTTTTACTCAATGCCACTGTCTCTAATCCATACAACATCGCAGGTCTCACCACAGTCCTATAAAGTTTCCCTTTCATTCTTGCAGATACCCTACTATCACATATCACTCCTGTCACTCTTCTCCACCCACTCCACCCTGCCTGCACTCTTTTCTTTACTTCTCTAACACACTCTCCATTACTTTGCACTGTTGACCCCAGGTACCTGAACTCCTCCACCTTCTCCACCTTTTCTCCCTGCAACCGCATCACTCCACTGCTCTCCCTCTCATTCACACACATGTACTCTGTCTTACTCCTACTGACTTTCATTCCCCTTCTCTCCAGCGCATATCTCCACCTCTCCAGGCTCTTCTCAACCTGCTCTCTACTCTCACCACAAATCACAATATCGTCTGCAAACATCATAGTCCAGGGAGACTCCTGTCTGACCACGTCTGTCAACCTGTCCATCACCACTGCAAACAGGAAAGGGCTCAGGGCCGATCCTTGATGCAGTCCAACCTTCACCCTGAACCAGTCTGTCGTACCTACTGCACACTTCACTGCCGTCACACTGTACTCATACATGTCCTGCACCACCCTCACATACTTCTCTGACACACCTGACTTCCTCATACAATACCACAACTCCTCTCTTGGCACCCTGTCGTACGCTTTCTCTAAATCCACAAATACACAATGCAATTCCTTCTGTCCTTCTCTATACTTCTCCATCAACATCCTTAAAGCAAATAAGGCATCTGTGGTGCTCTTCCTCGGCATGAAACCATACTGTTGCTCACAGATGGTCACCTCTTCTCTCAGCCTGAATTCCACTATTCTTTCCCATAACTTTATGGTGTGACTGATCAACTTAATTCCCCTGTAGTTACTGCATGTCTGCACATCTCCCTTATGCTTAAAGATCGGTACCAGCAATCCTTCTCCATTCCTCAGGCATCCTCTCCCCTTCCAGAATCCTGTTAAACAATCTGGTTAAAAACTCCACTGCCATCTCTCCTAAACATCTCCACGCTTCTACCGGTATGTCATCTGGTCCAACCGACTTTCCATTCTTCATCCTCTTAATCGCTGCTCTCACTTCCTCCTTACTAATCCTATCTACATCCTGCTTCACCAACTCCACATCCTCCAACCTTCTCTCTCTCTGATTTTACTCATTCATCAGCTGCTCAAAATACTCCCTCCATCTTCTCAACACACTCTCCTCACTAGTCAACACATTTCCCTCTCCATCCTTTATTGCTCTAACTTGCAGTACATCCTTCCCAGCTCGGTCCCTCTGTCTGGCCAATCGGTATAAATCCTTTTCTCCTTTATTAGTGTCCAACCTCTTTTACAGCTCCTCATATGCCTTTTCCTTGGCTTTCGCCACATCCCTTTTTACCTGCTGCCGCATCTCCTTGTACTCCTGCCTACTTTTCTCATCACTCTGTCGATCCCACTTCTGTTTTGCCAACCTCTTTCCCCTAATGCTCTCCTGCACTTCCTCATTCCACCACCACGTCTCCTTGTCTTGCTTTCTATTTCCACACCAAGTACTTTTCTAGCTGCCTTCCTCATCACTCCTGCAGTAGTTGCCCAATCATCCGGCACCTCTTCACCACCACCAAGCCCCTGTCTGACCTCTTCCCTGAACCTCACACTACACTTTTCCTCCTTCAGTTTCCACCATCTTATTCTTCTTTCAATCCTTACATTCCTCCTCTTCTTCTTCGCCTCCAAAACCATCCTAAAGACCACCATCCGATGCTGTCTAGCTACACTGTCCCCCGCCAACACCTTACAGTCTCCAATCTCCTTCAGGTTGCATCTCCTACACAGAACATAATCCACCTGTGCACCTTCCTCCACTCTTATACGTCACCCTATGATCCTCCTTCTTCTTAAAATAAGTGTTCACCACTGCCATTTCCATTCTTTTAGCAAAATCTACCACCATCTGCCCTTCCACATTCCTCTCCTTAAAACCATACCTACCCATCACCTCCTCATCACCTCTGTTCCCTTCACCTACATGCCCATTAAAGTCTGCCCCAATCACCAATCGTTCTTTCCTAGGTACACCATTTACCACTTCATCTAATTCACTCCAGAATCTTTCCTTTTCCTCCATCTCACAGCCAACTTGTGGAGCATAGGCACTGATCACATTTATCATCATCCCTTTAACTTCCACCTTCACGATCATCACCCTATCAGAAACTCTCTTCACCTCCACTACACTCTTACTGTACTCTTCCTTCAGAATCACCCTTACACCATTTCTCTTCCCATCCACACCATGATAAAACAGTTTAAACCCACCTCCAATGTTCCTGGCCTTAGTCCCTTTCCACTTGGTCTCCTGAACACACAGCATATCTACCTTTCTCCTCTCCATCATATCAGCTACCTCTCTCCCTTTACCCGTCAAAGTACCAACATTAAAGTACCAACCCGAACCTCTACTCTCCTACACTGCTCTTTTTCCTGCTGTCTCTGTAGACGTCTTCCTCCTCTCCTTCTCCTCCTTCGGCCAACAGTAGCCCAATTTCCACCGGTACCCTGTCGGCTAACGATACCTGTGGCGGTCGTTGTTAACCCGGGCCTCGACCGATCCGGTATGAAATTCTCATTTGTGATCCGCATATTTGATTTGGCACATGTTTTACGCTGGATGCCCTTCCTATCAAATGCCGTTGGTTGTTTTACTGGTATAATCATCTTGAGGGAACTTGCAATAAAAATGCCTCCATTCTTTTCCTCACCAGCTCAAACTCATGAGAAGAGAATCGAAACTGCTGTTCTGGAGGAGTGAGCAAATTTCATGTATAAGAAGAGGATGCGATGCCATAAAAAAAAAAAAAAAAAAACATTTTATATTTATTGTTATGATTGTTTGATAATACAGATTTATTGCTATAAAGCAAAGCTACAAAAAGCTAATATTTTGAGGCAGCGTGTGAGGATTGTGCTTTGCTTCTAAACTTAAAACCTTATATAAACTTGCACATTGCAACCGTAATACATTTCATGTCACACTGATAATTTTGGTGTGCATAGATGAGATCAGACTTTAGGTGTGTTTTATTTACTTTTTTTTGCAGCTTTGTGAACTTTTAATTGTAGCTGTGTAAGAAGGTTTGAGGTTGGTGTGTTTTTATAAAATAAATGCATAATTTTCCATTCACTGAATTTCACATGGTTTGAATAAACTACCCGAAGTACACGTTTATTCTTAACAACTTCTTTACCTTTTTAATTATATATATTTTATATATAATCATGTGTTGTACTTATTTTTTAGGTTCACTAAATGTTTTACATTAAACCAAACAATTTAATTATATAAAATTTTTTTATTTCTTTCTAAAAGTGGATCACTGGATCCTGTAGTTTTATTCATTGTATATTACTGACACTCATTAAAAAAAACCCCATCAACTTAACCATTGTATTCTGTTTTTTATACTAATACGCTTAATTAGGAAATGCTTGGACATGACCTGAGCCTGATCGATTCCCAACAGAGTGGGACAAACCCTGTTGAACCGGGGCGGAAGAGACCCGAACTGAATCATATAGCCTCGCTCTACAGTGTGCAGGACCCATCGAGACACCTCTGACTGGGCTTCCCAGGCTGACCCAGGGCTCTCAAGACTGACCTCTGGTACGCCTAGAGCCTCTCACCACCTCTTAGTTGAAACCCTTTAATTAAATATGAGAGTCCTCAGGTCTGTCACCTCACCAGGCGTAGGAACAGAGCGTCACGTGGGATCCCTCTCTCTGCACTTCCCGGTGGGAGGTGCTGGGTTGTGGTTGGGGCTACGCCTGCTCAGCAGCCCCATGAGAGCAGTATGGGAGGTACCACTGAAATAATGCCGATTGTTTATTTGCTTCCTGAAACCCCTTGAATGGAGTCGCTAAAAGGCCTGAGGGCGAGTGTGGGGCGTCCCGCAGCATGGCTTTGTCCCTGTCAGAAATGTTTGATGGGGTGAGCCACAGATGTAATTCTGTGGCTGTTAAGGTGGCCATGGACTGGCCAATGGCCTTATTGGTCTCTTTAGTGGCTCACAGGGCCATCTGCTAAACGGCGGAGCTCTTGCATCTGGCCGCCAAAGATGTCTCCCACATCGAACTCTCGCAGCAGGTTGATTTGGTTTGCCTGTAGCACCACATAGTGTGTGGTCGAGGAGTATGCTATACCCACCAATGCTGGGAGTTGGCTCCCTCGAGAGCAAGTGCTCCGCTCCCTAACAATCCACACAAAGGGACACACAGCCAAAAAGTGTGCTCGTTTTTTTTTCGTTGCCTTTTTTTTATTAAAAAGACAAACATAACATTAAATTTTCACACAGAGCGCTTTGTGAAACAGAAGCTGGTGCCGGCTTCACTCCATGTGCATTTATACTTCCTATTCATGACGTCACCCTGTTGGTGACAGTCTGCCTCCAATTTTGACTGAATGCATACATCATTTCGGAGCATGGACAATGCGGTCGCATTCCCAAAGCGTTGCGATGCAGCTCGAGTTCCTCAAAGGGAACCGATTAGAAACAGATTGTTTATTACAAAATGGATTAGCTGTTCCGAGTGTGAGCCTATGGTGCTCCCCTTGTCTGTTGGTACCAAAAGCTAATCATTCCTTTCATTTCTGTACAGATTATAGAAAAGTAAATGCTGTGACAAAGCCTGACTAGTTTCCTTAGAATAAGTAATAAGAGTAAGCTGACTCGTCGTTCTTGCTGATGAGACCCACCATTGTCATGTCATTAGCAAACTTGACAATGTGGTTCGAGCTGTGCATTGCTACACAGTTGTGAGTCAGCAGAGTGAACAGCAGTGGGCTGAGCACGCAGCCCTTAGGGGCCCCAGGGCTCAGTGTGTGGAAGCTTGGTCTTAATGTGCCTCATGACGAGCCTCTCGAAGCACTTCATCATGATCGGTGTGAGCGCGATGCGACAATAGTCATTGAGGCAGGAGACTGTAGACTTCTTCAGCATGGGAACGATGGTCGTCTTGAGGCACGTAGGACCAACCTTGCTGCTCAAGGAGATGTTGAAGCTGTCTATAAAGACATCCTCTGGCTGTTGCGCACATTCCTTGAGCACTCTGCCGGGAATGTTGTCTGGTCCAGCAGACGTTCATGGGTTAACTCTGCAAATTTTTTTTACCTCTGCTGTGGTTAGACAGAGCACCTGGTCACTGGGAGGAGGGGTGGTCTTCCTCACCTTCATGTTGTTCTCTACCTTAAACCAGGGGTAGAAGTCATTCGGCAAGTCTGGGAGGGAGGCATCACGGTCACAAGCAGGTGATGTTGTCTTGTAGCTCGTTATCACCTGGATCGCCAAATGCGCTGAGTGTCTCCGCTGTCCTGGAAGTGGTCATGGATTTTCTTTGCGTGTGCACGCTTCACCTCTCTGATGGCATGGGACAGTTTGGCCCTTGCTGTTCCCAAGGCTGTGTTGTCCCCTGCTCTTAAGGCAGAGTCTTTTTGTTTCAGCAGCGTACGCACTTTTGCAGTCATTCACAGCTTTTGGTTGGAGCGTGTAGTGATGGTCTTGGAGATGGTTACGTCATCAATGCACTTGCTGATGTAGCTGGTCACTGATGATGTGTACTCCATCAATTTGATAGAATCTTGAGTCTTGAAGAGCAGAAGTGGCTCCTGCTGGCCAGGGTCTTCACCTGTTTCAGAACCGGTTTAGAGTGTCTGACGAGCGGTCTGTATGCTGGAATTATCATGGGGCTGAGATGGTGGCGGGGATCCCCACGATACACACTGGAAATGTTTGTGTAAACAAGATTCAGCGTGTTCGCTCCTCTCGTTGCAAAGTCCACATGCTGATAGAGTTTAGGAAACACAGTCTTGAGATTCACATGGTTGAAATCTCCAGTGCTAATAAACAATTCGTCAGGGTAAGCATTATGCAGGGCACTAATAGCACCGTAGAGTTCACACAGGGCCTCCTCAGCATTAGCGCTGGGGGAATGTACACTCCGATAGTGAAGACAGTGGTGAATTCCCGTGGTAAATAAAATGGTCTGCATCTTACAGTCACGAACTCCACTAGTGATAAGCAGTAGCGTGAGACAAGCACAGAGTTTTTGCACCATTCTGTGTTGATATTAACACACACACACACACACACATGTTTTTTAGCATAGCTCTTCGTAGCACCATTTAACTAGTTCAATGTAACTTGGCATTATTATTTTGCTTTGAATGTGATTTATTGTATATTCTCATTTTTTGTATGTAATATTTATGTTGTGTTTTAAACAATTAATGTAAATTTAGATGGAATGTATTACTGCACATACCAGAGGTACTATCCAGATCCTGTCAGATCTGTTGTGTAGGACTTGATGTTGATATCCCTTATTGCATACTTGAGGCACTGATGAGACTCTGTGGGATGGTCAATTCAGTGATGGCGCCCTCTACCACACTACTCCTCAGTCCTTCCTTTTCCTGAGGTTGCTCCTTCTCGTAACTCAGGTTGCTCCTTCTCGTAACTCAGTATACTGAGGCACCGCTGAGACTCTATGGGATGGTCCACTGAGTGATGGCACCCTTGGGTTGTCAAGTGGGCAACCTCCTTCCTGGGTGTTTCGCTGAAAGGCCCACGACACCTCCAGAGGGTTCAGCAGTGAATCCCAGCGTCCCAGGTTCAGTCCCTAGGTGCCATCAACTCCCTTAAAGACCCAGGCAGAGTCTTTTCTCTTCACGCACAGCCACTGGCTTCCCTTTTCCGCAGCCGCAGAGAGGTCTTTGACCGCCTGCTGGTAGGCCTTTTCTCGTACTCCCATCTCACTGAGTTGCCTGGATGTTGTGGTGGCTACGAACCCTCTGCAACCTACCTCCACTGGGCGTACCTTTACATTCCAGCCTTGTTGTTGTGCCTCGGCTGCAAGTTCAGCGTACCTCAGCCTTTTCCATTCATTGGCCTCCTCTACTGCACCTTCCCAGGGCACGGTGAGCTCGATGATGTAGACAAGCTTGAGCGAGGCTGACCACAGAACAAGGTCTGGTCGCAGGTTGGTGGCTGCAATTTCAGCTGGGAAGCAGAGTTTCTTATTTTTTATTTTTATGTAAAGAGAAAACAGTTTTGTCTGGTGTCCGAAACTAATCTGATAACTGTTCTATAAGCCAAACGGCAGGGAAAAGAGTAGAATGGCGTAGGCAAAGTGTTGGCAAAAATTTATTTATTGAATAATCCTAGTTGAATACTTATCAGTAATGAGTCTGACACCACAAATTAAGTGTTACACTATATTGCCGAAAGTAGTGGGACACCCCCTTTTCTATTCTAACATGAAAATGCCTCTGTGTATAAGGCAAGGTTCAAAAGGAAATTATTGATTTATTCAGTGTGGAAGAACTTGACTGGTCTGCATGAAGCCAAGTCCTAATCCCATCTGAACACCTTTGATGTCACTTTAGATGTAGACCTCGAGCCAAAAACTCAAACCAAACACCATTGACTTGTACATATGGGTAGTCATTTTAGACACTTCCAAAACTGTTGCAACAGAGATGGAAATACAATTTGTAAATACATTAATTATATTTTTCTCTTTGTTGCCACAGTTTTGGAATTGCCTTTTTCTGTTCTAATGAAGGGTGTGTCCCAATACTTTTGTCCATATAGTGTAAGTAGAAGTCCTTAGTGTTTGGTCATTAGTTTGTGGCTCAATGTCTGCATATAAGTCCCACCAGAAGTGTTCATCTGGGATTAAGCCTTTGCTTTCTGCAGACCAGTCAACTTCTTCCACACTGACTGAATCAGTAATTTCTTTTTTGAACCTTTCCATACACAGTGGCATTGCTATTTTAGAATAGAAAAGGGTCCTGTCCAAACTGTTGCTATAAAATTAGATGCATACAATTCCATCGAATCTCATCATATGCTGAAACATTAAGATTTGTACTTATGGAAATTACTATAGTCAAACCTGTTCATTAGAAGGGGTGTCCCAATACTTTTGGCAACATGGTGTATATTCAAGCAAACACAATGGAAAATTGTGGCATGTGTGATTTTGAGTGACCTATCTTAAACAATATAAAAATCTCTTTGTGGTCAAGCAGAACTCAATCAATTAAAAATGGGTTTTGATTCTGTGTTTATGCTGATAACACAGACCCAGAAGACACTCACACAGAAGGGATGAAGAAGGGGGTCTTAACTGTCATTAAAGATGACGTTGCCACCATCCATTCAAACCCAAATGTAAGGTGTCTGTCTGTAGTTTTAGAGGAGCAAGTTGTGCTGGATAATGTGCAAGATGTCCCTACAGCTGTTGCTCTCCTATTTGACTTGATTTATGATATCAAAAACATTAGCTATCCTAAAGAACTAAAATACACTTTTGAAACTATTTAGAAAGTGTTTATTTGCCTTGACCCCCAGTGCTCTTCAAGAGTTCAGTGATTCAAAACAAATTGGTAAAGTTGAAGTAGCTGAAGTTCATATGGCTAATCAAAAGTGCAAGTACTGATTTGTTCCTGTTTGTTTAGTAGCTGTATTACAGTACAAGATATGCCAAAGTCAGTTTCGAGTTTTAATGTAAGGTTTAATGACTTTCAAGTTTTGTTTATAACAGTTAATACTTCATTGCTCTAACGAATGTGTTAAAACTCTGCTTGTTTATTTCTGGAGCATTTTAAGATTATTCAGGCACTTTGAGAACAATTTACTTTACTCCAGCACTTTAATGGCATTACAAGATTGCCTTTTTTGCCTTTTATTTTATTTCAATTTTATATATATTTTTTATTTTGAATTATTTATTATATTTTGACTAGAGAAAAAAACTATCTGAATCCAATTTTTGCAGTTCATGTTGACAGGAAATGTCGCTTGGCAAAATCTTAAAATAAATATTATTTTTTTTTAAAAAAATTTCTTTTTTCATTGTGTTTACAGTATGGTTTGCAATATCTGTGTTTGATTTTTAAAGTAAAGGCCAAACAGGAATTTGTGAAAGAATTTTTTAAAAGATTTTTAAGATTTAAAGCTGTAAATTAAAAGAAGAAAATTAAGTTGAACCAACTTAAAAAATTTAGTTAATTTGCTGCAAAGCTTTTTTGAGTTTACTGAACTTCAGGTCTGTATTTCTCCCTACTCGTTTTTTAAAGTTCACTCAACCCCCTTTTTAACTTTAATCAAACTTATGATGACTAGTTAGATGTATCTACTGAGGAAGGTTAGATGAACTTACGGAGGAAGTTATACCTAACTTATGCTAGCAGTTTCAATCCACTTTCTACAATGATTTGGCATAACTTTAACCATGAAAGTTGAGTAAACTCTAAATTGCTTTGCAGCAAATTTACTACATTTTTTAAGTTAACTCAACTTTTTATTTTACAGTGTAATGATCTATTGTACAGTTGTGTGAATACATGTAAATAATTCCACTTGTCTCATCGATATACCACCACCTTGTGTTATTTTATAAAGATATCCATTCTAAATGAATCCCGAGCTAGTTACTCTGTGCGGCCTAACCCTAGAGTGGGTTGTAACACTTAACATTCCTAACATTCATTTAAAAAAATTAAAGGCAACTGAAATATTATATATTGTTTTCGATACTAGGTCTTGTGAAGTCCATGCTTTGATGGGTAAGATCATGCTTTGAAGGGTTTGATTTGCTGTTTGTTCACAAATCAAATGTGTAGAGTGGCTAATTTACTGACTTTAGTGTTCCTGTCAGCTTGGATCAGTTGACCACAGGACCATAGCTTCTTTTTTTGATTAAAAAAACTTTTGTTAATGTTTTAAACTTTCACAGTACGATCATGTTGTAAAATCAAAGAAGATCAGCAGTCAATCACCTGTAGGACTTGATCTATATCAGCATAATTTTATGCATTTTGCCGTGTCCTTAAAATTCTCTCTCTCTCTCTCTCTCTCTCTCTCTCTCTCTCTCTCTCTCTCTCTCTCTCTACTTTCTTCTCTTCTCTCTTACTTGAGGAAGTGGTAAGGCCTTAACACGCATCATTTCTCTGTCAGTCTGTCACTCAGTCAGTCATTAGAAGGAGAGGATGGAGCTCACTCCACTTCCTGTGATGTTCTGTAAGTAAATGTTCTCTTTGTTCCTTCAGTAGATTGAGTGTTTGGGTATAAACTTTTATCATCTACAGATTGAACAGACTGACTGTGCTGATTAATGAGTTTGTGATTAGGATGTTGGGTGTTCACAAAACATCAGCATGATCCTTTTATTACTATTATTTTCTGTGCTGAAAAATTACAGAACAGCAAATTTATTCGTATTCATACTAATACCAAACTAGTAAAGAATGTGCATTTATATTTAATTATTGATTATTTAGTTAAATAAAGACCATAGTCCAGTTTTAGGGTGTTGGTTTTTGTAGTTCCGCTGGTTTGAGTTTTGCTGGTATGAGTGCAGGAGGAGGAGGAGGTGTTAATGTGTCATAAGTGACATAAAACTACTGACTATGGTGAATAAGTATATAACTTATTAAGCCAATCTGAAAAGCATACTGTTCACAGCACTGTTGTACAGCTGTTTCTTAAGTAAGACTGACATGTGTGTCTTATTGAAAGTCTTATTTTGGACAGAAGAGTCCACTCCTCATGCTACTGGTGGATAGTGGATTACAGTGTTTATTTGCAGTCTACATTTTCTGACTGATAAGTTTATTGTGTGATTTGGACATTTTTTCAGACACCGGGTTTAAATAATCTAATGAATGTAAATAATTCTGTATTTTTGTTGTTTGTACTTAATCTTCTGTGCTCTGCAGTCATCTGCTGCTCAGTGACAACTTCTTATAATCATTTGTTCTGCTAACAGAAAAATGACTGCATAAGGCTATGACTCACTGAACTGTTTTTAGCTGATGTGATGATGAAATCATCTTGACTTGACTTGATGATTGTGGTGTTTCTTGTGCACATCATTTTATTATTAATAGAATTTCTGTCTTTTCTACTATTGTAGTTTGTGGAGAGAAACAGCTCACAGCAAGATCAATCTTACACACGCAAACACCAAACTACTTTATACTGTAGCATATAATAACTTAGCAGTATTTATTAATCTATGTTGAAATAATAGTAATTATTGTGCAGAAACAAAAGCTTCTCATTAGTCCTGCACACATACAAAGCAGTGACACTGTAAAAGAACAGCTGGTTTGCAGTTGTTGTTGGGTTTTTTTATGTAGAGGTGCCAATTTAGCTGTGAAGAGCTGGAAATGGCGTGCATGTTCTCATGTGCATGCAACAACTAACTTAACCCCTTGACTGCTGGACAAATTGAACTCCACTGGTGCTCATGTCAAGTCTTTGCCTTTGTCATTTAGTCAAGTCAAGTTTATTTATATAGAGCTTTTCACAACAGACATTGTCTCAAAGCAGTTTTACCGAAATTAACAGGTAATGTGAATGGTGTGCATTTATCCCTGATGAGCAGCCATGGCGACTGTGGCAAGGAAAAACTGCCTTAGATGTTATGAGGAAGAAACCTTGAGAGGAACCAGACTCAAAAGGGGAACCCATCCTCATTTGGGTGACATCAAGAGTTTGATCAAAAAACTAACATGAGTACTGGAGTATAAGATTATAAGTAAATGTTCTTTCTGCAGTCTTTGGTATAAAAGCAGGAGCTACTGAGCTCAACATTTGTGATCATCACAGATCCAGCAACAGCTTTTCCATGCCAGAGCCTTTAAACAATTCAGGATGTCCAATGTCAAAACTCAACACATGTAGTGGGATCCATTCGGCACTGAAACGTCTCCAGATGGTTCAGGATGTTTGCGAGTTCGGCATCTACTTCTTTAAAGTCAATAATCTTCATGAGGTGGGACGTGACTGGAGCTGGCCAAACCTCATGAGGCCTTGGGATGGGGAGAGAAAGAGAAGCAGTGGAGTTTGCAGTTTTTTTTTTGTTTGTTTTTTTTTTTATGTAGAGGTGCCAATTTAGCTGTGAAGAGCTGGAAATGGCGTGCATGTTCTCATGTGCATGCAACAACTAACTTAACCCCTTGACTGCTGGACAAATTGAACTCCACTGGTGCTCATGTCAAGTCTTTGCCTTTCTCATTTAAAGCCTATATACAGCTCGCTTCATTAATATTGCCACCCTCAGTATATATGAGCAAAAAAGCAATTATTGTCACCTCATGACATAAGAATTAAATATATTTGTTATATAACCCTGATCTCAAATTACTTTGGACACTGTGTAAAATGTAAAGTAAACAGAATGCAACGGTTTGTAAATCTCATAAACCTTTTTATTCACAATAGAGCATTGAAAACATATCAAATGTTTAAAGTGAGGAAATGTAAAATTTTAAAGAGAAATAAGGAAATCTTTAATTTAATGGACCCAACACCTCAATAAGTTTAAGGCAGCACCATGTTTACCACTGTTTAGCATCCCCTCTTAGGAAACTCAGGAGACCATTTGCTGGAGTTGTGGGAAAAGAATGTTGTCCCATTTGTGTCTGATGAATGATTCTACCTGCTCAACAGTCCTGGGTTTTCTTTTTTTTTAGCTTTCATGATGCCACACCAACATGTGTTTAAAATGTCTCTACTGCATGTAGGTCATTTAAGCACCCAGACTCTTCTAATATGAGGCCATGCTATTGCTAAAGATTCAGTACGCAGTTTAGCATTGTCTTGCTTATATATGCAAGGCCTTCCCTGAAGAAAGATGCCATCTAAACAGCATCATGGTGCCGTCCCACATGTGTATGCTGCCCATTCCATATGCTCTAATGTGCACCTTATAACATCAGAAATGCAGGCATTTGAACTGATCCCCCTCTTCTTTAGTCTGGAAATGAGTATGGCTTTCATGGTGGCCAAAAATAATTTCAAATGTAGATTTTTTTTGACCACAGAACAGTTTTTCACTTCCTCAATTTTGTCTTACTCTATTTTATAAATAAGCTATTTAGGGGAGATGGCAGCATTTCTAAAACATGTTCACATTTAGCTCCTTAAAGATCTAACCTGCATCTGTGGATTGTACAGCAAACGTTTTCAAAGACCTTGATTTCTGGAGGTGTTTCTGAGCCCCTGCTGCCTAAAAAGTTTCTTGGAATATTGGGGAATTATACAGAAATTTTGGAAAGACATTCTGTTCTTGTATTGTTTTGCCCAATTTATTTTTTAGTTCTTGATAGTTTTCAAAAGGTTTAATGGTTTCAATTTCTCATAATGATTCAGTTTAGTATATTGTTTTCTTTACACGTGTTCAGTTTTCTCAAATATCTGCTGGTTTTAATTATACAATGAATCTTGAACACATTCTCTGGTTCTATCATGTTCTCTGTTTCTGTTTCAGTGCTGACTGAACTCATAACAATGCTCCATGCTGAAGGTGATTATGGTCATATAATATTTATTGTAGTTATGCTTTGCATTTATTTGTTGTGTATGTCTCTGATTTAGATTGGAGCTGAGCAGGAATATATTTGCACATTACTATGCAGAATTGTCTTTTTCAGTTGCTTTCAGGATATTTCTCGCATATCAGTTAATCCCATTCAGTTTAAACTCAAATTGGATTCTGACACTCTGTTGCAATGAGAAACCAGATTCATTCACACAGAATTGTGTTACTAGAAATCATTACTGTTCTAACAGCATACAATAGAGAGCGTTAAAAACATGACTAATGGCACCCTGTAGTGAGTTTGATTAATGAATTTAACTGTTTAAACTTGAAAGTCTGAGATTGAATGATACTATATGAACTAAAACCTTCATAGCATGTACATACATGTAGTTTTGAAAGCCAGAAATGGTTAATATTACAAACGGGGACTCCAGTAAGGCCACATGACTTTCAGCTTAAACTTAAATACTGAGACTGTCTCTGAATTCTGAACACTAACTGAAAGGATGTTCTATAACTGTAGGGCAGAAACCTCTGTCTCATGCTGTAGCCGTCCTTACCTGAATAAATAGTCAACTTTTGTATTTATTGATATTAATTAATATATTGATTAATCGTAGGGACACAGAAAGCTGTGTTGTCCATTCGACCTGATAAACAAGTGTACAAAGGAGAAAATGTTACACTCAAATGTGACATTCAGGGAGGAGGAGACACTGAGTGGAGATACATCTGGATGAAGAATAATAAAGTCTATTCAAACAGCAAAACGCCAGAGATCCATATCCACTCTGTTAAAAACACCTTCACTGGTAACTACACCTGCAGAGGAACAAAAAATGACTCTCAGCATTTAGAGCTCAGTGATGCTGTTACACTGAATGTATCAGGTGAGTCTGTGGTAACACCGGGATGTTTACCAGGTCATTAGAACATTATTTGTGAACATAAGCATTTTTTTTTTTATTCTTTTACCACAACATTGAAAGGCTGTTATATATTTTTATAAGTAAAACTGTAATGTAATTATTATGTATATATAATTGTATCTTGTATTTCCTGTGTAACAGAGAAACCAGTGCCAGTACTGAGTGTATCTTCAAAGAACTGGCTGACTGAAGGAGACTCAGTGACTCTAAGCTGTGAGGTTAAAGATTCCTTTTCAGACTGGACATACAGCTTTCACAAAGTTGCTCCATGTAAAATCAAGGACAGTCACATCAAGTACAAGCTGCTGCTCCGCTCAGACAGCAACAGAGGATCTGGAGGCTCCTACACTCTTAGTCATGTTGTTCTAAATCACACAGGACTTTATAGGTGCAGAGGAAAGAGAGGAAACACAGCATTTTCCACAAAGTACAGCAATCCCAAGCCACTATGGATCACTGGTAAGGTCACATAACAACACTGGTGTGGGAGTGTTAAATGTAGATGCATGAATAAAAAGAAATCCTCAACATTAATACTGTAAATAAAGAATCTGAGCTGTGTTAATGTTTAGTGTAAATATCTTTATATTCACCCTCCTGAGTGATGAATGTTAAAAGCAGTTGTAAAAGCCCTGAGCAGTGGTAGAGGATTATTCTTATACAAATAGCACTGTTTAATAAAACATGGTGTAAATGTGTTCACTGCAATTTATGCCATGAAAACACAATTCTAATATTGCATATGAATTATTTTATATTTATTATAAAAAACATATTCACTTTCAATCACCACATTATCTGTTTAAAGCTGCTTTGAGACAATGTTCATTTTTTAAAAGTGCTATACAAATAAAAATGAATTGAATTAAATTTAATTATAATATTCTGTGTTTAAGGTGAATCTCCTCCAGTGTCTCTGATCATCAGTCCCAACAGATCTCAACACTTTACTAATCACTCTCTCTCACTGAGCTGTGAGGACCAGAGTCACTCTTCAAAAAGATGGACAGTGAGACGATACATGCAAAAAATGAAACTGTCATATTTTTCACAAGGGTCTACATTTAACATCAGATTCCTCTCCATACCAGACACTGGAGTTTACTGGTGTGAGTCAGAAACTGGGGAAAACAGTAATCCTGTCAACATCACAGTTCATGGTGAGTCTTTATGTTCTTTGATTATTGTTAAAGGAAAACAGGGAAAGGTTTAATTACTGAATATTCAGAACTCTGGGTTTCTAACTGGGAGAACTGTTTGACAAAACGCACTTAACTGGTTTTTCTCTCTTATAAAAACTCTGTTTCTCTGTTCTGAAAGTTTTGTAATTGTAATGTTTCCTGAAAATAGCAAGAGACTGGAACAGTTACATTTCACTCCTGAGCTGAATCAGTTTTGGTAGAACAAATAAACTGCTGAATGAGGATGTAACACAGCTCAAATATTATTCCTCATTAAAAGTGTTTTCAGGAAGTTTAACAGCACAGAACACAAACAAACTGATGATTTTCACATTGAAACTACACAGTCTGCAAATTCTCTCTTCTAGATGGTGATGTGATCCTGGAGAGTCCTGTCCATTCTGTGCCTGAGGGACATCCTCTGAGTCTACGCTGTTTAATTCGCAACACAAATTCCTCAAATCTCCGATCAGTTTTTTATAAAGGTGGATCAGTCGTCCAGAACCAGACTACAGGAGAGATGATTATCCATGAAGTCTCAAAGTCAGATGAAGGTTTTTACCGCTGTGAATACCCAGAGAGAGGAAATTCAATGAATAGCTGGGTCTCAGTCAGACGTGAGACATTTATTTATATACAATTGTGACTTATTGAGTTTAACTTATCATGTTGAGTATCTCTATATAATGCAATGTGAAGCTATAGTGCTTAGTTTCTACAAGTCTTTGTAAAATATGTATTGTGTTCACGTGTGTTTGTGTCTAAATGAAAATGATTTTATTTGTATATCAGTTTGATCTAAAAATACAAACAGTTGATGAATAAATTGTTTTTGTAATTTTTGTTGTATTCTTTGTCAGGTCCATCACATGTAGAAGTTCCATTCTCAGTGCTCATGCTGATCAGTAGTGTAGTGACGGCCTCTCCGTATCTGCTGATCACCATCATTCTGCTGGTCAAATATTACAGAGCTCGAGGTAGGAACTCTTCAGTACCTCACAACATTACACATAAGGAGCAAACTAACGTTATTATTGCAAGAACAAAACGTCAACTTAGAAGAAACATAAATAATTTGACCATTTTATTTTAGTTGGGTTTAAATGTAAATTGAATGTTACTTCACACATCTAAGAAAATGTACACATCTGGTTATATTATTTCTATTTAAAATGTACTGTAATAATAATAACTATACTGTATCTGATTGTAACTGGGAGAAGGGATAGCTTTTGGAGCTGTAGCTGCTGGGACATCAACTTCTTCTTCTTCTTCTTCTTCTTTCGGCTGCTCCCATTAGGGGTCGCCACAGCGGATCATCCGACTCCATACCACCCTGTCCTCTACATCTGCCTCTTTCACACCAACTACCTGCATGTCTTCCCTCACCACATCCATGAACCTCCTCCTTGGCCTTCCTCTTTTCCCCTTACCTGGTGGCTCCATCTTCAGCATTTTTCTACCAATATAATTCATGTCACTTCTCTGCAAATGTCCAAACCATCTCAATCTCGCCTCCCTCAACTTGTCACCAAAACATCCTACATGTGCTGTCCCTCTAATAAACTCATTTCTAATCTTGTCCATCCTCGTCACTCCCAACGAAAACCTTAACATCTTCAGCTCTGCTACCTCCAGCTCCACCTCCTGTCTTTTACTCAATGCCACTGTCTCTAATCCATACAACATCGCAGGTCTCACCACAGTCCTATAAAGTTTCCCTTTCATTCTTGCAGATACCCTACTATCACATATCACTCCTGTCACTCTTCTCCACCCACTCCACCCTGCCTGCACTCTTTTCTTTACTTCTCTAACACACTCTCCATTACTTTGCACTGTTGACCCCAGGTACCTGAACTCCTCCACCTTCTCCACCTTTTCTCCCTGCAACCGCATCACTCCACTGCTCTCCCTCTCATTCACACACATGTACTCTGTCTTACTCCTACTGACTTTCATTCCCCTTCTCTCCAGCGCATATCTCCACCTCTCCAGGCTCTTCTCAACCTGCTCTCTACTCTCACCACAAATCACAATATCGTCTGCAAACATCATAGTCCAGGGAGACTCCTGTCTGACCACGTCTGTCAACCTGTCCATCACCACTGCAAACAGGAAAGGGCTCAGGGCCGATCCTTGATGCAGTCCAACCTTCACCCTGAACCAGTCTGTCGTACCTACTGCACACTTCACTGCCGTCACACTGTCCTCATACATGTCCTGCACCACCCTCACATACTTCTCTGACACACCTGACTTCCTCATACAATACCACAACTCCTCTCTTGGCACCCTGTCGTACGCTTTCTCTAAATCCACAAATACACAATGCAATTCCTTCTGTCCTTCTCTATACTTCTCCATCAACATCCTTAAAGCAAATAAGGCATCTGTGGTGCTCTTCCTCGGCATGAAACCATACTGTTGCTCACAGATGGTCACCTCTTCTCTCAGCCTGAATTCCACTATTCTTTCCCATAACTTTATGGTGTGACTGATCAACTTAATTCCCCTGTAGTTACTGCATGTCTGCACATCTCCCTTATGCTTAAAGATCGGTACCAGCACACTCCTTCTCCATTCCTCAGGCATCCTCTCCCCTTCCAGAATCCTGTTAAACAATCTGGTTAAAAACTCCACTGCCATCTCTCCTAAACATCTCCACGCTTCTACCGGTATGTCATCTGGTCCAACCGACTTTCCATTCTTCATCCTCTTAATCGCTGCTCTCACTTCCTCCTTACTAATCCTATCTACATCCTGCTTCACCAACTCCACATCCTCCAACCTTCTCTCTCTCTGATTTTACTCATTCATCAGCTGCTCAAAATACTCCCTCCATCTTCTCAACACACTCTCCTCACTAGTCAACACATTTCCCTCTCCATCCTTTATTGCTCTAACTTGCAGTACATCCTTCCCAGCTCGGTCCCTCTGTCTGGCCAATCGGTATAAATCCTTTTCTCCTTTATTAGTGTCCAACCTCTTTTACAGCTCCTCATATGCCTTTTCCTTGGCTTTCGCCACATCCCTTTTTACCTGCTGCCGCATCTCCTTGTACTCCTGCCTACTTTTCTCATCACTCTGTCGATCCCACTTCTGTTTTGCCAACCTCTTTCCCCTAATGCTCTCCTGCACTTCCTCATTCCACCACCACGTCTCCTTGTCTTGCTTTCTATTTCCACACCAAGTACTTTTCTAGCTGCCTTCCTCATCACTCCTGCAGTAGTTGCCCAATCATCCGGCACCTCTTCACCACCACCAAGCCCCTGTCTGACCTCTTCCCTGAACCTCACACTACACTTTTCCTCCTTCAGTTTCCACCATCTTATTCTTCTTTCAATCCTTACATTCCTCCTCTTCTTCTTCGCCTCCAAAACCATCCTAAAGACCACCATCCGATGCTGTCTAGCTACACTGTCCCCCGCCAACACCTTACAGTCTCCAATCTCCTTCAGGTTGCATCTCCTACACAGAACATAATCCACCTGTGTGCACCTTCCTCCACTCTTATACGTCACCCTATGATCCTCCTTCTTAAAATACGTGTTCACCACTGCCATTTCCATCCTTTTAGCAAAATCTACCACCACCTGCCCTTCCACATTCCTCTCCTTAAAACCATACCTACCCATCACCTCCTCGTCACCTCTGTTCCCTTCACCTACATGCCCATTAAAGTCTGCCCCAATCACCAATCGTTCTTTCCTAGGTACACCATCTACCACTTCATCTAATTCACTCCAGAATCTTTCCTTTTCCTCCATCTCACAGCCAACTTGTGGAGCATAGGCACTGATGACATTTATCATCATCCCTTTAACTTCCACCTTCACGATCATCACCCTATCAGAAACTCTCTTCACCTCCACTACACTCTTACTGTACTCTTCCTTCAGAATCACCCTTACACCATTTCTCTTCCCATCCACACCATGATAAAACAGTTTAAACCCACCTCCAATGTTCCTGGCCTTAGTCCCTTTCCACTTGGTCTCCTGAACACACAGCATATCTACCTTTCTCCTCTCCATCATATCAGCTACCTCTCTCCCTTTACCCGTCAAAGTACCAACATTAAAGTACCAACCCGAACCTCTACTCTCCTACACTGCTCTTTTTCCTGCTGTCTCTGTAGACGTCTTCCTCCTCTCCTTCTCCTCCTTCGGCCAACAGTAGCCCAATTTCCACCGGTACCCTGTCGGCTAACGATACCTGTGGCGGTCGTTGTTAACCCGGGCCTCGACCGATCCGGTATGAAATTCTCATTTGTGATCCGCATATTTGATTTGGCACATGTTTTACGCTGGATGCCCTTCCTATCAAATGCCGTTGGTTGTTTTACTGGTATAATCATCTTGAGGGAACTTGCAATAAAAATGCCTCCATTCTTTTCCTCACCAGCTCAAACTCATGAGAAGAGAATCGAAACTGCTGTTCTGGAGGAGTGAGCAAATTTCATGTATAAGAAGAGGATGCGATGCCATAAAAAAAAAAAAAAAAACATTTTATATTTATTGTTATGATTGTTTGATAATACAGATTTATTGCTATAAAGCAAAGCTACAAAAAGCTAATATTTTGAGGCAGCGTGTGAGGATTGTGCTTTGCTTCTAAACTTAAAACCTTATATAAACTTGCACATTGCAACCGTAATACATTTCATGTCACACTGATAATTTTGGTGTGCATAGATGAGATCAGACTTTAGGTGTGTTTTATTTACTTTTTTTTGCAGCTTTGTGAACTTTTAATTGTAGCTGTGTAAGAAGGTTTGAGGTTGGTGTGTTTTTATAAAATAAATGCATAATTTTCTATTCACTGAATTTCACATGGTTTGAATAAACTACCCGAAGTACACGTTTATTCTTAACAACTTCTTTACCTTTTTAATTATATATTTTTTATATATAATCATGTGTTGTACTTATTTTTTAGGTTCACTAAATGTTTTACATTAAACCAAACAATTTAATTATATAAAATTTTTTTATTTCTTTCTAAAAGTGGATCACTGGATCCTGTAGTTTTATTCATTGTATATTACTGACACTCATAAAAAAAAAACCCCATCAACTTAACCATTGTATTCTGTTTTTTATACTAATACGCTTAATTAGGAAATGCTTGGACATGACCTGAGCCTGATCGATTCCCAACAGAGTGGGACAAACCCTGTTGAACCGGGGCGGAAGAGACCCGAACTGAATCATATAGCCTCGCTCTACAGTGTGCAGGACCCATCGAGACACCTCTGACTGGGCTTCCCAGGCTGACCCAGGGCTCTCAAGACTGACCTCTGGTACGCCTAGAGCCTCTCACCACCTCTTAGTTGAAACCCTTTAATTAAATATGACAGTCCTCAGGTCTGTCACCTCACCGGGCGTAGGAACAGAGCGTCACGTGGGATCCCTCTCTCTGCACTTCCCGGTGGGAGGTGCTGGGTTGTGGTTGGGGCTACGCCTGCTCAGCAGCCCCATGAGAGCAGTATGGGAGGTACCACTGGAATAATGCCGATTGTTTATTTGCTTCCTGAAACCCCTTGAATGGAGTCGCTAAAAGGTCTGAGGGCGAGTGTGGGGCGTCCCGCAGCATGGCTTTGTCCTTGTCAGAAATGTTTGATGGGGTGAGCCACAGATGTAATTCTGTGGCTGTTAGGGTGGCCATGGACTGGCCAATGGCCTTATTGGTCTCTTTAGTGGCTCACAGGGCCATCTGCTAAACGGCGGAGCTCTTGCATCTGGCCGCCAAAGATGTCTCCCACATCGAACTCTCGCAGCAGGTTGATTTGGTTTGCCTGTAGCACCACATAGTGTGTGGTCGAGGAGTATGCTATACCCACCAATGCTGGGAGTTGGCTCCCTCGAGAGCAAGTGCTCCGCTCCCTAACAATCCACACAAAGGGACACACAGCCAAAAAGTGTGCTCGTTTTTTTTTCGTTGCCTTTTTTTTATTAAAAAGACAAACATAACATTAAATTTTCACACAGAGCGCTTTGTGAAACAGAAGCTGTTGCCGGCTTCACTCCATGTGCATTTATACTTCCTATTCATGACGTCACCCTGTTGGTGACAGTCTGCCTCCAATTTTGACTGAATGCATACATCATTTCGGAGCATGGACAATGCGGTCGCATTCCCAAAGCGTTGCGATGCAGCTCGAGTTCCTCAATGGGAACCGATTAGAAACAGATTGTTTATTACAAAATGGATTAGCTGTTCCGAGTGTGAGCCTATGGTGCTCCCCTTGTCTGTTGGTACCAAAAGCTAATCATTCCTTTCATTTCTGTACAGATTATAGAAAAGTAAATGCTGTGACAAAGCCTGACTAGTTTCCTTAGAATAAGTAATAAGAGTAAGCTGACTCGTCGTTCTTGCTGATGAGACCCACCATTGTCATGTCATTAGCAAACTTGACAATGTGGTTCGAGCTGTGCATTGCTACACAGTTGTGAGTCAGCAGAGTGAACAGCAGTGGGCTGAGCACGCAGCCCTGAGGGGCCCCAGGGCTCAGTGTGTGGAAGCTTGGTCTTAATGTGCCTCATGACGAGCCTCTCGAAGCACTTCATCATGATGGGTGTGAGCGCGATGCGACAATAGTCATTGAGGCAGGGGACTGTAGACTTCTTCAGCATGGGAACGATGGTCGTCTTGAGGCACGTAGGACCAACCTTGCTGCTCAGGGAGATGTTGAAGCTGTCTATAAAGACATCCTCTGGCTGTTGCGCACATTCCTTGAGCACTCTGCCGGGAATGTTGTCTGGTCCAGCAGACGTTCATGGGTTAACTCTGCAAATTTTTTTTACCTCTGCTGTGGTTAGACAGAGCACCTGGTCACTGGGAGGAGGGGTGGTCTTCCTCACCTTCATGTTGTTCTCTACCTTAAACCAGGGGTAGAAGTCATTCGGCAAGTCTGGGAGGGAGGCATCACGGTCACAAGCAGGTGATGTTGTCTTGTAGCTCGTTATCACCTGGATCGCCAAATGCGCTGAGTGTCTCCGCTGTCCTGGAAGTGGTCATGGATTTTTTTTGCGTGTGCACGCTTCACCTCTCTGATGGCATGGGACAGTTTGGCCCTTGCTGTTCCCAAGGCTGTGTTGTCCCCTGCTCTTAAGGCAGAGTCTTTTTGTTTCAGCAGCGTACGCACTTTTGCAGTCATTCACAGCTTTTGGTTGGAGCGTGTAGTGATGGTCTTGGAGATGGTTACGTCATCAATGCACTTGCTGATGTAGCTGGTCACTGATGATGTGTACTCCATCAATTTGATAGAATCTTGAGTCTTGAAGAGCAGAAGTGGCTCCTGCTGGCCAGGGTCTTCACCTGTTTCAGAACCGGTTTAGAGTGTCTGACGAGCGGTCTGTATGCTGGAATTATCATGGGGCTGAGATGGTGGCGGGGATCCCCACGATACACACTGGAAATGTTTGTGTAAACAAGATTCAGCGTGTTCGCTCCTCTCGTTGCAAAGTCCACATGCTGATAGAGTTTAGGAAACACAGTCTTGAGATTCACATGGTTGAAATCTCCAGTGCTAATAAACAATTCGTCAGGGTAAGCATTATGCAGGGCACTAATAGCACCGTAGAGTTCACACAGGGCCTCCTCAGCATTAGCGCTGGGGGAATGTACACTCCGATAGTGAAGACAGTGGTGAATTCCCGTGGTAAATAAAATGGTCTGCATCTTACAGTCACGAACTCCACTAGTGATAAGCAGTAGCGTGAGACAAGCACAGAGTTTTTGCACCATTCTGTGTTGATATTAACACACACACACACACACACATGTTTTTTAGCATAGCTCTTCGTAGCACCATTTAACTAGTTCAATGTAACTTGGCATTATTATTTTGCTTTGAATGTGATTTATTGTATATTCTCATTTTTTGTATGTAATATTTATGTTGTGTTTTAAACAATTAATGTAAATTTAGATGGAATGTATTACTGCACATACCAGAGGTACTATCCAGATCCTGTCAGATCTGTTGTGTAGGACTTGATGTTGATATCCCTTATTGCATACTTGAGGCACTGATGAGACTCTGTGGGATGGTCAATTCAGTGATGGCGCCCTCTACCACACTACTCCTCAGTCCTTCCTTTTCCTGAGGTTGCTCCTTCTCGTAACTCAGGTTGCTCCTTCTCGTAACTCAGTATACTGAGGCACCGCTGAGACTCTATGGGATGGTCCACTGAGTGATGGCACCCTTGGGTTGTCAAGTGGGCAACCTCCTTCCTGGGTGTTTCGCTGAAAGGCCCACGACACCTCCAGAGGGTTCAGCAGTGAATCCCAGCGTCCCAGGTTCAGTCCCTAGGTGCCATCAACTCCCTTAAAGACCCAGGCAGAGTCTTTTCTCTTCACGCACAGCCACTGGCTTCCCTTTTCCGCAGCCGCAGAGAGGTCTTTGACCGCCTGCTGGTAGGCCTTTTCTCGTACTCCCATCTCACTGAGTTGCCTGGATGTTGTGGTGGCTACGAACCCTCTGCAACCTACCTCCACTGGGCGTACCTTTACATTCCAGCCTTGTTGTTGTGCCTCGGCTGCAAGTTCAGCGTACCTCAGCCTTTTCCATTCATTGGCCTCCTCTACTGCACCTTCCCAGGGCACGGTGAGCTCGATGATGTAGACAAGCTTGAGCGAGGCTGACCACAGAACAAGGTCTGGTCGCAGGTTGGTGGCTGCAATTTCAGCTGGGAAGCAGAGTTTCTTATTTTTTATTTTTATGTAAAGAGAAAACAGTTTTGTCTGGTGTCCGAAACTAATCTGATAACTGTTCTATAAGCCAAACGGCAGGGAAAAGAGTAGAATGGCGTAGGCAAAGTGTTGGCAAAAATTTATTTATTGAATAATCCTAGTTGAATACTTATCAGTAATGAGTCTGACACCACAAATTAAGTGTTACACTATATTGCCGAAAGTAGTGGGACACCCCCTTTTCTATTCTAACATGAAAATGCCTCTGTGTATAAGGCAAGGTTCAAAAGGAAATTATTGATTTATTCAGTGTGGAAGAACTTGACTGGTCTGCATGAAGCCAAGTCCTAATCCCATCTGAACACCTTTGATGTCACTTTAGATGTAGACCTCGAGCCAAAAACTCAAACCAAACACCATTGACTTGTACATATGGGTAGTCATTTTAGACACTTCCAAAACTGTTGCAACAGAGATGGAAATACAATTTGTAAATACATTAATTATATTTTTCTCTTTGTTGCCACAGTTTTGGAATTGCCTTTTTCTGTTCTAATGAAGGGTGTGTCCCAATACTTTTGTCCATATAGTGTAAGTAGAAGTCCTTAGTGTTTGGTCATTAGTTTGTGGCTCAATGTCTGCATATAAGTCCCACCAGAAGTGTTCATCTGGGATTAAGCCTTTGCTTTCTGCAGACCAGTCAACTTCTTCCACACTGACTGAATCAGTAATTTCTTTTTTGAACCTTTCCATACACAGTGGCATTGCTATTTTAGAATAGAAAAGGGTCCTGTCCAAACTGTTGCTATAAAATTAGATGCATACAATTCCATCGAATCTCATCATATGCTGAAACATTAAGATTTGTACTTATGGAAATTACTATAGTCAAACCTGTTCATTAGAAGGGGTGTCCCAATACTTTTGGCAACATGGTGTATATTCAAGCAAACACAATGGAAAATTGTGGCATGTGTGATTTTGAGTGACCTATCTTAAACAATATAAAAATCTCTTTGTGGTCAAGCAGAACTCAATCAATTAAAAATGGGTTTTGATTCTGTGTTTATGCTGATAACACAGACCCAGAAGACACTCACACAGAAGGGATGAAGAAGGGGGTCTTAACTGTCATTAAAGATGACGTTGCCACCATCCATTCAAACCCAAATGTAAGGTGTCTGTCTGTAGTTTTAGAGGAGCAAGTTGTGCTGGATAATGTGCAAGATGTCCCTACAGCTGTTGCTCTCCTATTTGACTTGATTTATGATATCAAAAACATTAGCTATCCTAAAGAACTAAAATACACTTTTGAAACTATTTAGAAAGTGTTTATTTGCCTTGACCCCCAGTGCTCTTCAAGAGTTCAGTGATTCAAAACAAATTGGTAAAGTTGAAGTAGCTGAAGTTCATATGGCTAATCAAAAGTGCAAGTACTGATTTGTTCCTGTTTGTTTAGTAGCTGTATTACAGTACAAGATATGCCAAAGTCAGTTTCGAGTTTTAATGTAAGGTTTAATGACTTTCAAGTTTTGTTTATAACAGTTAATACTTCATTGCTCTAACGAATGTGTTGAAACTCTGCTTGTTTATTTCTGGAGCATTTTAAGATTATTCAGGCACTTTGAGAACAATTTACTTTACTCCAGCACTTTAATGGCATTACAAGATTGCCTTTTTTGCCTTTTATTTTATTTCAATTTTATATATATTTTTTATTTTGAATTATTTATTATATTTTGACTAGAGAAAAAAACTATCTGAATCCAATTTTTGCAGTTCATGTTGACAGGAAATGTCGCTTGGCAAAATCTTAAAATAAATATTATTTTTTTTTAAAAAAATTTCTTTTTTCATTGTGTTTACAGTATGGTTTGCAATATCTGTGTTTGATTTTTAAAGTAAAGGCCAAACAGGAATTTGTGAAAGAATTTTTTAAAAGATTTTTAAGATTTAAAGCTGTAAATTAAAAGAAGAAAATTAAGTTGAACCAACTTAAAAAATTTAGTTAATTTGCTGCAAAGCTTTTTTGAGTTTACTGAACTTCAGGTCTGTATTTCTCCCTACTCGTTTTTTAAAGTTCACTCAACCCCCTTTTTAACTTTAATCAAACTTATGATGACTAGTTAGATGTATCTACTGAGGAAGGTTAGATGAACTTACGGAGGAAGTTATACCTAACTTATGCTAGCAGTTTCAATCCACTTTCTACAATGATTTGGCATAACTTTAACCATGAAAGTTGAGTAAACTCTAAATTGCTTTGCAGCAAATTTACTACATTTTTTAAGTTAACTCAACTTTTTATTTTACAGTGTAATGATCTATTGTACAGTTGTGTGAATACATGTAAATAATTCCACTTGTCTCATCGATATACCACCACCTTGTGTTATTTTATAAAGATATCCATTCTAAATGAATCCCGAGCTAGTTACTCTGTGCGGCCTAACCCTAGAGTGGGTCGTAACACTTAACATTCCTAACATTCATTTAAAAAAATTAAAGGCAACTGAAATATTATATATTGTTTTCGATACTAGGTCTTGTGAAGTCCATGCTTTGATGGGTAAGATCATGCTTTGAAGGGTTTGATTTGCTGTTTGTTCACAAATCAAATGTGTAGAGTGGCTAATTTACTGACTTTAGTGTTCCTGTCAGCTTGGATCAGTTGACCACAGGACCATAGCTTCTTTTTTTGATTAAAAAAACTTTTGTTAATGTTTTAAACTTTCACAGTACGATCATGTTGTAAAATCAAAGAAGATCAGCAGTCAATCACCTGTAGGACTTGATCTATATCAGCATAATTTTATGCATTTTGCCGTGTCCTTAAAATTCTCTCTCTCTCTCTCTCTCTCTCTCTCTCTCTCTCTCTCTCTCTCTCTCTCTCTACTTTCTTCTCTTCTCTCTTACTTGAGGAAGTGGTAAGGCCTTAACACGCATCATTTCTCTGTCAGTCTGTCACTCAGTCAGTCATTAGAAGGAGAGGATGGAGCTCACTCCACTTCCTGTGATGTTCTGTAAGTAAATGTTCTCTTTGTTCCTTCAGTAGATTGAGTGTTTGGGTATAAACTTTTATCATCTACAGATTGAACAGACTGACTGTGCTGATTAATGAGTTTGTGATTAGGATGTTGGGTGTTCACAAAACATCAGCATGATCCTTTTATTACTATTATTTTCTGTGCTGAAAAATTACAGAACAGCAAATTTATTCGTATTCATACTAATACCAAACTAGTAAAGAATGTGCATTTATATTTAATTATTGATTATTTAGTTAAATAAAGACCATAGTCCAGTTTTAGGGTGTTGGTTTTTGTAGTTCCGCTGGTTTGAGTTTTGCTGGTATGAGTGCAGGAGGAGGAGGAGGTGTTAATGTGTCATAAGTGACATAAAACTACTGACTATGGTGAATAAGTATATAACTTATTAAGCCAATCTGAAAAGCATACTGTTCACAGCACTGTTGTACAGCTGTTTCTTAAGTAAGACTGACATGTGTGTCTTATTGAAAGTCTTATTTTGGACAGAAGAGTCCACTCCTCATGCTACTGGTGGATAGTGGATTACAGTGTTTATTTGCAGTCTACATTTTCTGACTGATAAGTTTATTGTGTGATTTGGACATTTTTTCAGACACCGGGTTTAAATAATCTAATGAATGTAAATAATTCTGTATTTTTGTTGTTTGTACTTAATCTTCTGTGCTCTGCAGTCATCTGCTGCTCAGTGACAACTTCTTATAATCATTTGTTCTGCTAACAGAAAAATGACTGCATAAGGCTATGACTCACTGAACTGTTTTTAGCTGATGTGATGATGAAATCATCTTGACTTGACTTGATGATTGTGGTGTTTCTTGTGCACATCATTTTATTATTAATAGAATTTCTGTCTTTTCTACTATTGTAGTTTGTGGAGAGAAACAGCTCACAGCAAGATCAATCTTACACACGCAAACACCAAACTACTTTATACTGTAGCATATAATAACTTAGCAGTATTTATTAATCTATGTTGAAATAATAGTAATTATTGTGCAGAAACAAAAGCTTCTCATTAGTCCTGCACACATACAAAGCAGTGACACTGTAAAAGAACAGCTGGTTTGCAGTTGTTGTTGGGTTTTTTTATGTAGAGGTGCCAATTTAGCTGTGAAGAGCTGGAAATGGCGTGCATGTTCTCATGTGCATGCAACAACTAACTTAACCCCTTGACTGCTGGACAAATTGAACTCCACTGGTGCTCATGTCAAGTCTTTGCCTTTGTCATTTAGTCAAGTCAAGTTTATTTATATAGAGCTTTTCACAACAGACATTGTCTCAAAGCAGTTTTACCGAAATTAACAGGTAATGTGAATGGTGTGCATTTATCCCTGATGAGCAGCCATGGCGACTGTGGCAAGGAAAAACTGCCTTAGATGTTATGAGGAAGAAACCTTGAGAGGAACCAGACTCAAAAGGGGAACCCATCCTCATTTGGGTGACATCAAGAGTTTGATCAAAAAACTAACATGAGTACTGGAGTATAAGATTATAAGTAAATGTTCTTTCTGCAGTCTTTGGTATAAAAGCAGGAGCTACTGAGCTCAACATTTGTGATCATCACAGATCCAGCAACAGCTTTTCCATGCCAGAGCCTTTAAACAATTCAGGATGTCCAATGTCAAAACTCAACACATGTAGTGGGATCCATTCGGCACTGAAACGTCTCCAGATGGTTCAGGATGTTTGCGAGTTCGGCATCTACTTCTTTAAAGTCAATAATCTTCATGAAGTGGGACGTGACTGGAGCTGGCCAAACCTCATGAGGCCTTGGGATGGGGAGAGAAAGAGAAGCAGTGGAGTTTGCAGTTTTTTTTTTGTTTGTTTTTTTTTTTATGTAGAGGTGCCAATTTAGCTGTGAAGAGCTGGAAATGGCGTGCATGTTCTCATGTGCATGCAACAACTAACTTAACCCCTTGACTGCTGGACAAATTGAACTCCACTGGTGCTCATGTCAAGTCTTTGCCTTTCTCATTTAAAGCCTATATACAGCTCGCTTCATTAATATTGCCACCCTCAGTATATATGAGCAAAAAAGCAATTATTGTCACCTCATGACATAAGAATTAAATATATTTGTTATATAACCCTGATCTCAAATTACTTTGGACACTGTGTAAAATGTAAAGTAAACAGAATGCAACGGTTTGTAAATCTCATAAACCTTTTTATTCACAATAGAGCATTGAAAACATATCAAATGTTTAAAGTGAGGAAATGTAAAATTTTAAAGAGAAATAAGGAAATCTTTAATTTAATGGACCCAACACCTCAATAAGTTTAAGGCAGCACCATGTTTACCACTGTTTAGCATCCCCTCTTAGGAAACTCAGGAGACCATTTGCTGGAGTTGTGGGAAAAGAATGTTGTCCCATTTGTGTCTGATGAATGATTCTACCTGCTCAACAGTCCTGGGTTTTCTTTTTTTTTAGCTTTCATGATGCCACACCAACATGTGTTTAAAATGTCTCTACTGCATGTAGGTCATTTAAGCACCCAGACTCTTCTAATATGAGGCCATGCTATTGCTAAAGATTCAGTACGCAGTTTAGCATTGTCTTGCTTATATATGCAAGGCCTTCCCTGAAGAAAGATGCCATCTAAACAGCATCATGGTGCCGTCCCACATGTGTATGCTGCCCATTCCATATGCTCTAATGTGCACCTTATAACATCAGAAATGCAGGCATTTGAACTGATCCCCCTCTTCTTTAGTCTGGAAATGAGTATGGCTTTCATGGTGGCCAAAAATAATTTCAAATGTAGATTTTTTTTGACCACAGAACAGTTTTTCACTTCCTCAATTTTGTCTTACTCTATTTTATAAATAAGCTATTTAGGGGAGATGGCAGCATTTCTAAAACATGTTCACATTTAGCTCCTTAAAGATCTAACCTGCATCTGTGGATTGTACAGCAAACGTTTTCAAAGACCTTGATTTCTGGAGGTGTTTCTGAGCCCCTGCTGCCTAAAAAGTTTCTTGGAATATTGGGGAATTATACAGAAATTTTGGAAAGACATTCTGTTCTTGTATTGTTTTGCCCAATTTATTTTTTAGTTCTTGATAGTTTTCAAAAGGTTTAATGGTTTCAATTTCTCATAATGATTCAGTTTAGTATATTGTTTTCTTTACACGTGTTCAGTTTTCTCAAATATCTGCTGGTTTTAATTATACAATGAATCTTGAACACATTCTCTGGTTCTATCATGTTCTCTGTTTCTGTTTCAGTGCTGACTGAACTCATAACAATGCTCCATGCTGAAGGTGATTATGGTCATATAATATTTATTGTAGTTATGCTTTGCATTTATTTGTTGTGTATGTCTCTGATTTAGATTGGAGCTGAGCAGGAATATATTTGCACATTACTATGCAGAATTGTCTTTTTCAGTTGCTTTCAGGATATTTCTCGCATATCAGTTAATCCCATTCAGTTTAAACTCAAATTGGATTCTGACACTCTGTTGCAATGAGAAACCAGATTCATTCACACAGAATTGTGTTACTAGAAATCATTACTGTTCTAACAGCATACAATAGAGAGCGTTAAAAACATGACTAATGGCACCCTGTAGTGAGTTTGATTAATGAATTTAACTGTTTAAACTTGAAAGTCTGAGATTGAATGATACTATATGAACTAAAACCTTCATAGCATGTACATACATGTAGTTTTGAAAGCCAGAAATGGTTAATATTACAAACGGGGACTCCAGTAAGGCCACATGACTTTCAGCTTAAACTTAAATACTGAGACTGTCTCTGAATTCTGAACACTAACTGAAAGGATGTTCTATAACTGTAGGGCAGAAACCTCTGTCTCATGCTGTAGCCGTCCTTACCTGAATAAATAGTCAACTTTTGTATTTATTGATATTAATTAATATATTGATTAATCGTAGGGACACAGAAAGCTGTGTTGTCCATTCGACCTGATAAACAAGTGTACAAAGGAGAAAATGTTACACTCAAATGTGACATTCAGGGAGGAGGAGACACTGAGTGGAGATACATCTGGATGAAGAATAATAAAGTCTATTCAAACAGCACAACGCCAGAGATCCATATCCACTCTGTTAAAAACACCTTCACTGGTAACTACACCTGCAGAGGAACAAAAAATGACTCTCAGCATTTAGAGCTCAGTGATGCTGTTACACTGAATGTATCAGGTGAGTCTGTGGTAACACCGGGATGTTTACCAGGTCATTAGAACATTATTTGTGAACATAAGCATTTTTTTTTTAATTCTTTTACCACAACATTGAAAGGCTGTTAATAATTATATTACAGTTTTACTTATAAAAATATATATGTATATATAATTGTATCTTGTATTTCCTGTATAACAGAGAAACCAGTGCCAGTACTGAGTGTATCTTCAAAGAACTGGCTGACTGAAGGAGACTCAGTGACTCTAAGCTGTGAGGTTAAAGATTCCTTTTCAGACTGGACATACAGCTTTTACAAAGTTGCTCCATGTAAAATCAATGACAGTCACATCAAGTACAAGCTGCTGCTCCTCTCAGACAGCAACAGAGGATCTGGAGGCTCCTACACTCTTAGTCATGTTGTTCTAAATCACACAGGACTTTATAGGTGCAGAGGAAAGAGAGGAAACACAGCATTTTCCACAAAGAACAGCAATCCCAAGCCACTATGGATCACTGGTAAGGTCACATAACAACACTGGTGTGGGAGTGTTAAATGTAGATGCATGAATAAAAAGAAATCCTCAACATTAATACTGTAAATAAAGAATCTAGCTGTGTTATGTTTAGTGTAAATATCTTTATATTCACCCTCCTGAGTGATGAATGTTAAAAGCAGTTGAAAAGCCCTGAGCAGTGGTAGAGGATTATTCTTATACAAATAGCACTGTTTAATTAAAGATAGTGTAAATGTGTTCACTGCAATTTATGCCATGAAAACACAATTCTAATAATGCATATGAATTGTATTATATTAATTATAAAAAACATATTCACTTTCAATCACCACATTATCTGTTTAAAGCTGCTTTGAGACAATGTTCATTGTTAAAAGCGTTATACAAATAAAAATTAATTGAATTAAATTGAATTATAATATTCTGTGTTTAAGGTGAATCTCCTCCAGTGTCTCTGATTATCAGTCCCAACAGATCTCAACACTTTACTAATCACTCTCTCTCACTGAGCTGTGAGGACCAGAGTCACTCTTTAAAAAGATGGATATTGAGAAGATACATGCAAAAAATGAAACTGGCAAATTGTTCACAAGGGGATTTAGGTTTAGGGTCTACATTTAACATCAGATTCCTCTCCATATCAGACACTGGAGTTTACTGGTGTGAGTCAGAAACTGGGGATAACAGTAATCCTGTCAACATCACAGTTCATGGTGAGTCTTTATGTTCTTTGATTATTGTTAAAGGAAAACAGGGAAAGGTTTATTTACTGAATATTTCTAACTGGGAGAACTGTTTGACAGGACGCACATAACTGGTTTTTCTCTGTTATAAAAGTTCTGAAAGTTTTGTAATTTTAAAGTTTCCTGAAAATAGCAAGAGACTGGAACAGTTACATTTCACTCCTGAGCTGAATCAGTTTTGGTAGAACAAATAAACTGCTGAATGAGGATGTAACACAGCTCAAATATTATTCCTTATCAAAAGTGTTTTCATGAAGTTTAACACCACAGAACACAAACAAACTGATGACTTTCACACTGAAACTAAACCGTCTGCAAATTCTCTCTTCTAGATGGTGATGTGATCCTGGAGAGTCCTGTCCATTCTGTGCCTGAGGGACATCCTCTGACTCTACGCTGTTTAATTCGCAATACAAATTCCTCAAACCTCCGATCAGTTTTCTATAAAGGTGGATCAGTCGTCCAGAACCAGACTACAGGAGAGATGATCATCCATAAAGTCTCAAAGTCAGATGAAGGTTTTTACCACTGTGAATACCCAGAGAGAGGAAATATAATGAAGAGCTGGGTTTCAGTCAGACGTGAGAAATCTAGTGAGAAAAGTTTTTTGATTTTGATTTTCTCTTAACACAGTTTTGTTTTTAAAATCTTACATTTTGCTGTCTTTCCTTCCTAAATCTCAGGTTCTAGATCCAGAACTGGTACAGAAGTTATGGTTATGGGACTGAGTTTGGCGTTTTTGTTCATCATTTTATTTATCGTAATGATCCTGCTGTGGTGCTGTAAAATAAAGAAAGGTCTGATTATTTTTTTATTAAGTGAAAACATAGAATAGAATGTAATTCTTACTTTAAGTTTATAAAAAAACAATAAATCACGTTGATTTATATGGAACTATCAACTTGATTAAGGTGTACTTTAATCCTAACAACATGAATCTCAATCTAATATTAGTATTTATTAGCATTTTATCCATAGTTTATATTTATAACTTTTCCTCACTGTGCAGATGTTGACCCCATTTAAATGTAGAATTTTTCCCCCTCTATAGAAAAGCAGAAAACCAATCAGACATTGCAGTGGAATCAAAGCCAGTCAGGAGCTGAAGACTCTCAGGCAGGGGACACACCACTTCAGGCTGGTCAGACTCTGTCTCTGTGAATGTTTTTTCTACACCTGGTCACTAAACATATTTTTTATATATTTTCTGATTTTATTTTTTTTCTTCATTATATTTTCTGTAGGAAGTGTTAATATTTATTCCACTGTGGATCAGGGAGATACGAGTGGAACAGGTAGATTATATCAAGCATTTCCACTTACCATTCAGAAGCTTAATTTTACAGTAGATTAATACTAGAGATTAAAGTAGAGAAGTGTTTAATAATGATTAACACTCTGCCCTGTGCTCAGGTGAAACAGCTGAGAGCATTGGTGCCACTAATGCACAGGTCATGAAGACAAAGAAGAATGGTAGTGTTTTTTTAATGCCACAAAAATTTATGTACACAACTTGTATACACAGTCATTTATTACATTGATCATCACTGCCCTGAATAAGTGCCCCATGCTGAAATACAATGATATTACTGCTACTAAAGAAACAAGAATAGAGACTTTATCAGTATGTTATAAGCTGGTAAACATTGTGATGGTGTTTTCTCTACAGATGTTTATGCTGAATCTAGTCATGGTGATGTGACTTATGCTGAAATAGAACTAATAACAAAGAAAAAATCTGTGAGAAAAAAAGGTACAGATATAACTAATGAGATGGATTGTTTTTCTTTTCTTCTTGAGATTAATTCAAATTATGTTCTTTTTAGAAAAAGCCAGTGGTGATGCTGACACTGTTTACTCAGAGCTGAAGGTTAACATGAAGGTACAACTGATTACAACAGATTGTAATAAAGCTTAAAAGAAAAACATAATGAAGTTAGAAATATGTATTGGGTTCTGCTCTAGAGGTTATGAGGTGAACTACAAAACATTTAAATAATCTTGAATGAAAAATCTTGAATAACATTTTGCAGTTCACGTCTTAACCACTAGAACAAAAATGACCTCACTGAGCAGTTTGTTGGGGAGCAACTGGACTCTGAGACTGGACTGTTGTGCGATAGAAAAATGTTTTGCAGTCTGATGAGTCCAGATGTATGTTGTTCTAGAGTAATGGGAGCATCAGGGTAAGAGGAAAGGTGGATGAAATGATGTAACCATCATGCCGAGTGCCTACTGTACAAGCCTGCAATGGCAGTTTTATGATCTGGTGTTGCTTTAGTTGTTCAGGTCTAGGGTTTGTATGCATGCCATAATCAAAGCAATCTAATAAATGCTAGAATTAGAGAAAACGCTTTGAGATCATTTAATGTGGGAGAAGTGATAGCTTAGTGCTAAAGATGTTGGACTTCTGATTGGAATTTGCCACTTCTGGTTACTTTAGTAAGGTCTTTAACCCCCAACTGCATTAATCCTTGAGTTACACTGGATAAGGACCAAATGGCAAAAATATTTAGTTCTCATAATTAGTAAATAAATAGTTAAAGTACCTTAACTTCTAAAAGCAAATTAAACAATCTTAATTCCAAAAAAGTTTGTATGAATGCTGTGCAAGATGTAAATAAATTGCAGTGATTTCCATTATAGAATTATAACTGTTTTAAATGCAGTGCCTCCAATATTGATTTTCTCCCTTCAAACTTGCACACAGAGATTTCTCCAGATTCATTGATACTATTGATATTATGTACTGTAAATGATGAGAGATTCAACTGTATTCATGTTGAACATTATTTTGAAAGTGTTCTACAGTTTGTGGTAGTCTTTCACAGATTGGTTAAACGCAAAGGCCACTCTAAGATCCACTATTTATACCCAATCATCTTACTGATGTCAGGGATCCACCAACCACACCCTCACCAAACCCTCCTATCACTCCAAGCAGCTCTCCTACTTACTAATCATCTAAACCTGGCCCAAATCAGTCATCACCCTATATAACCCCCGTTCCTCCACAGTCTTATTGTCCGTTCCACAGCTTTGACTTCAGAACGTTGTTGGACTACCCAAGCGCTACTGGTTGGTTGCTCTTTCTATACAAGTTTTGTTTGTTTGTTGCTCATTCGGAGTCACAGCTTACATCAGGGTTAAATTAACCTGAGTTTTGTTGCGGTTTGCCGTTTCTCTGCCTTGCCCTTTTTTCCTTCATTACAAAGAACCTTTGTGAATTTCACTTCGGTTTCCGGCACGTTCTTTCGTCTGACAACTGACCTATTGATAATTAAATGAATTAGTTGCAAAATGTTTTACATCTTTTTAATTTTTAAACTTATTTTTTTCCAGAATTTAGTTGTCCAAACTTTTGAGATTGTTGTGTTGCAGCCATCAAATTAAAAATGTTACCAAAAATTTTTTATTTTTGTTAAATTCCCTCAGCTTTAACTTTTGATATGTTTTTTGTTTTTGTTCTGGATAAAATATGGGTTAATGAGATTTGCAAATAAGTGCATTCTGTTTTCTTTTACATTTTATAGTGTCCTAGCATTTCTGGAAATGGGGTTGAAGAATCAGAAGGAATTTTTTTTTTCTCACTGCAGTGAGCCATGTATCCAAGTCTGTGAATAAGACACATGCGGACCACTGGGTATGGAGGATGATGTTACTTCTGTACAGCAGCAGTGGAATAAGTCATTGCAAATTCAGTAGCACAGCTATACAAGATGAAAGAATAAAGTAAATGTTAATGTTACATAATGTTCTATTAAATCTTTCTATTGCGCTTCAGATTTAACCATTTGTTTGAAATGCATTTAGAAGTTGTAGAATGGACTGTTGCCAGGTGAACTGCAACTGTTGCATATATAATCTAGTTTCAGCTTGTCCTTAGCTCATCAAAAACAAAGCTCATTATCCACATTTTTATTCCCTCTAAATATGTTGAATATTCATTCTACCTTTACTTCTAAATTGTTTTCATGAAATTTAAATTCATATCTTAGTTAAGGTCACTGTGTATATCCTGATATAGCAGATCACTGCCTGCTGCCATTTTAGTATAATACAATGAAATGATGTGACCAGTGTAGTGTGTTTGCAGCAATTTTTTCATTAATGCTTGTTGTTAATTAGTTCACAATTATTTAATAGAACACAACTGTATATATTTTTTGTTTTACCTTTTCAATATTTTTTCTATATATTCCTTTACCATATGTCACTTGTAATATTAATTCTGATTGTTTTAATAATAGTACTAATGCTTTTGTAATCATGTTTAGCTGACACCTTCTGTCCAAAGGAAA
The DNA here is from genome assembly GCF_946808225.1 of Silurus aristotelis. Taxonomy (NCBI): domain Eukaryota; kingdom Metazoa; phylum Chordata; class Actinopteri; order Siluriformes; family Siluridae; genus Silurus; species Silurus aristotelis. Next base: position 30,521,595 of record NC_139578.1, read on the forward strand.
CAGGAATAGTACTGTATTTTTATGTCTGCAATAATAAAGATGTTGATTAAAAATGGACTAAAGCAGGGATTTTTTTCAACTGGTTCTGTGCCAGGGACCACCATTCTGACTAACAAGTAATCAGTGGCCCACTATTGTGTGTGTGTGTGTGTGTGTGTGTGGGGGGGGGGGGTACTCCTGGGCATGGTGACTTCGACACAGTCTGTCTATTCGTGGTGATATAGTGGTACATAGTGACAGCCTCATATCATTCTCTGGTTCTTGCCTTGCCCTGTACTTGTTCTTTAGATATGCCAGTGTGAAAAAAATGCTCACAAAGGTATGTAGTTGGAAAGGGTAAAAGACACCTCAATGCTTTTACTGTAAGCTCTGGAAATTCTGTCTGGCAACTTATCCAAAACTTCATAAGGGGTTGTGTATCATACATATGCCTCCTGACATAGTCTGTTCTATTCTATCAGTCTGGTCTATTTCGCGCACAAGATGAATGTGTACGCATATGATGCAAAACACAACGTTAGCAAAGCATAAGCCTGATAGGTGCAAAGCTATCCTCTCTTGTGTTAGTTTGAATATTTTAGATATTTTCATTAAATTCAGTTTTCCCACTAATGTGCAAATATTCTGGAAATGTTTGGGAAAATAAATTATGGAAAAAAAGGGATTTTAATAGTGAAATTATGTAGATTGTCACGGACAACATGCAATGCCGCCGCTGACCACTAGGGCTTGACCACTGGTTGAAAACCCCTGGATTAAAGTATGAAGTTACTCAAATATAAACAGTTGTTTTATTTGACTCATTTATTTGCATTGGGTTGATTGTACTTAATTTAACAGAACATCACAGGTTTAGGATTTAAACACAGAAATGTGGGTTAATTTGTTGTATTATATTCTGCTTCTTTACAGTAATATCTAAAACCATTTTATATGATTATAAACATCTATTGAACACACTGATATGCATGAGGGGAACTTGACTGCTCTTGCACTCACTACTGCTCCCTCGACTCTTGATGCACTCCTCTAATGCTAGGATTTTCTTCATCAAAGAACAAACTAACTTATACTTACAGATAAAATTATCGCTAGCGACAGAGAAAAACTGACTGTACATGTCACACTTAACACACTGAATGAGCTGGATGCTGTAAACGCTGACACAAAAAACTAATTCTGGCAAATAAATCAACAACTGGAACCTGCCTCACATGGTTCAACAGCCATAATGTGGCCCCCACCTTCATGTCCATGTACATTTGCATTATTGCTTCTGCCACATTGGTTTTGGGAATCCAAACCTGACTCCCTTTTGTTCAGCTGGGGCTGACGGAGGCCATTGCCTTACCCTTCAGAATGTCGATTGCCCATCCCTTAGGACTAACTGACCCATGTTCAACCCATGTGCTGTTCGCATGGAACGCTTCTCCAAGCTCTTGATTTTTATGGCTTCTGTACCACCGGTTTGGCCCTCCTACTTGTCACAGCTTAGGCTGACGTCTCTTTCTGCTGGCAACAGCTGGCTATGGGGCCGATGCTTCAGCACCATTCATATTTAGGGCTAGTTGATTTAGCAGGTGAGTTGTTACACAATTCATAGCAGATTTTAACTTCCATGGCAACCAGCTTTACCAGATACAACTGCAAGAAAACGAGTGCCAGTTATCCTGAGAAAAAACAGTTCATCCAGGTCATAAAAATAATAAAGAATTCGAAATTAATTAATAAAAATAGAATAAAGAAATATAATATAATTTACGATAAAATAGAATATAACTGCAAAGAATTAAAGAATTATAAAAAATATATAGTAAAGTGATCTATCTGGCTGAATAATACATTCCCAGGTTGATTATATCTGTAAACATGTGTGCTTATTTCCGCAACTGGTCAGTGCAGGTTCTCAGAACTCTTTGATGCCACCTGGTCCCATTGCCTTCCCAATTTTCATTCAGCATGCAGCAATTCATGCTAATAGCAGAGTTTGCAATAAAAGCACAATAATAATTGGCACTATTAGCACTGCTAGTTCCATTAGCACTGAACTGCAGCTGTAAAGTCAGTGTAGATGTTAATTTTAAATTATAATCTGTTAAATTTCTGAGTTCCTGCCAGAGGTTTCTAGATCCACTTCGCTTTGACAGTGTAAATGTCTACTTGAGGTGCAATGAGGAACACTTGGTGTTGCGTTTGGCAAAGGTAAATAATGGATTTGACAATTTTGTCTAGTGGGGAGGTGTTTTTTTATTTTATTTTCCACTCTCTCCCAGGTGGTTTATTTTTTTCTCTTGTATTCAGGCCGGGGAAAACACACACTCTCCCAGTCCTGCCCATCTTCCCTCGACGCCGACCCAGGAACCTGCGTCCAACCGCGGATCAGCATGTCTTCACTCAGCATCCTTCTCTTTCCCTCACGTCACCATGTCCGTCGTCAACTCTGCCCTCTTCTCTCTCCCCAAAGTTTGTTTCTATCTCCTTTTTATTTCCATTGCCAGACACTGAAAGAGAGTGCACTGAATAGTCTCATCAGCAACAGGTGTGCTCTTAATGCTTGTTTTGTATTCGACTTGTGACCCCGTGCTTGTCAATCCCAACACTGCCTCAGGAGGCTTTCATGGTGGTTTTTAAATCTGCCACAATACTAGGTTTGAACAGCACTGAAGAACCCTGGTGCATGAGTGCATGAAAAAAGACTTGAGAGACAGGCAAATATTTAGGTAACACAAGGGTCACATTTACAAAAAAAACCCTGGTTTTGCAAATTCTTCTTAATCACAGTTAATGCTGTGTATGTGTGTCATGCAAATTTACCAAGCATTATTACACAGTGATTCTGTCTCTCTCACCAAATATGAGAATCACTGCCAGTTTGACTCATCGCCAAACACAATGCATGCAAACAGACTTTTTGTAGTATGACAGTAGTATGTTCCACCACAGGCACCAGTTAAGCGCATTCTAATTGCATGCCTCATTTATCTACAGTGCATTCAGAAAGTATTCAGATCCACTTTTACTTTTTAAATTGTATGTTGCAGCCTGATACTACAATTATTCAAATCTTTTTTTTTTCTTATTAACAGACAGTACCCCATAATGTCAAAGTGAAAACAGAAATCTCATAATGTTTGTACATAAAAAATAAATAAATAAATAAACAAGTATTTAGACCCTTTACCCATGATGCTACAAGCATTGTACATCTACTGTAGATTAAGGAATTTTCTGGCATTCTTCATGGCAAATCCTCTCAAGCTTGACACTTTTAACTCTTTCAGAGTCAGGGCTCAGTCTGGACCACTCAAGGATATTCACAGAGTTGTCCATAAGCCACTTTTGTTGTCTTGGCTGTGGGCTTAGGGTCAATGTCATGTAGGAAGGTGAAATTTTGGCCCAGACTGAGCTTGTAAGCACTGTGGAACAGGTTTGTTTTTAAAGTTTTTATTTTACTGTACTTTGCTCGGGGGAGTGGTGACTCCAGCGGTTAAGGCGCTGGGTTGCCGATCGGAAGGTCTGGGGTTCAATCCCCGGTATCGCCAAGCTGCCACTCTTGGGCCCTTGAGCAAGGCCCTTAACCCTCTATGCTCCGGGGGTCCCTTACGAGGGAAATATCAAGGTTCGTGACGTCGGAGTGACGTGGGGCCGCCTTCCCGTGGGCTCACCACCCGCAGGAGGGACTGAAAGGGACGGTGCTGTGAGGATTGGGCAGCAGTCGAAGGCGGGGGCCTGCTTAGACTGCTGCCCCCGCGAGCCGAATTACGAATAAGCGGGAGAAAATGAATGAATGAATGAATTTTACTGTACTCCATTCAGCTTTTTCTGACCAAAGTCCTTTTAACTCTTAGAGTGCTACAGAAATAAACTTGACTTGAATTGCTGCAGAAAAAACCCACCACATGATGCTGCCACCATCAAGCTTCACTTTTAGGATGGTTTTCAGCATGAATGTTGCCACTCTGCCATAAAGCCTAGATTGGTGGAGGGCTGCAGTGATGGTTGTCCTTCTCTACACAGGATCTCCAGAGCTCAGTCAAAGTGACCAACGACATCATAGTCACATCATTTACTCACACACGCACATTATTTAATATAAAATTTGATTGATCAGACCAGGCAAGTGTATTCCTATACCTTTTTTTTTCAGAACCAGCATTAACTTCAGCAATTTGAGCTTTAGCAAGCTTGGCTTCCAATGACCCTGTCATCAGTTGTGTGTGTGTGTGTGTGTGTGTGTGTGTGTGTGTGTGTGTGTGTGTGTGTGTGCGTGTGTGTGTGTGTGATACTGATTCAGTTCAGTATATTGTTTTCTTTACACGTGTTCAGTTTTCTCCAATATCTATTTTTTTAATCATACAATGAATCATGTTCTTTGGTTCTATCATGTTCTCTGTTTCATTTTTTTCAGTCCTGATTGTACTCATAACAATGCCCCATCCTGAAGGTGATTATGGTTATATATTATTTATTGTAGTTACACAAAACAATCAAATGTAAAGTATATGTGTCTGATTTAGATTGGAGCTGAGCAGGAATATATTTGCACATTACTATGCAGAATTTTCTATTTCAGTTCAGTTCTATAATTTAATTAATGAAGTTATCAACTGTTTAAACTTAAGAGTCTGAGATTTTATGATACTCTATGAACTAAACCGTTCATAACATGTAGAGTATTTTAGTTGTCCAAAAAATATCATTCACTGCTGAATTTAGAGTGTCTGTGGCACCATCCTCTGCAGCTGCAAATTATTTTCAGATGAAAGCAACTTCATGTTGGGTCATCAGAATGCAACAGGCAGTTTTGAAAGCCAGAAATGGTTAATATTACAAACAGGGACTTCAGCAAGACCACATGACCTTCAGCTTAGATTTAAATACTGAGACTGTGTCAATCCTGAACACTAACTTAAAGGATGTTCTATACCTGTAGGGCAGAAACCTCTGTCTCGTGCTGTATCTTTTATTATCTTAATAAATAGTAAACTTTTTGTGTTTATTGATATTAATTAATATATTGATTAATTGTAGGGACAGAGAAAGCTGTGTTGTCCATTCGACCTGATAAACAAGTGTACAAAGGAGAAAATGTTACACTCAAATGTGACATTCAGGGAGGAGGAGACACTGAGTTGAGATACATCTGGATGAAGGATAATAAAGTCTTTTCAAACAGCACAATGCCAGAGATCAATATCATCTCTGTTAAAAAGTCTTCCACTGGTAACTACACCTGCAGAGGACAGAAAAATGACTCTCAGCATTTAAGTGATGCTGTTACACTGAATGTATCAGGTGAGTAACACCAGGATCTGTGGTAACACCAGGATCTTAACCACGTCATAAGAACATAATTTGTAAACATAAATTTATTACTTTTTTTCCCACAACATTAAAACAAGATTACAAATTTATTATATCATTGTATTTTGTATGTTCTGTATAACAGAGAAACCAGAGCCAATACTGAATGTATCTTCAAAGAACTGGCTGACTGAAGGAGACTCAGTGACTCTAAGATGTGAGGTTAAAGATTCTTTTTCAGACTGGACATACAGCTTTCACAAAGTTGTTCCATGTTAAAGTCAATGACAGTCATATTAAGCACAAGCTGCTGCTCCTCTCAGACAGCAACAGAGGATCTGGAGGCTCCTACACTCTTAGTCATGTTGTTCTAAATCACACAGGACTTTATAGGTGCAGAGGAAAGAGAGGAAACACAGCATTTTCCACAAAGTACAGCAATCCCAAGCCACTATGGATCACTGGTAAGGTCACATAACAACACTGGTGTGGGAGTGTTAAATGTAGATGCATGAATAAAAAGAAATCCTCAACATTAATACTGTAAATAAAGAATCTGAGCTGTGTTAATGTTTAGTGTAAATATCTTTATATTCACCCTCCTGAGTGATGAATGTTAAAAGCAGTTGAAAAGCCCTGAGCAGTGGTAGAGGATTATTCTTATACAAATAGCACTGTTTAATTAAAGATAGTGTAAATGTGTTCACTGCAATTTATGCCATGAAAACACAATTCTAATAATGCATATGAATTGTATTATATTAATTATAAAAAACATATTCACTTTCAATCACCACATTATCTGTTTAAAGCTGCTTTGAGACAATGTTCATTGTTAAAAGCGTTATACAAATAAAAATTAATTGAATTAAATTGAATTATAATATTCTGTGTTTAAGGTGAATCTCCTCCAGTGTCTCTGATTATCAGTCCCAACAGATCTCAACACTTTACTAATCACTCTCTCTCACTGAGCTGTGAGGACCAGAGTCACTCTTTAAAAAGATGGATATTGAGAAGATACATGCAAAAAATGAAACTGGCAAATTGTTCACAAGGGGATTTAGGTTTAGGGTCTACATTTAACATCAGATTCCTCTCCATATCAGACACTGGAGTTTACTGGTGTGAGTCAGAAACTGGGGATAACAGTAATCCTGTCAACATCACAGTTCATGGTGAGTCTTTATGTTCTTTGATTATTGTTAAAGGAAAACAGGGAAAGGTTTATTTACTGAATATTTCTAACTGGGAGAACTGTTTGACAGGACGCACATAACTGGTTTTTCTCTGTTATAAAAGTTCTGAAAGTTTTGTAATTTTAAAGTTCCCTGAAAATAGCAAGAGACTGGAACAGTTACATTTCACTCCTGAGCTGAATCAGTTTTGGTAGAACAAATAAACTGCTGAATGAGGATGTAACACAGCTCAAATATTATTCCTTATCAAAAGTGTTTTCATGAAGTTTAACACCACAGAACACAAACAAACTGATGACTTTCACACTGAAACTAAACCGTCTGCAAATTCTCTCTTCTAGATGGTGATGTGATCCTGGAGAGTCCTGTCCATTCTGTGCCTGAGGGACATCCTCTGACTCTACGCTGTTTAATTCGCAATACAAATTCCTCAAACCTCCGATCAGTTTTCTATGAAGGTGGATCAGTCGTCCAGAACCAGACTACAGGAGAGATGATCATCCATAAAGTCTCAAAGTCAGATGAAGGTTTTTACCACTGTAAATACCCAAAGAGAGGAAATTCAATGAAGAGCTGGGTTTCAGTCAGACGTGAGAAATCTAGTGAGAAAAGTTTTTTGATTTTGATTTTCTCTTAACACAGTTTTGTTTTTAAAATCTTACATTTTGCTGTCTTTTCTTCCTAAATCTCAGGTTCTAGATCCAGAACTGGTACAGAAGTTATGGTTATGGGACTGAGTTTGGCGTTTTTGTTCATCATTTTATTTATCGTAATGATCCTGCTGTGGTGCTGTAAAATAAAGAAAGGTCTGATTATTTTTTTATTAAGTGAAAACATAGAATAGAATGTAATTCTTACTTTAAGTTTATAAAAAAACAATAAATCACGTTGATTTATATGGAACTATCAACTTGATTAAGGTGTACTTTAATCCTAACAACATAAATCTCAATCTAATATTAGTATTTATTAGCATTTTATCCATAGTTTATATTTATAACTTTTCCTCACTGTGCAGATGTTGACCCCATTTAAATGTAGAATTTTTCCCCCTCTATAGAAAAGCAGAAAACCAATCAGACATTGCAGTGGAATCAAAGCCAGTCAGGAGCTGAAGACTCTCAGGCAGGGGACACACCACTTCAGGCTGGTCAGACTCTGTCTCTGTGAATGTTTTTTCTACACCTGGTCACTAAACATATTTTTTATATATTTTCTGATTTTATTTTTTTTCTTCATTATATTTTCTGTAGGAAGTGTTAATATTTATTCCACTGTGGATCAGGGAGATACGAGTGGAACAGGTAGATTATATCAAGCATTTCCACTTACCATTCAGAAGCTTAATTTTACAGTAGATTAATACTAGAGATTAAAGTAGAGAAGTGTTTAATAATGATTAACACTCTGCCCTGTGCTCAGGAGAAACAGCTGAGAGCATCGATGCCACTTATGCACAGGTCATGAAGACAAAGAAGAATGGTAGCGTATTTTTAATGCCACACCAATTTATGTACACAACTTGTGGAGCAGACTCCAGTATACACAGTCATTTATTACATTGATCATCACTGCCCTGAAAAAGTTCTCCATGCTGAAATACAATAATATTACTGCTACTAAAGAAACAAGAATAGAGACTTTATCAGTATGTGTTAAAGGTCATCTTTGTGATGGTGTTTTCTCTGCAGATGTTGATGCTGAATCCAGTTGTGGTGATGTGACTTACGCTGAAATAGAACTAATATCAAAGAAAAAATCTGTGAGAAAAAAAGGTACAGATATAACTAATGAGATGGATTGTTTTTCTTTTCTTCTTGAGATTAATTCAAATTATGTTATTTTTAGAAAAAGCCAGTGGTGATGCTGACACTGTTTACTCAGAGCTGAAGGTTAACATGAAGGTACAACTGATTACAACAGATTGTAATAAAGCTTAAAAGATAAACATAATGAAGTAAGAAATATGTATTGGGTTCTGCTCTAGAGGTTATGAGGTGAACTACAAAACATTGAAATAATCTTGAATGAAAAATCTTGAATAACATTTTGCAGTTCACGTCTTAACCACTAGAACAAAAATGACCTCACTGAGCAGTTTGTTGGGGAGCAACTGGACTCTGAGACTGGACTGTGGTGCAATAGAAAAATGTCTTGCAGTCTGATGAGTCCAAATGTATGTTGTTCCAGAGTAATGGTAGCGTCAGGGTAAGAGGAGAGGTGGAAAAAAGATGTAACCATCATTTTATCTGTACCACCTGCAATGGCAGTTTTATGATCTGGTGTTGCTTTAGTTGTTCAGGTCTATGGTTTGTATACATGCCATAATCAAAAAAATCTAATAAATGCCATAACCAGGGAAAAGGCTTTAAGATTATTTCATGTAGGAGAATTGATAGCTTTGGGCTAAAGATGTTGGACTTCTGAACGGAATTTGCCACTTCTGGTCATTTTTATGGAAGGTCTTTAACCCTCAACTGCATTAATCCTTGAGTTACACTGGATAAGGGCATCTACCAAATGCCATAAATATTTAGTTCTCAGAAGTAGTAAATGAATAGTTTATGTACCTTAACTTCTAAAAGCAAATGAAACAATCTTAATTCCAATAAAGTTGTATGAATGCTGTGCAAGATGTAAATAAATTGCAGTAAATTCTATTATAGAATTATAACTGTTTTAAATGCAGTGCCTCCAATATTGATTTTCTCCCTTCAAACTTGCACACAGAGATTTCTCCAGATTCATTGATACTATTGATATTATGTACTGTAAATGATGAGAGATTCAACTGTTTTAATGTTGAACATTATTTTGAAATTGTTCTACAGTTTGTGGAAGTCTTTCACAGATTGGTCAATAAATGAATTAGTTGCAAAATGTTTTACAACTGTTTAATTTTAATAACACTTATTTTTTCCAGACTTTAGTTGTCCAAACTTTTGAGATTGTTGTGTTGCAGCCATCAAATTCAAAATGACCTTATTTTTTGTTAAATTCGCTCAGCTTTAACTTTTGATATGTTTAATTTTGGTTTTGTTTTGGATAAAATATGTTCTGGATAAAATATGTTCTGCATTCTTTTACATTTTATAGTGTCCCAACATTTCTGAAAATGGGGTTGAAGATTCGGAAGGAATCTCTTTTTCTCCCTGCAGTGAGCCATGTATCCAAGTCTGTGAATAAGACAAATGGGGACCACTGGGTATGGAGGATGAAATTACTTCTGTACAACAACAGTGAAATAAGTTTTTGCAAATTTAGTAGCACAGCTATACAAGATGAAAGAATAAAGTAAATACATAATGTTCTATTAAATCTTTCTATTGGGTTTCAGATTTAACAATTCTTTGAAATGCCTTTAGAAGTTGTAGAATGGACTGTTGCCAGGTGAACTGCAACTGTTGCATATATAATCTAGTTTCAGCTTGTCCTTAGCGCATCAAAAACAAAGCTCATTACCCACATTCTTATTCCCTCTAAATATGTTGAATATTCATTCTACCTTTACTTCTAAATTGTTCTTATGACATTTAAACTCATATTTTAGTTAAGGTCACTGTGTATATCCTGATATAGCAGATCACTGCCTGCTGCAATTTTAGTATAATACGGATATACAATGAAATGATGTGACCAGTGTAGTGTGTTTGCAGCAAATTTTTCATTATAGCTTGTTGTTAATTTTTTCACACTTATTTAATAGAACACAATTATATATATTTTTTGCTTTACCTTTTCAATATATTTTTTCTATATATTCCTTCACCATATGTCACTTGTTATATTAATTCTGATTGCTTTAATAATAATAATATTATTAATGCTTTTGTAATAATGTTTAGCTGACACCTTCTATCCAAAGGAAAAAGGAATAGTACTGTATTTTTGTGTCTGCAATAATAAAGAGGATGTTGATTAAAAATGGACTAAAGTATAAAGTTACTCAAATATAAACAGTTGTTTATTCGACTCATTTATTTGCATTTGGTTGATTGTACTTAATTTAACAAAATATCACAGATTTAGGATTTAAACACAGAAATTTGGGTTAATTAGTTGTATTCTTCTTCTTTACAGTAATATCTAAAACCATTCAATATGATGACCAACAGGCTTTATGGGGTCTGGTCATCAGGCGACTTTACCCCACGTTCGGTTCATCTTGCAGCACCAGTTTTGTTTACCAAAGATTGCCCACTGGGCAGTCACCTTCTATGCCCAGTGTAAAGCCAGCAAAACAGTTTTCTTTCCCATTTAAAGTAAAATAATTGGTTGAGATCATTTTGGACCCAATGTCTCTAATCATTAGCTTTACCAGATACATCTGCAAGAAAATGAGTGCCAGCTATACTGAGAAAAAAACAGTTCATCCAGTTCATAAAAGTAATAAAGAATTCAAAATTAATCATAAAAATAGAAAAAAGAAATAGAATAAAATATATAATAAAATAGAATATAACTTCAGAGAATTAAATAATAATAATAAAAAAATATATATATATTAATATATACACATACACAGTATATATACAGTATATATACTGTATATACAGTGAGGAAAATAAGTATTTAAACAAGAAAATAAGCTATTTTGCAAGTTCTCCCACTAAGAAATCATGGAGGGGTCTGAAATTGTCATCGTAGGTGCATGTCCACTGTGAGAGACATAATCTAAAAAAAAAAATCCAGAAATCACAATGTATGATTTTTTTACTATTTATTTGTATGATACAGCTGCAAATAAGTATTTGAACACCTGAGAAAGTCAATGTAAATATTTGGTACAGTAGCCTTTGTTTGCAATTACAGAGGTCAAACGTTTCCTGTAGTTTTTCACCAGGTTTGCACACACTGCAGAAGGGATTTTGGCCCACTCCTCCACACAGATCTTCTCTAGATCAGTCATGTTTCTGGCCTGTCGCTGAGAAACACGGAGTTTGAGCTCCCTCCAAAGATTCTCTATTTGGTTTAGGTCTGGAGACTGGCTAGGGCCTAGCCGCTAGGCCATGCCAGAACCTTGATATCCTTCTTACAGAGCCACTCCTTGGTTATCCTGGCTGTGTGCTTCGGGTCATTGTCATGTTGGAAGACCCAGCCTTGACCCATCTTCAATGCTCTAACTGAGGGAAGTATATTATTCTCCAAAATCTCGCAATACATGGCCCCGGTCATTCTCTCCTTAATACAGTGCAGTCGCCCTGTCCCATGTGCAGAAAAACACCCCCAAAGCATAATGCTACCACCCCTAAGCTTCACAGTAGGGATGGTGTTCTTGGGATGGTACTCATCATTCTTCTTCCTCCAAACACGTTTAGTGGAATTATGACCCAAAAGTTCTATTTTGGTCTCATCTGACCACATGACTTTCTCCCATGACTCCCCTGGATCATCCAAATGGTCATTGGCAAACTTAAGACGTGCCTGGACATGTGCTGGTTTAAGCAGGGGAACCTTCCGTGCCATGCATGATTTCAAACTATGACGTCTTAGTGTATTACTAACAGTAACCTTGGAAACAGTGGTCCCAGCTCTTTTCAGGTCATTGACCAGCTCCTCCCGTGTAGTTCTGGGCTGATTTCTCACCTTCCTTAGGATAATTGAGACCCCACGAGGTGAGATCTTGCATGGAACCCCAGTCCAAGGGAGATTGACAGTCATGTTTAGCTTCTTCCATTTTCTAATGATTGCTCCAACAGTGGACCTTTTTTCACCAAGCTGCTTGGCAATTTCCCTGTAGCCCTTTCCGGCCTTGTGGAGGTGTACAATTTTGTCTCTATTGTCTTTGGACAGCTCTCTGGTCTTGGCCATGTTAGTAGTTGGATTCTTACTGATTGTATGGGGTGGACAGGTGTCTTTATGCAGCTAACGACCTCAAACAGGTGCATCTAATTTAGGATAATAAATATACTGGAGGTGGACATTTTAAAGGCAGACTTTTGGGGTCTGTGAGGGTCAGAATTCTAGCTGATAGACAGGTGTTCAAATCCTTATTTGCAGCTGTATCATACAAATAAATTGTTTAAAAATCACATATTGTGATTTCTGTTTTTTTTTTTTTTTTTAGATTATGTCTCTCACAGTGGACATGCACCTACGATGACAATTTCAGACCCCTCCATGATTTTTAAGTGGGAGAACTTGCAAAATAGCAGGGTGTTCAAATACTTATTTTCCTCACTGTAGATCTAGATAAATGGCTGAAGATCCCAACCAGAGTAACGTCTACACAACTTTGTCCAGACTTCATGATTATCTCAGATTTCACCAAGCAACTGATTTTATTGGAGTTCACTGTGCGGTGAGAGTAGGGAGCAGGCTGAGAAGAGCCTGGAGAGGTGGAGATATGCTCTGGAGAGAAGGGGAATGAAAGTCACTAGGAGTAAGACAGAGTACATGTGTGTGAATGAGAGGGAGGGCAGTGGAGTGGTGCGGTTGCAGGGAGAAGAGGTGGAGAAGGTGGAGGAGTTCAGGTACCTAGGGTCAACAGTGCAAAGTAATGGAGAGTGTGTTAGAGAAGTAAAGAAAAGAGTGCAGGCAGGGTGGAGAAGAGTGACAGGAGTGATTTGTGATAGTAGGGTATCTGCAAGAATGAAAGGGAAAGTTTATAGGACTGTGGTGAGACCTGCGATGTTGTATGGATTAGAGACAGTGGCATTGTGTAAAAGACAGGAGGTGGAGCTGGAGGTAGCAGAGCTGAAAATGTTAAGGTTTTCGTTGGGAGTGACGAGGATGGACAAGATTAGAAATGAGTTTATTAGAGGGACAGCACATGTAGGATGTTTTGGTGACAAGGTGAGGGAGGCGAGATTGAGATGGTTTGGACATGTGCAGAGAAGGGACATGAATTATATTGGTAGAAAAATGCTGAAGATGGAGCCACCAGGTAGGAGGAAAAGAGGAAGGCCAAGGAGGAGGTTCATGGATGTGGTGAGGGAAGACATGCAGGTAGTTGTTGTGAAAGAGGCAGATGTAGAGGACAGGGTGGTATGGAGACGGATGATCCGCTGTGGCGACCCCTAATGGGAGCAGCCGAAAGAAGAAGAAGAATAAGACCCATGATTCTACAAGCTTTGTACATCTACTGTAGATAAGTGAATTTTCTGTCTTTCCTAATTGCAAATCCTCTCAAGCTGAACACCTTTAACTCTTTCAGAGTCAGGGCTCAGTCTGGACCACTCTAAGATATTCACAGAGTTGTCCATATGCCATTTTTGTTGTCTTGGCTGTGGGCTTAGTGTCATTGTCATTGTGGGGGCGGGGGCGGGGCCGAGCGCCGGTTTGTGAATGGAGTGCGAGGCCGGGAGAAGGTAGACAAGGAAATGACTCACCTGAATGGAATTCTGACTAATGAGTGTTCTCAGTCTTGCAGTGATTAGAGGGAGCATTTAAGGAAAAGTGTAAGGATTTGTGAGTGTGTGTGCCGGAGAATGAATGACTTAGGCACTGAGCACAGAATGAACATAAAAATAAAAGATTTTGTTGATTATGAACCTGTCCTGTTGTGGCATTCCTTTTCCTGAACCATACGCTCTCCCACAATCATTTAGGAGGGTGAACTTTTGGCCCACACTGAGCTCATAAGCAATGTTGAACAGGCTTGATTTTATTGTTTTTATTTTACTGTAATTTGCTCCATTTAGCTTTTTCTGACCAAAGTCCTTTTAACTCTTATATTTTGTAAAGCTATTTTGAGACAATGTCCGTTGTGGAATGCGCTACAGAAATAAACTGGACTTCACTTGCTGCAGAAAAAAAAACACTACATGATGCGGCCACCATCAGGCTTCACTTTTAGGATGGTTTTCAGCATGAATGGTGCCACTCTGCCATAAATCCTAGATTGGTGGAGGGCTGCAGTGATGGTTGTCCTTCAGTAGCTCAGTCAATGTGACCAAAAAAATCATGGTCAGAACTTTTACTCGCATTCGCACATGATTTAAATGAAAATTTTATTCGATCAGACCGGACCATCTTCTTCCATTGCTCCTGATGCTCATGTGCCCATTGTTGGCACTTTTGGCGGTGGACAGGGGTCAGCATGGGCACCCTCACTGGTCTGCAGCTACGCAGCCCCCATACACAGCAAACTGTGATGCACAGTGTATTCCTACACCTTTCTTTCAGAACCAGCATTAACTTCCTCAGCAAATTAAGCTTCAGCAACCTTGACTGTTAATGACCCTGTCATCAGTTGTGTGTGTGTCAGAGAGAGAGAGAGAGAGAGAGAGAGAGAGAGAGAGAGAGAGAGAGAGAGAGAGAGAAGAGAGAGAGAGCACACAAAAAGATTTGAAGGCTTTGCACCTCTGCTCAGTCAGTTAGTCAGTCAGTCATTAGAAGGAAAGGATGGAGCTCAGTCCACTCAGTGTGATGCTCTGTGAGTAAATATCTTTCTTTGTGTGACAAAGCACAGAACCTTATCATGAATTGGATATTTTTAAACCAGTTCCGCTTAGCTAAAGGAAAATTAGAATGAGACAAGTGTGAAGAAAACATGTAGAAAATAAGTTGCAGTACAAACCACATGTTTCAGGAAACTGTATATAGACTGTGAAACACTTTTATTTTTAAACTCCCCCCTGCCTTTCTCTGCCTGTGTGTTTTTTCTCCCCATCTTTGCAGAATGTCTGTATATATGCTACCTAAGTGGTAAACACATTCTGATTTAACTTTGTCTGGGCCTGTTCTCTCAGTTGCTGGTGGCTTAAACATCACAATTGTTGAATAAAGCCAATGCTGGTGTGGGAATTCAGGCAACAAATGCCCCATTAAGGCAGTGCTTAGTTAGTTCTATGTTGTGTTTGTCTCATTCATTAAACGTCGTATTTTTCAAAAGTGATTGTCTCTGAGTGCCGCTCACATTTCAAGGTTCTGTCATGCGGAAACAGAGGCGGAAGCCTAAGTAACAGCAAACAAAGTTTTATTATAAATCAAAAGGCAGAGCCCGGATGAGCCGGAACGGGACGTCCACCATGGAGGCCTAGCGGAGCAACGCCCACAGCGGAAACTAGAGGCGGAGAGATGCCCTCAGCGGAGACCAGGAACGGAACGACGCCGCTCTGCAAATACAAGAGGCAGAGATGCCCTCAGCAGAGTTAGGAGGCGGAGAGATGTCCACCGCAGAGGACTGGAGCTGGGAGGGTTCCTCCAAGGAGGTCTGGAATGGAGCGAGACCCTCGGTGAGGACCGGAGACCAGTTGAGGCTGCGTGTTGTCCCTGGCAGAGGTCTGGAGCTGAGAGACGACCACCCCGGCGCCCTGGAATGGACCGATGTTATCCAGGAAGGCCTGGAAAGGAGCCTCTTCACCCATAGGGACTTGGAACGGAGCGACCACCCTGGCGACCACCGGAGGAGGTGGGAGCTCTCAACGGGGTTTACAGGCTGGAAGACCCACTGATGGAGACAGGAAGCTGGGAGACGCCCACCATAGAGGCCTGGAGCGGAGCGACGCACTCGGCAGAGACTGGAGACAGAACCACGCCCTCAGCGGAGACCGGGAACGGAGCCACGCCCTCAGCGGAGCCTGGCAGCTGAGAGACATCCTCGGCGGAGGTCATGGGTGCAATGTCGCCCCTTCGGGGAGCTCAGGGACGAGAGGCCGCTAAGGGAGGAGTTTGGGGGCAAAACGTCACCTTGGAAGGAGCTCATGAGCAAGACGTCACTTTCGGAGGAGCTCGGGAGCGAGACGTCGCCTTGGGAGGAGCTCAGGAGCGAGACGTCTGTCTGTGGGGGGTGCGAAACCCGGGTCTGTGGGGTTGCCCTTAGAGGTCTCTGGGACTGCGGCTTCCTGGTCGGGTGGCTCTGGAAATGTCCTGCCGAACAATGGAGTCTCCACTCAGACCTGGACTGGTGTCCTTCCTCTCTGATGGCCTTGGAACTACCAGGCCGTCCTTACAGGCACCTGGAGGCTTGATGTCACCTCCAGCAAGACTTGCGGATGAGACGTTGCTTTTAGAGGGGCCCTGCGGCGAGGCTTGCGTGTCGGAGGAGCTCAGAGACCAGGCGCCACCCTTGGAGGAGGTCGGGGCAGTCACACCATCCTCTAAGGCCCCACGAGTCCTGGGGCGAGACGTTGCCATCGGGTGAGCTCAGGATCGAGGCGTCGCATGGGTAGGAGCTCTAAGGGATGGCTTTGAATTCAGGGAGACTGTGGGGCGAGCTGTCGCTTTCACTTTCGCGGCCAGGTGGCGGTTCGACTTCCCTTTCGTGGTCAGGTGGCGGTTTGACGTCCCTTTTACCATCCTGGAGCGGAGCATGGCTCTCGCAGAGACTCTGGAGCAGAGCAGAGCTCGCCTGGAGACCTTGGAGCGGAACCGAGCTCGCCTGGAGACCCTGGGGCAAAGCCAAGCTCTCACGGATTATCTGGAGCGGAGGGAAGCTCCCACGGATTCTTTGGAGCGGAACTGAGCTTTTGGGGACTCTTTGGAGCGGAACTGAGCTCTCGGGGTCGTTCTGGAACGGAGCTGAGCTCTCATTGACACCCTGGAGCAGAGCCAGGTTTTTCTGGATGTCCTGGAGCAGGGTAGTGATCTCCTGGAGGTCCTGGGGCGGAACCCCGTTTTCAGAAGCAGGGGAGAGGTGATGGAGATCCGCCGTGATCATCCCGAGTTCCCTGGTGAGAAGCTGGATGAACCGGGCGCATGAGCCGAACTCACCTCCAGCCATGCTCGACAACTCACTGGCGAGAGAGAGAGATTCTCCCGACAGCAGAGAGATGTGAAGTGCGATCCTTGCTCTCTCCGTTGGGTAGGAGGCTGAATGTGACTCCACATATCCACCAACGCTTCTTAAAAATCCGTCCCACTCTGCTGTTTTGCCGGAAAAGCGAGCCGGGAATCCCGTGATGTCACCAAGGGGGCATGGCGCTGCCGAGCATGATCCGCGTGAAATGGCCGCAGTTTTCTGTGTTTTCCCCGGGGCAGAGCTTGGCGGCCGCTGCAATGCGGCGGAGCGAATCCTTCCTCCGAGGTTTGGTTCGCGCCGGGTCCAAGGCGGTAATCCGCTCATTATATTTTTTGTGTCCGTATATTCCCTTTCGGGGGTCCGTTATTTTGTCATGCGGAAACGGAGGCAGAAGCGGAAATAACAGTAAACAAAGTTTTATTATAAATCAAAAGGCAGAGCCAACACAAATACCTGCGTTTGCAGGGATAATCCGGTGGTGCGCTCCGAAAGCGCTGCCCACAGAGTTCTGGACTGGCGATAGGCAGTGGCTATAATCCAAAAGGGGTGCGCGAGCGGAGAAGCGCAGCGCTGGGCAGCAACGGGAAAAACGTAGCTCAAGCAGCGGGTGCGTAGGAAGCTGTACCGGGTAATCATAGATGCGCACACACATACCACCATGAACCTACAATAACGGACCGCTAGTGTGGGTGAATAAGGGGTTTATATTGGAGCTGGGGATGAGTGAATAGATGGGAATCAGGTGTGTGTTTATTGTGACGCTCCTAGAAGAAGCTCCTTGCGGGCGGGGCGCACACGGGAGAAGGAGCAGGGCATTCCCCAAAGCAAAGAGGTTGACAGCCGCTGAAGGGGGCGTGGCAGGGGGATTCCTGACAGGTTCCTGCAATATTCGATCTGAACTACATGCTCCATTAATTGTACGGTATAAAATAAATAGTGTCTTTCTTGCCCGGGGAGATACCTCTTTTATAGAATTAATAAAAGATTATATTGTCTGTTTGGCGGACAATCAGACTAAATAAGTCAACGTTGATTCCATTATCATCAATTCGACTTAATTTAAATATTTAGCAGTAACTATAACTCGTTATAATTACTTATAAATATTTCCCTTTTTGCGAGCTAAATTTGCTACACAGCAGTTCAGCGACCATAACCTGCTGTAAGCTACATCCCCACGCTGCATTGGAATAAGGCCAGAGCATGTTACTGAATCAGACATTGCCTTCGCTAATTTACTTATAGTAACGTCTGACTGTCAAAGGTGTATATCATTAGCTCCTGTGTGAAAAACTATTTTAGAGAACCTGTGCTTTCCTAAAAACCTAAGCGGACCTACTATGTCTGGCCCCCTGGCCCCTGGTATACACCTAACCTGTGCTGCTGGTGCCCTTAAAGGTCTTGCTAATTTCACCTGCCCATCTCTTCTCGACGCCAACCCAGGAACCTGCAGCCAAACACGGATCAGTCCAAAGTTTGTTTCTATCTCCTTTTTATTTTCTTTGCCAGAAACTGAAAGAGAGTGCACTGAATAGTTTCATCAGCAACAGATGTGCTCTTAATGCTTGTTTTGTATGGATCTGCCTTCGACCTGTGACCCCGTGCTTGTCAATGCCCACACTGCCTCAGGAGGCTTTTATGGTGGTTTTTAAATCTGCCACAATCCTGGGTTTAAACAGCACTAAAGAACCCTGGTGCATGAGTGCATGAAAGAGACTTGGGAGACAGACAAATGTTTAAGTAACACGAGGGTCACATTTACAAAAAAAAAACCTGGATTTGCAGATTCTCCTTCATCACAGTTAATGCTGTGTATGTGTGTCATGCAAGTTTACCAAGCATTATTAGACTATGATTATGTTTCTCTCAACAAATATGAGAGTCACTGCCAGTTTGGCTCATTGCCAAACACAATGCATGGAAACAGTCTTTTTTCAGAAGTATGTTTTAAAAAGTTTTTTTTTAAAAAGAGGAGTTCCACCACAGACCAAGTTATGCACATTTTAATTGCATGCCTCATTTATGTACAGGGCATTCAGAGAGTGTTCTGATCCCCTTTTCTTTTTTAAATTGTATGTTGCAGCATGATACTACAATTGTTCAAATAGTTTTTTTTTTTTTTAATCTTATTTCTTAAGAGTCAGTACACTCATAATGTACACTCAGAAATCTCATAATGTTTGTACATAAAAATAATACTAATAATAATAATAATAATAAGAAGAAGAAGAAGAAATATATAAATAAATAAATAAATAAATAAATAAATAAATAAATAATCACAAGGATTTAGACCTTTTACCCATGATTCTACAAACTTTGTACATCTACTGTAGATAAGTTGTTTTTCTGTCTTTCTTCATGGCAAATCCTCTCAAGCTGAACACTTTTAACTCTTTCAGAGTCAGGGCTCAGTCTGGACCACTCAAAGATATTCACAGAGTTCAGTTCAATTCATTTTTATTTGTATAGCGCTTTTAACAATGAACATTGTCTCAAAGCAGCTTTACACAGATAATGTGGTGATTGAAAGTAAATATGTTCTTTATAAGTAAGTTTGTCCCTGATGAGCAAGCCGGTGGCGACTGTGGCAAGGAAAAACTCGTTGAGATGGCATAAGGAAGAAACCTTAAGAGAAACCAGATTTAAGAGGGAACCCATCCTCATCTGGGTTGCACCGAATGTCCATTTGTAGCAGATATACAATGTTGCGAGGTATAGTGTTGATGATCAGACGCGAACTGTATTCCTGAGTCAGTGTAGGAAACTGTTGACATTAACTACAGTCCAATCCATCCTCAAAGTGCCCGTTCTTACTTCGGAATTTCATGGAACCACCCAAGGCGTTGATGAGAAACCGTCCCAAGCTGCATCGAGTGGCCTCCAGTCGAAGAGAACACTATCCAGAGGCAGGCCTGGACGAAGTGGGAAAATCCACGAAGGGGAGAGGGGCAGGAACAGTGGTCACTGGAGCCTCAGGAGCAAGTTTAACTCGACCGAGAGAGAGAGAGAGAGAGAGAGAGAGAGAGAAGAGTTGTCCATAAGCCACTTTTGTTGTCTTGACTGTGGGCTTAGGGTCATTGTCATTGTGGCAGCAGGGGCGGGGCCGAGCACCGGTTTGTGAATGAGGGCGAGGCCAGGAGAGCAGGTAGACACGGGAATGACTCACCTGAAGGGACTTCTGACTAATGAGTGTTCTCTCTCTCTTGCAGTGATCAGAGGAGCGTGATTAAGGAGGAGCATGAAGATTTGGGAGTGTGTGCCAGAAAATGAATGATTGAGAGATTGAGCACAGAGTGAAAATAAATATAAAAGATTTTGTTGATTCCGAACCTGTCCTGTCGTGGCATTCCTTTTCCCGAACTATACGCTCTCCCACAGTGGTGCCTAAACCCGGACAGAAGGCAGGATGAAAATATGGAATCATCACCGTTGGCGGAGCTAGTGAAGGTGCTTGCCGAGCTCCAACAAACCCAACATGAAGCCCTCCTCCAGGTGCATGCCGAGCAGGAACAGTGGTTCCAGGAAGTGGTCCAAGCCCAGGCAGAGGACCAAGCGGCGTTCCCAAACCATCCGCCTACCATCCCGCTGAATAACATGGGCCCGTAGGAGGATGTCGAGGCCTTCCTGGAGCTATTCAAGTGCGTGGCCATCGGCGGGAAGTGGACAGACTCGGAGTGAGCCCTTCGCCTCTGCCGCTACTTTCCAGGGAAGCCCAACTCATCGCTCAGCAGCTGCCGGCCGATTGCATACTGTAGTAAGATGTCCTAAAGTGGCCGATCCTTCAGCGAGTGGAACAGGCCCCGGAGCAGCACTGACAGCGATTCCGCACACTGAAACTTCGCGAGGTCAGCCGACCATTCGCGTTTGCCCAGCAGCTCAGCAACGCATGCCGGAGATGGCTAATGGATGAGAACCGGACCACGGACAAGGTTCTGGATCACGTGGTGCTGGAGTAGTTCGTCGCCTGACTACCGCCGCGGACGGTGGAATGGGTCCAGTGCCAGCAGCCGGAAATGGTGGAAAAGGCGGTACAGCTGGCGAAGGATCACCTGGGGGCAATCGCAGGGGCGCTCGAATCCCCTGTGGCTACTTCTGGCTCTTCCTCTCTCCTGTCACCTGTTTCTTTCCCCTCTCCTCCCATTCCCCTACAACGGAGACGGAGGCCGATTCCCCCTGAAGCCGATGGCTCAGCTGCAAGCTCCACCCTCTTCCTTTTGTGCTTCCTCTCCTTCTGCTCATTCCACTAATACTCAGAGGTCTGTGTCTCAGGTTCCACAGGTGGGTGAGTTAGTCTGCGCAGGTGCAAAACGGAAGCCTGGGCTGGTCTGTTGGCACTGTGGGGAGCCGGGGCATTTCCTGGATCAGTATCCTGTAATGGAATTGTGGGTGATGGTCCTTATTCCTGAGGTGCCACAGGCTGCCCCCTATCAAACGGGAAAATACCGTATACCGGTGAGTATCCAAGGGGGTACACACCAGCCGTTGGTGGATTCAGGCTGTGTGCAGACCGCCATCTATCAAAGCCTGGTGCGATGCGAGGCTTTGAATACAGCACGCCACGAATACCCACTGGTGACGTGTGGGGATGGGTCCTGCAGCGAGGTAAAGCAGTGTTGAATGTGTGCTATGTTGACTGGGGAGGTGGTGCCGGTGACGTCAGTTCCATATCAGACAGACTCCGCCCTACAGGGAATCCCCCCCCCCCTTGAGCAATTGCGAGACGAGACCCTTCGACCCGCTTTCGACAAAGTGAGAATAATTGATGGTCAGCGAGTCCAGCCGGATAGCTATCCCTACTTTGCCGTTATTAAAGATAAATTATATTGAGTGACACAGGACACTTAAACCGGAGAGGAAACGACCCAGTTGTTGGTCCCGAAGAGCCACAGGAAGCCTCTATTTTATGCCGCTCACCATAATCCGATGGCCGGACACCTGAGCTGTGCAAACACCTTAAGCCACTTAATGGACCGGTTTTATTGGCTGGGCATTCACGGCGATGTGCGTAGATGGCATTAGTTTTAGGAGATTATGCAACACGATATCCGGAAGCAGTGCCTCTCCGCAGCATCTCTGCAAGCAGTGTTGCGGAGGCACTCTTCCGCATTATCTCCCCAGTCGGGATCATGAAAGAGATCCCAACTGATCAAGGCATGGCTTTCAAGTCATGGACACTCCGCAAACTGTACGGGTTATTGGGATTAAGTCAATCCGCAACCGGGGTCTACCATCTGCAGGGACCTTCAAGTCAAGAAGCTTTTATTGTCATTCAACCATATATAGCTGATGCAGTACACAGTGAAATGAGACAACGTTCCTCCTGAACCCAGGTGCTACATAAAACAACATAAAACAACAGTAAACAACAGTCACAGAACAGAAGAACACAGGGCCAGGAACTAAGATCCTCGCCACATAAAGTGCATGTGTGCAACTGGTGCAAACAGTGCAAAACACATCACAAGACAGTGCAAGACAACACAGGACAGTGCAGGACAATACAAAATACACAAAATATAAAAATAAAAACAACAATAGCTCCGCCAGTAAAACCTGTCGTAACAGAATAAGGTGCACAGTAGCAGAAAAATGTAAACAGAGAAATGTAAACAGAATTGTGCAATTCTACAATAGCAGCAATCAAAATAAAGTGATCAGTGACCAAAGGATTTGGACAGAATATTGTGCAAAGAGAGCAAGTCTCGGAAGATCAGCAACAAATGGCATGTAAACATTATTGCGACAATAAAAGGTGTAAATGGTGTTGAAACCTGGGTGTGCGAAGTGTATGTGTGTTGAGTCCGGTTGTACAGATCAGTCACACAGTTGTGTGTAAGTGTGTGTGAGAGAGAGTTCAGTTTAGATGTTTGTTGAGGAGCCTGATGGCTTGCGGGAAAAAACTGTTGCACAGTCTTGTTGTGAGGGCCCGAATTCTTCGGAACCGTTTCCCTGATAGTAGGAGGGTGAAGTGTGTGTGTGACGGGTGTGTGTGGTCATCCACAATGCTGTGTGCTTTGCGGATGCAGTGTGTGGTGTAAATGTCCATTTAAGAGGGGAGAAAGACTCCGATGATCTTCTCAGCTGTCCTCACTATCCTCTGTAGGGTCTTGCGATCCGAGACGGTGCAGTTCCCAAACCAGGCAGTGATGCAGCTGCTCAAGATGCTCTCGATGGCCCCTCTGTAGAACATGGTCAGGATGGGGGGAGGGAGATGAGCTTTCCTCAGCCTTCTCAGGAAGTAGAGACGCTGCTGGGCTTACTTGGTGATGAAGCTGGTGTTAAGTGACCAGGTGAGGTTATCCGCCAGATGAACACCAAGGAATTTGGTGCTCTTGACGATCTCCACTGAAGATCCCTCGATTCTTCTTCTTCTTCTTCTTCTTTCGGCTGCTCCCATTAGGGGTCGCCACAGCGGATCATCCGTCTCCATACCACCCTGTCCTCTATATCTGCCTCTTTCACACCAACTACCTGCATGTCTTCCCTCACCACATCCATGAACCTCCTCCTTGGCCTTCCTCTTTTCCTCCTACCTGGTGGCTCCATCTTCAGCATTTTTCTACCAATATAATTCATGTCCCTTCTCTGCACATGTCCAAACCATCTCAATCTCGCCTCCCTCACCTTGTCACCAAAACATCCTACATGCGCTGTCCCTCTAATAAACTCATTTCTAATCTTGTCCATCCTCGTCACTCCCAACGAAAACCTCAACATCTTCAGCTCTGCTACCTCCAGCTCCACCTCCTGTCTTTTACTCAATGCCACTGTCTCTAATCCATACAACATCGCAGGTCTCACCACAGTCCTATAAACTTTCCCTTTCATTCTTGCAGATACTCTTCTATCACAAATCACTCCTGTCACTCTTCTCCACCCACTCCACCCTGCCTGCACTCTTTTCTTCACTTCCCTAACACACTCTCCATTACTTTGCACTGTTGACCCCAGGTACCTGAACTCCTCCACCTTCTCCACCTCTTCTCCCTGCAACCGCATCACTCCACTGCCCTCCCTCTCATTCACACACATGTACTCTGTCTTACTCCTACTGACTTTCATTCCCCTTCTCTCCAGCGCATATCTCCACCTCTCCAGGCTCTTCTCAACCTGCTCTCTACTCTCACCACAAATCACAATATCATCTGCAAACATTATAGTCCAGGGAGACTCCTGTCTGACCTCGTCCGTCAACCTGTCCATCACCACTGCAAACAGGAAAGGGCTCAGGGCCGATCCTTGATGCAGTCCAACCTTCACCCTGAACCGTACCTACTGCACACTTTACTGCCGTCACACTGTCCTCATACATGTCCTGCACCACCCTCACATACTTCTCTGACACACCAGACTTCCTCATACAATACCACAACTCCTCTCTCGGCACCCTGTCGTACGCTTTCTCTAAATCCACAAATACACAATGCAGCTCCTTCTGTCCTTCTCTATACTTCTCCATCAACATCCTCAAAGCAAATAAGGCATCTGTGGTGCTCTTCCTCGGCATGAAACCATACTGTTGCTCACAAATGGTCACCTCTTCTCTCAGCCTGGCTTCCACTACTCTTTCCCATAACTTCATGGTGTGACTGATCAACTTTATTCCCCTGTAGTTACTGCAGGTCTGCACATCTCCCCTATGCTTAAAGATCGGTACCAGCACACTCCTTCTCCATTCCTCAGGCATCCTCTCCCCTTCCAGAATCCTGTTAAACAATCTGGTTAAAAACTCCACTGCCATCTCTCCTAAACATCTCCACACTTCTACCGGTATGTCATCTGGTCCAACCGACTTTCCATTCTTCATCCTCTTAATCGCTGCTCTCACTTCCTCCTTACTAATCCTATCTACATCCTGCTTCACCAACTCCACATCCTCCAACCTTCTCTCTCTCTGATTTTCCTCATTCATCAGCTGCTCAAAATACTCCCTCCATCTTCTCAACACACTCTCCTCACTAGTCAACACATTTCCATCTCCATCCTTTATTGCTCTAACTTGCAGTACATCCTTCCCAGCTCGGTCCCTCTGCTTGGCCAATCGGTATAAATTCTTTTCTCCTTCCTTAGTGTCCAACTCTTATACAGTTCCTCATATGCCTTTTCCTTGGCTTTCGCCACATCCCTTTTAACCTGCTGCCGCATCTCCTTGTACTCCTGCCTACTTTTCTCATCACTCTGTCGATCCCACTTCTGTTTTGCCAACCTCTTTCCCGTAATGCTCTCCTGCACTTCCTCATTCCACCACCACGTCTCCTTGTCTTGCTTTCTATTTCCAGATGTCACACCAAGTACTTTTCTAGCTGCCTCCCTCATCACTCCTGCAGTAGTTGCCCAATCATCCGGCACCTCTTCACCACCACCAAGCCCCTGTCTGACCTCTTGCCTGAACCTCACACTACACTCTTCCTCCTTCAGTTTCCACCATCTTATTCTTCTTTCAAACCTTACTTTCCTCCTCTTCTTCTTCGCCTCCAAAACCATCCTACAGACCACCATCCGATGCTGTCTAGCTACACTGACCCCCGCCAACACCTTACAGTCTCCAATCTCCTTCAGGTTGCATCTCCTACACAGAAGATAATCCACCTGTGTGCACCTTCCTCCACTCTTATACGTCACCCTATGATCCTCCTTCTTCCTAAAATACGTGTTCACCACTGCCATTTCCATCCTTTTAGCAAAATCTACCACCATCTGCCCTTCCACATTCCTCTCCTTCAAACCATACCTACCCATCACCTCCTTATCACCTCTGTTCCCTTCACCTACATGCCCATTAAAGTCTGCCCCAATCACCAATCGTTCTTTCCTAGGTACACCATCTACCACTTCATCTAATTCACTCCAGAATCTTTCCTTCTCCTCCATCTCACAGCCAACTTGTGGAGCATAGGCACTGATGACATTTATCATCATCCCTTCAACTTCCACCTTCACGATCATCACCCTATCAGAAACTCTCTTCACCTCCACTACCCTTTTACTGTACTCTTCCTTCAGAATCACCCCTACACCATTTCTCTTCCCATCCACACCATGATAAAACAGTTTAAACCCACCTCCAATGTTCCTGGCTTTACTCCCTTTCCACTTAATCTCCTGAACACACAACACATCTACCTTTCTCCTCTCCATCATATCAGCTATCTCTCTCCCTTTACCCGTCATAGTACCAACATTTAAAGTACCAACCCGAACCTCTACTCTCCTACACTGCTCCTTTTCCTGCCGTCTCTGTAGACGCCTTCCTCCTCTCCTTCTCCTTCTTCGGCCAACAGTAGCCCAATTTCCACCGGTACCCTGTCGGCTAACGATACCTGTGGCGGTCGTTGTTAACCCGGGCCTCGACCGATCCGGTATGAAATTCTCATTTGTGATCCGCATATTTGATTTGGCACATGTTTTACGCTGGATGCCCTTCCTAACGCAACCCTCCCCATTTACCCGGGCTTGGGACCGGCACTAAGAGTACACTGGCTTGTGCCCCCCTAATGGCTGGGTTACTGAAGATCCCTCGATGATCAGTGGAAAATGGTCTCTCTGTGCTCTCCTGAAGTCAACAACCATCTCTTTGGTTTTGTCCACGTTCAGAGACAGGTTGTTGGCTCCACACCAGGCTGTTAACCGTTGCACCTCCTCTCTGTATGCTGACTCGTCGTTCTTGCTGATTAGACCCACCACGGTCGTGTCATCAGCAAACTTAATGATATGATTCGAGCTGTGCGTTGGTGCACAGTCGTGGGTCAGCAGAGTGAACAGCAGTGGACTAAGCACACAGCCCTGAGGGGCTCCAGTGCTCAGTGTGGTGGTGCTGGAGATGCTGTTCCCGATCCTGACTGACTGAGGTCTCTCAGTCAGGAAGTCCAGGATCCAGTTGCAGAGGGAGGTGTTCAGGCCCAGTAGGCTCAACTTCTCAATCAGGTGCTGAGGAATGATTGTGTTAAATGCTGAACTGAAGTCTATGAACAGCATCCTTACATAAGAGTCTTTGTTATCCAGATGGGTGAGGGCCAGATGGAGGGTTGTGGAGATGGCATCGTCCGTGGAGCGGTTTGGACGATACGCAAACTGCATGGGGTCCAGTGCGGGTGGGAGCTGGGTCTTTATGTGCCTCATGACGAGCCTCTCGAAGCACTTCATCATGATGGGTGTGATTGCAACGGAACGATAGTCATTGAGGCAGGAGACAGAAGACTTCTTCGGCACAGGAATGATGGTCGTCGTCTTGAGGCACGTGGGAACAGTGGCGCTGCTCAGGGAGATGTTAAAGATGTCAGTGAATACATCTGCTAGTTGTTCTGCACATTCCCTGAGCACTCTGCCAGGAATGTTGTCAGGTCCAGCAGACTTCCGTGGGTTAACTCTGCATAGAGTTTTCCTCACTTCAGCTGTGGTTAGACAGAGCACCTGGTCACTGGGAGGAGGGATGGTCTTCCTTGCCACCACGTTGTTCTGCACCTCGAACCGGGCATAGAAGTCGTTCAGCGCATCCGGGAGGGAGGGGTCACGGTCACAAGCAGGTGATGTGGTCTTGTAATTCGTGATCGCCTGGATGCCCTGCCATATGCGCCGGGTGTCTCCGCTGTCCTGGAAGTGGCCATGGATTCTCTTGGCGTGTGCGCGCTTCGCCTCTCTGATGACACGGGACAGTTTGGCCCTTGCTGTTTTTAAGGCCGTCTTGTCCCCTGCTCTGAAGGCAGAGTCTCTTGTTTTTAGCAGCGCACGCACCTCGGCGGTCATCCACGGCTTCTGGTTGGAGCGTGTAGTGATGGTCTTGGAAATAATCACGTCATCAATGCACTTGCCGATGTAGCTGGTCACTGTTGACGTGTACTCCTCCAAGTTGATGAAATCGACATTGGTTGCAGCTTCCCTGAACATGACCCAGTCAGTGCATTCAAAACAGTCCTGGAGAGCAGACATGGATCCTGCTGGCCAGGTTCTCACTTGTTTTTGAGCTGGTCTTGAACGCCTGCTGAGTGGTCTGTATGCTGGGATCAGCATAACAGAGATGTGGTTTGAGTAACCGAGGTGGGGGCGGGGCTGTGCCCGGTATGCACCCCGATGTTTGTGTAAACAACATCCAGCGTGTTTTCTCCTCTGGTTGCAAAGTCCACATTCTGATAGAATTTGGGAAGCACAGTCCTGAGATTTGCGTGATTAAAATCTCCGGCGACTATAAACAATCCGTCAGGGTGTGAGTTTTGAAGTCCGCTAATGGTTCCGTAGAGCACGCTGAGCTCTTCCTTAGCATTAGCGCTAGGTGGTATGTACACTCCGAGCACAATAGCGGTGGTGAATTCCCGGGGTAAATACAAAGGTCTACATCTCACAACAATAAACTCCAGCAGCGATGAGCAGTAGGTGGAAACAAGCAGAGAGTTCTTACACCATTCCGTGTTGATGTAAACACACAGACCGCCGCCGCGAGTCTTACCGCACAGAGCTGCATTTCTGTCGGCACGAAACACGGCTAGCCCGTCCAGCTGGATGGCGGCGTCCGGAACTCTGTCGCTCAGCCACGTCTCCGTAAACACAAAAACGTAACAGTGTCTGTACTCACGCCGAGTAGCTTGTTGGAGTCTGATGTAGTCTAGTTTATTGTCCAGGGAGCAGACATTTGCCAGCAGTAGTGATGGTAGAGCTGGCCGGCTAGGGTTAGCTTTTAGCCTAGCATTAGCACCCGCTCGCTTTCCGCGTTTCTGCTTCCTCGCGCAGCACTTCCGATTCCCCCTCCTCTGTCCATCCTCCGCAGGCGATGCCGAGGTCTGGAGGCCTGGTTCTCAGAGCACGCCGAGGTCGCGTAGTTTCTGCCGCAGGTCATCATTTATGGTGTTGTTTGGGTTTTTTCAGTGTTTTGCAGTTGTACACAGGCACACCGGTTGCTCCGATGTCCATGTGTTGTGTAAGGCGGGCTACAAAATAAAGTTAGCACCATTTTGGCTCCGGAGCGGCCGCTGCGAGCTACTGCCGCGCCGCCATCTTGGAGCCATGTCGACTATGAGGTGCGATGCACAGACAGGGGTGATGCGCTCCAGGTGTACCACCTGAACCTCCTAAAACCATGGAGGAAGGCGGTGCCTGTGTCTCTAGCGACAGTGCTTCCTGAGAGAGATGAGCTGGGAAAGGAGGTAAGACCAAAAGCTGTGTCAGAATGTGCCTCGGTTCCCTGTGGAGACCACCTCTCGCCATCGCAGATGGTAGGTAGAGAAAGGTAGAGAAATTGCAACAAGAGTTTGCGGATGTGTTTTTCCCCCTACCTGGGCAGACAAACCTCATAGAATACCATATTGAGACATCTCCTGGTATCGTGGTGCGCAGTCGCCCATACCGGCTGCCTGAACACAAAAAGAACATGGTTCGGGAGGAACTCCAGGCGATGCTTGACATGGAAGTAGACAAGGAGTCCCACTGTGTTTGGAGCAGCCTGGTGGTCTTGGTGCCCAAGAGTGACGGGTCGGTCCGTTTCTGTGTGGACTATCCTAGGTCAACACGGTGTTTAAATTCAACGCGTATCCAATGCCCCGCATCAATTAGCTGCTTGATCGGGTTAGGCGCGACTCGCTTTTATTCAATGTTGGATTTGACCAAGAGATATTGGCAGATCCCCTTGACGCCAATGTCCCGGAAAAAAAAACGGCTTTTTCCACTCCATTTGGTGTACACCATTTCGTTACTCTTCTGTTTGGTTTGTTCGGGACCCCGGTGACGTTTCAACGTCACATGGATCTGATTCTCTGACCTCATAACGGATATGCCGCTGCCTATTTGGATGACATAGTCATATATATCAATGACTGGCAGCAGCATTTGCAACACCTCAAAGCGGTCCTGCGGACCTTGAGGCGGCCATGGCTCATGGCTCACGGCAAACCCAAAGAAGTGTGCAATTGGGCGGGTGGAAGTACAGTATCTGGGTTTCCACTTGGGTCATGGGCAGGTGCGTCGCCAAATTAATAAGACAGCAGCGATTGCGACCTGTCCGAGACCCAAGACCAAAAAGTAGGTGAAACGGTTCCTGGGGCTGGCTGGCTATTATAGGAGGTTTATAGGGGGAGGAGTGCCCGGTGCTGTACATCAGTCGTCAGTTGTTGGTGCGGGAAAGCCAGGAAACAGCACAATTGAAAAGGAGTGTCTGGCCATCAAGTGGGCGGTCCTCACCCTCCGGTACTATCTGTTGGGACGGGCCTTCACCCTCTTTTCGGACCATGCCCCGCTCCAGTGGCTCCAAGGATACCAAAGCGTGGATCACTTTGTGGTATCTGGCGCTTCAGCCATTTAAGTTCGAGGTGCTCCACAGACCGGGGGCACAGATGGTCGTGGCCAACTTCCTCTCATGCTGGGGGGGCGGGGGGGAGGGGGAGTCGCTTGTGGGCCGGTGGGCAGTGGGGTTATGTGGCTGCAGGGCGAGGCCGAGCACCGGTTTGTAAATAGAGGGCGAGGCCGGGAACAGGTAGACACGAGAATGATTCACCTGAAGGAAATTCTGACTAATGAGTGTTCTCTCTCTCTTGCAGTAATCAGATGGAGCATTTAAGGAGGAGCGTGAGGATGTGTGTGTGTGTGTGTGTGTGTGTGCGCCGGAGAATGAATGACTGAGGCACAGCACAGAGTAAACATGAAAATAAAAGATTTTGTTGATTACGAACCTGTCCTGTCGTGGCATTCCTTTTCCCGAACCATACACTCTCCCACGGTCATGTAGGAAGATGAACTTTTGGCCCAGACTGAGCTCGTAAGCACTGTGGAACAGGTTCGTTTTAATGTTTTTATTTTACTGTACTTTGCTCCATTCAGCTTTTTCTGACCAAAGTCTTTTTAACTCTTAAATTCTGTAAAGCTGCTTTAAAACAATGTCCGTTGTGAAATGCGCTACAGAAATAAACTTGACTCGACTTGCTGCAGAAAAAAACCACAACATGATGGTGCCACCATCAGGATTCACTTTTAGGATGGTTTTCAGCATGAATGGTGCCACTCTGCCAATAAAACCTAGATTGGTGGAGGGCTGCAGTGATGGGTGTCCTTCTCTACACAGGATCTCCAGAGCACAGTCAACGTGACCAACAACATCATGGTCACATCTTTTAAAAGAAAATTTGTTTGATCAGACCATACTATCTTTTTCCATTGCTCCTGATGCTCATGTGCCCATTGTTGGCACTTTTGGCAGTGGACAGGGGTCAGCATGGGCACCCTGACTGGTCTGTAGCTGTACCCCCATACACAGCAAACTGCGATTCACAGTGTATTCTGACACCTTTCATTCAGAACCAGCATTAACTTCCTCAGCAATTTAAGCTTCATTAACCTTGGCTGCCAATGACCCTTTAATCAGTTGTGTGTGTGTGTGTGTGTGTGTGTGTGTGTGTGTGTGTGTGTGTGTGTGTGTGTGAGTTTCAAAAAGAGAGAGAGAGAGAGAGAGAGAGAGAGAGAGAGAGAGAGAGAGAGAGAGAGAGAACACAGGAAGTTTTGAGGGTTTACACCTCTGCTCAATCAGTTAGTCAGTCAGTCATTAGAAGGACAGGATGGAGCTCAGTTCACTCCCTGTGATGCTCTGTGAGTAAATATGTTTCTTTGTGTGACAATGTGTTTCTTTGTTTGTCAGATGAACAGAACAAAAAGATAATAACAAAACAATGTTATTATTAACTAGACTTTCTAACAAAACGCAGGTTTAGATAGTGTATTTACTGCCTAAATACCATCTAAACCTGCAAAATATGGTACAAAGGTCTGGGCTACCTGTGATGACACATCGCCATATGCTAAGAAGTTTCAAGTCTAGAAAGGGAAATATGGTATGGTATAGATCAGACCTGGGCAAACTACGGCCCGCGGGCCACATCTGGCCCTTTGTACATCCCTGTCTGGCCCGCGTGAGGCCAAACATAAATTACAGGGATGCACCGAAAATTTGGCCACCGGAAAATTTTTACCCGAAATACCTAAATCACCAAAACAACACGGCAGAAACACAATTGTAATGACGCAATAAAAAAGCGCAGCAGCACACGGTTATCTGGATAAGAGCAACATATCTGCGGTGTGGAGAGAGATTTGCAAAAAATGCAATGCTGAAATTTCAAGAGGAGGTGTATCTGCAAAGAGTTTCTCCAAGTCGGGTTTGATTTATCACCTGAAATCCAAACATCCTGATTGCCATTGTAAATATGAGAAGAACGCGGCGCAGAAAAGTAAAGTCAATCCTGTAAAAAAATAAAAAAATTAAGTCTGTAGCGGACGTTTTTGAAAAGGCAGGAAAGTTTTCCAGTGATGCTGCCAAGGCAAAAGGCATAACACAAAAATGATGGAATTCATTGCCTTAGATCAGTGGTCGCCAGTGGCTCGACAGGTTGATCTTTGAAACATTCCCAGTGGATCCTGAAAATAATAATTATTATAATATAATATTTATTACACGGCTCTTCACGGCACTTGAATGGGCTTCCAAACGTTTGGCAGTCAATTATTTTTGTTTAACAGACCCGTTGCTAATAATAATTGACCGCTGCCTGTCTGTCAATACTATGAACGGTAACAAATAAATAACAATATATAATATTAAATTAAAAACTTTTGTAATTTATTTATTCTTTGAATTGCAATGCATTGATTTTAGTGAGGTTAGTACACACTCATAGCCATAAATGCAATAGTTCTAATAATTGACAATCTTTTCTTTCAGTTTTGGCCTTGGTTTCCTCATTTTTGGTTTTTGGTTTCGGCCAAGAGTTTTCATTTCGGTGCATCCCTAAAATATTATCGTTGGTGTGGCCCTCTGACACATTTCGGGTTTCTAATGTGGCCCCTTGCAAAAATTAATTGCCCACCCCTGGTATAGATGGTATATCCTGGATATGAAAGTCAGTAGAAGTAAGAGAGTACATGTGCATGAATGAGAGGGAAGGCAGTGGAGTAAATATTTTGTGTCTATGTTACAGTGAGTGGTGTGGTATAAATTTGATTATTTGCAGTCTTAATGCGTGTTAATAACTGAATGTCCTTAGCTGCTTAGGTGAGGCACTGGTGTCTTTTTATAAGCACAGAATCTTATCATAAATTGGATATTTTTAAACCAGTTCTGCTTAGCTAAAGGGAAAATGAGAATGAGACGTGTGAAGAAAACATGTAGAAAATAAGTTGCTGTACAACCCATTTGTTTCAGGAAACTGTCTAGAGACTGTGAAACACTTTTTTTTTTTAACTCCCCCCCTGCCTTTCTCTGCATGTGTTTTTTTCTCCCCATCTTTGCAGAATGTTTGTAGATATGCTACCTAAGTGGTAAACACATTCTGATTTAACTTTGTGTGGGCCTGTTCTCTCAGCTGCTGGTGGCTCAAACATCACAGTTGTTGAATAAAGCCTATGCTGGTGTGGGAATCCAGGCAACAAATGCCCCATGAAGGCAGCTTTTGATCAAGCTGGGATGTACTGTATAGTAAAATTATAGTAAAATCAACTAGACTTCATGAAAAAATAAAGGCTAATGAACTGTATTTCTCTTTTTATTACTTTTTTGATCTGTGCAAGTAAACATCTCAGTACCACAAGTACACATTAAAACACACTAATGCCATCTTTATTCAAAGTGTTTCAGTGCTAGAATGCTTTTGTGAGTTTGGTGTGAGCAGTTGGGAAAAAGGAGGGGGAGGTTGTAGTGTGTGATAACGGCTTAAAACTAATGACTGCAGCTATAGTGCAATAATATAACAACGATACTATTTGTTGTTCAATTAGAAGACCATCTTGCCACATTTAAACATTAAAGAAAAAAAAAAGCCAGAGTTTGTGCTTTATGGGGGTATTGAAAATAAAGTGTGTGTGATTTTTTTTATTTATTTATCAGTGTCATGATCCAGATCCAATCATCAGCGTTTCATCCACAGCTCATTTCTTTATTAGACAACAGCATATAAAAAAATTAAAAAATGAAAAAAGTCTTTCAGTCGCATATTTCCATATTCTCCATCCTCCTCAAACAGAATAACCCACAGCTCCTGGCCTGGATCCCCCCAGCCCCCCTCAATTAAAGCACTAAGGACAACATTTGTAGTTTCTGTGCCACCTGGAAATGTGCCCTTACTGCCCGTCTTCATTCCACCAACCACAACTGCTACCTTGCATACCACCACCAGAGACCTGCACCTAAGTACCAACCTATGCAGAAGTTGAAGTTGTTGCTAAATACACCCTGCTCAAAACCAGCTCCAGGAAGGTTTTACCATGTAACCTGGGTCTGTTGAAAAAATTTCATGAAAAAAATTATACGAGAGTACATAATATATTAGTATATAATTTAAAAAGGTCGATTATAAGCTACCCAAGTTCACAAGAGTCCACATGAGTTGCTTGGAAGTGTGTCTGTGTGACTCTTAATACAGCTTTAATTTGGACAATGACTGAAGAGGATCTACCAAGTCTGTGACAAATTTAGAATACATTTTATATGTTCATCTCTCTCTCTCTCTCTCTCTCTCTCTCTCTCTCCCTTTTTTTATGAGAACACAGGAAGTGAAAATGCTTTAAGACCACTGCTTAGTCAGTCAGTCATAAGAGGAACAAAATGGAGTTTAGTCCTCTCTCTGTGATATTCTGTGAGTAAAAATGTTCTTTGTGTTTTTGTTAGAGTGAGAAGTGTGGTATAAAATGGATTGCAGTCTGATTGTCTTAAGTGATGATCTGATGCTCAATGACAGTGATCAGATAGTGTTTGTAAGTCATGGCAAGTTTAAGGATTTCAGTGATTGATAAGGGTCAAATTGTAATGGCTAGATCACTGGGTCAGATCATTTCCAAAACTGCAGCTCTTATGGGCTCTTATATCAAAATTGGTCCCAAAAAAGAACAGTGGTGAACCGTCGACAGTCATTGATGCACAAACTCAAACTGCTGAAGAAGTTCATGCTGTTGATGCTTGATGGTCACGACTTTTTTGACATCAAAAGGGGACCAACACAGTATTAGGCAGGTGGATAATGTTACGCCCAGAAGTACAGATACTCATGTTTTAAAGACTCTGGTAAAAGTTCTGACTACACTTTTTAAAGGTAAAGAACTTTGGGCTCTGACATGTACTTCAGTAAAAAGTAGTCTTTATTAGTACCTGTTTTAGTGTCACACGGGTAACTGGATGTCACACTGTCATTTGTCATATTACAATTAGGGCTGTCAATCGATTAAAATGTTTAATTGTGATTAATCACACGATTGTCTTTAGTTAACTTACGATTATTCGCAACTTAATCACACATTTTTATCTGTTCTAAATGTACCTTAAAGTAATACTTTGCAAGTTTTTAATACTCTAATCAGCATCTACGCTTTATGCAAATGTACGTTTATTAGTGAAACCAAACTCAACATAGGGCATGAAGATGAAATTTGATATTGATGATTAATGATATTTTTGTAAATGTCATAAAGTAATTATGGTGTTTTAAATTACGTAAATCATAAGTACACCAAATGGAACCTTTGCTATGTTTCCAAACGGATGGTTAATGAGGTGATACCAGAGAAACTGTACCTCTTTTAACTTTCATATGGATTACATAAACAGAAAATAGACATTTCAAGCTTTCTGTTAATATATTTGTTATGTTTGTAAAGCAAGCATTCACTGAGATTTAGGTTGTTGTATTTACTCTATATTTCCATAAATGTATTGGGTCACCTGACCTTACCTGCTATATGTTATTTTTTTCAAACTGTTACCACAAAGCTGAAGGCACACAATTATACAGGTCTTTATATGTGCTATAAAGTTTGTCCTATACACTCACACTCACTTTACCAAATGGTGCATATGAGAAAAGAAAGCTGTGAAAATTAGTCAAATATTTTTTATCACAATAACACTGCTTTCATGGATGTTCATTAATTGCAAACACCAAATATACACACACACACTCACACACACACACACACACACACACACACACACACACACACACACACACACACACACACACACACACACACACACACACACACATCCTGTACAATCGAGTGCCTCCGGCTTTGTGGTCACAGTTTAAAAATGTACCGAATATAGCAGGAAAGTTCAGGTGACCCAATAATTTTTATGTCTTTAGATGGAGCTATAACACAATTTTGCATATACTTGTACTTGGAAACCCAAACCTGTTCCAGCATGGCAATGCCCCTGTGCAGCTCCTTGAATAAATGGTTTACATGATTTGGAGAGGAATATCTTGAGTGGCCTGCTATAAAGCTCTGATCCCATCACTACTGAACACCTTTGGGATTAATGCAAATGCTGACTGCACCCCAGGTCTCCTCATCTACATTAGTAAATGCCTTTCAAAATCCCCTTGTGGCTGATGAACACAAATATCCATAAACACACTCCACAATCTAGTGGAACATTTTCCCAGAAGAGTAAGAGCAAATTGAAACTGAATGTGGAATGCAATGCTCAAAAATCACATACCATACTTATGACCAGGTGACCCAATCTTCTTCTTCTTCTTTTGGCTGCTCCGATTAGGGGTCGCCACAGCGGATCATCCGTCTCCATACCACCTTGTCCTTTACATATGTCTCTTTCACACCAACAACCTGCATGTCTTCCCACACCACATCCATGAACCTCCTCCTTGGCCATCCTCCTTCCTCAGCATTCTTCTACCAATATCACTCATGTCCATCCTTTGCACATATCCAAACAATCTCAATCTTACCTCCCTCACCTTGTCACCAAAACGTTCTAAATGGGCTGTCCCTCTAATAAACTTCTAATTTCAAATCGTGTCCATCCTCGTCACTCCCAACGAAAACCTTAACAACTTCAGCTCTGCTACCTCCAGCTCCACCTCCTGTCTATTACTCAATGCCACTGTACCTGAACTCCTCCACCTTCTCCATCTCTTCCCCCTTCAACCGCACCACTCCACTGCCCTTCCTCTCATTTACGCACATGGACTCTGTCTTACTCCTACTGACCTTCATTCCCCTTCTCTCCAGTGCATACCTCCACCTCTCCAGGCTCATCTCAACCGGCTCACTACTCTCACCACAAGTCACAATATCATCCGCAAACATCATAGTCCAGGCAGACTCCTGTCTGACGTCATCCATCAACCTGTCCATCACCACTGCAAACAGGAAAGGGCTCAGGGCCGATCCTTGATGCAGTCCAACCTTCGCCTTGAACCAGTCTGTCCTTCCTACTGCACACTTCACTGCTGTCACACTGTCCTCATACATGTCCTGCACCACTCTCACATACTTCTCTGACACACCTGACTTCTTTATACAATACCACAACTCCTCTCTTGGCACTCTGTCGTACGCTTTTTCTAAATCCACAAATACACAATGCAATTCCTTCTGTCCTTCTCTAAACTTCTCCATCAAATCCTCAAAGCAAATAAGGCATCTGTGGTGCTCTTCTTCGGCATGAAACCATACTGTTGCTCACAGATGGTCACCTCTTCTCTCAGCCTGGCTTCCACTTCTCTTTCTCATAACTTTATGATGTGATCAACTTTATTCCCCTGTAGTTACTGCAGGTCTGCACATCTCCCTTATGCTTAAAGATCGGTACCAGCCTGCTGCCGCATCTCCTTGTACTCCTGCCTACTTTTTTCATCACTTTGTTGATCCCACATCTGTTTTGCCAACCTCTTTCCCCCTATGCTTTACTGCACTTCCTCATTCCACCACCACGTCTCTTTGTCTTCCTTTCTATTTCCAGATCTCACACCAAGTACTTTTTTAGCTGCCTTCCTAATCACTCCTGCAGTAGTTACCCAATCATTCAGCACCTTTTTACCACCACCGAAGCCCCTGTCTGACCACTCTTCCTCCTTCAGTTTCCACAATCTAATTCTTCTTTTAGTCCTCACTTTCCTCCTCTTCTTCTTTACCTCGAAAAACCATCCTACAGACCACCATCCGATGCTGTCTAGCTCAAATCAAATCTAATTTTATTTGTCACATACACATACATACAGAGTACGACATGCAGTGAAATGCTTTGTACGACTGTTCAGCATGAGGAAATAGGATGGGGGGAAGAAATAAAACAAGGAAAAAAGAAGGCGGATAAATAAAAACAATAAACTATGTAAAATATAAAAATATATAAAGATATATATATATATATATATATATATATATATATATATATATATATATAGGAAAAATAGGAAAAATTGTATGTACAGGGTATGTTTATGGATACAGGGTATGCTTATGATACAGAGTATGCTTATGTACAGTAAAGAGTAATCACATAAGTTGGTTGATATTTGCGGAAGTGTGATGATGGCGAGAGAGTGACCTTTTAGATCCAGTTTTTAGATCCTGGGTGTTTCCTGGTTAAAATTTCGAATGGCCTGCGGGAAGAAGCTCCTCCTCATTCTCTCTGTGTTCGTTTCCCTGAATGCAAGAAAGAAAAGAATCCATTGTTGGGATGGCTGAGGTCCTTCATAATCTTCGTAGCTCTGGTCCGGCACAGCGTGCTGTAGATGTCCTGCAGGTTAGGGAGCTCGCTGTGGATGGTACGTTCAGCTGAATGCACCACCCTCTGAAGGGCTCGCCTGTCCTGCATTGTGCTGTTCCCAAACCAGGAAGTCATGCTACCCGTCAGGACGCTCTCAATGGTGCAGGTGTAGAAAGTCTTTAGCACCTGAGAGAGTAGTTTAAAGTCCCTTAAGCATCTCAGATGGTACAGACGCTGCTGGGCCTTCTTTACCAGGGTGTTGGTATGACAGGACCAAGACAGGTCCTGTGTGATGTGAACACCTAGGTACCGGAAACTGTCCACTCTCTTCACTTGAGTCCCGCTGATGTTTAGCGGTTGGTATGACCGCTCCTGCTTCATGCTGAAGTCTACGATCAACTCCTTAGTCTTGCTGACATTCAGGAGCAGGTTGTTCTCCTGGCACCATCTCTCCAGGTTTTTAACCTCCTGTAGGTAGGCCATCTCATCGTTGTTGGAGATCAGACCCACCACAACACACAGTGGCCACACAGTTGTATGTGTACAGCGAGTACAGGAGGGGGCTCAGAACACAACACTGGGGAGCGCCAGTGCTGAGAGTGAGGGTGGATGAGGTGTGTTTTCCCACCCGTATGGCTTGTGGTCTGTCAGTCAGGAAGTTAGAGATCCATTGACACAGCGGCTGGCTGAGCCCCATGACCTTCAACTTACAGGTGAGTGTGGAGGTAATTATGGTGTTAAATGCTGAACTGTAGTCAACAAACAGCATAATTCCCATTTCTTTGGTCCAGGTGGCTCATCGTGGTGTGGAGGAGATGATCAATGGCGTCCTCAGTAAAAACGGTTCTGACGGTACGCAAACTGTAATGGGTCCAGTGTGTCTGGTAGTGAGGCAGGGATAAAGTCTCTGACCAGTCTCTCGAAGCACTTCATCACTACTGAGGTCAAGGCTACAGGGCGATAGTCGTTAAGGCAGGCGGGCTGGGGTTTCTTCAGGGACAGGAACAATGGTGGACTGTTTGAAACATGAGGGGACAACAGATTGTTCCAGTGAGAGGTTGAATATCTCAGTGAACACCGGTGCTAACTGGTCAGCGCAGGCTTTCAGAACCCGATCTGTGATGCCATCTGGTCCTGCTGCCTTCCTGGTATTTACTCTCTTGAATGCCCTCCTCACGTCATGTTCCGAGATGGTGAATGTGTTTACCTCTCCGGCTCTCTCGGCATGCATGCTGTTTGTGCCGCTAGCGCCGCTAGTGTGGTTAGCTGCAGCCTCGAAACGAGCGTAAGAGGTGTTTAGCTCGTCTGCCAGAGAATCGTCCGCATTCACCATTTTAGAAGATGGTGTTCTATAGTCCGTGATTGTTTGTGATTGTTCTTAGTCCCCCGCCAACACCTTACAGTCTCCAATC
The DNA here is from genome assembly GCF_946808225.1 of Silurus aristotelis. NCBI lineage: Eukaryota > Metazoa > Chordata > Actinopteri > Siluriformes > Siluridae > Silurus > Silurus aristotelis. Next base: position 30,561,672 of record NC_139578.1, read on the forward strand.
TCCTTCAGGTTGCATATCCTACATATAACATAGTCCACCTGTTTACACATTTCCTCACTCTTATACGTCACCCTATAATCATCCTTCTTCTTAAAATACATATTCACTATTGCCATTTCCATCCTTTTAGCAAAATCTACCACCATTTGCCCTTCTACATTCCTCTCCTTAAAACTACCCCTCATCTCCTCATCACCTCTGTTCCCTTCACCTACACACCCATTAAAGACTGCCTCAATCACCAATCGTTCATTCCTAGGTACACCATCTACCACTTCATCTTATTCACTCCAGAATCTTTCCTTCTCCTCCATCTCACAGCCGACTTGTGGATCATAGGCACTGATGACATTTATCATCAGCCCTTCAACTTCCAGCTTCATGTTCATCACCCTATCAGAAACTCTCTTCACCGCCACTACAGTCTTACTGTATTATTCCTTCAAAATAACCCTACACCATTTTTCTTTCAATCCACACAATGATAGAACAGTTTAAACCCACCTCCAATGTTTCTGGCCTTACTCCCTTTCCACTTGGTCTCCTGAACACACAACATATCTACCTTTCTTCACTCCTTCATATCAGCTACCCCTCTCCTTATACAAGTCATAGTACCAACATTTAAAGTACCAACCCAAAACTCAACTCTCCTACACTTCTCCTATTCCTGCTGTCTCTGTAGACATCTTCCACCTTCTCCTCCTTCGGCCATCAGTAGCCCAATTTCCACCTATACCCTGTTGGCTAACGATACCTGTGGAGGTCGTTGGAAACCCGGGCCTTGACCGATCCGGTATGAAATTCTGATGTGTGATCCGCATATTCGATTTGGCACGTTTTATGCTGGATGCCGTTCCTAACGCAACCCTTCCTATTTATCCGGGTTTGGGACCGGCACTACAGATTCGAATGATGTATTGCTCTTATCTGTTCAATCAAAAAAGGCAGAGTAATTTTAGATCGTTTCAGCTTTATGAGGAACAAAATGCCACAAAACGTGCCTGCGTGCCCACATCAGTAATTCAAATGTTTTTACAACCCGCAGTACTTTGTGGGTTGTATTGTATTTGTATGCAGTGTGTGGTTTATAAATGCAGGTGCCGTCCCGAGATTCCGGTCCAGGGCTTCCCTGCACTCAAGTTTACTAATGCCATGCCCACTTCCCTGTGGATGACGTCAGCAGGAGTCGACCTATAAAGTTGAGTCGGAAGCTGGGATTAGGAGCTCACTATCCACCTCCCTGTGCTTGATGCCATGCAGTAGTTGCTGGGTTTTAGCCCCTCTAAACTGGTGTTTGGTCACAGGACCAAGTCTTACTGATCTGGTTCTCCACTGTACCCCTCAAAATAAAACTAAAATCTTAAAGTATGTTCATACCCTTTATGATCACTTAAGACTGGCCAGGGAAACTGCTCATAAAGCCTTAAGTTCCTCTCAGGCCAATATGAAAGAGTGATATGACCGTAAGGCAGTTTCCCACTCATTCTGTGTTGGAGATCAAGTTGTAGCTTTGTTACCAGTGCCGGGTTCCTCAATCCAGACACGATTCATTGGACCATATGAGGTCAAACAGAAACTTAGTCCCACACTACTTAGAGCACTCCTGACCACAGAAATAAAACCTGTATCTACCATACAAACTTACTGAAAATAATACTTGTCTGATCTGTCTGACATCTAATTCATCTGTGGTTCCAGCTGTTGCTCTTTCAGCAGAGGGTAGTGTGACCTTCTGAAAATTATAGGTTAATGATCTTCATCTTAGTAGAAATTGTGTGCTCTCTGTTCATTTATCTAACTCAGATGTATTATGTCAAGTGCCTAAAAAAAAATGGGAAGTTGCTTGAAGCTTTTAAAAAAGACATCAAGGCAGTAATTGAAAGGTTACCATGTCTATTCTCTGATGTTCCCTCTCACACAACAGTTATTAATCATGGCATCGACATAGGTGAACATTTACCTATTAAACATCATCCGCATCGAACAAATCCACTGTTTTCCTTGTATCTTGGTGCCCAAGGCAGATTCTTTCTTTAGTTTCTGTACGGATTACAGAAAATTGAATGCAATAACTAAGGGTGATTAGTTCCCGCTTCATTTCTGTTATTGAAAGTCATTGCTCTGTTCATTTAGAGTATTTGATGATTAAGTGCAGATCCTTTTATTTACCAAGAGAATTCTTAGCAATTGTTGTGACTGCGGTGTACATTCCGCCGGATGCTAATGCTAAACTAGCTATGGAGGAACTGCACGCAGCTATCAGCAAACAGCAGGTTGCACATCTCGAAGGATCTATCGTAGTTGCTGCAGATTTCAACCACTCCAACCTGAGATCTGCTTTTCCAAAACTTTACCACAATGTCTCCTGCTCTACCAGAGGGGACCAAACACTGAACCAGGTGTACACAAACATACCTGGGGCATACACAGCCATTCCCCTCCCCCAATTGGGTCAGTCTGATCACCTCTCTTTGTTCACGCTACCCAAATACACACCAATATTCAAACGGGTAAAACCAGCTGTGAGGACAGTAAAGGTATGGCCAGAGGGGGCCATTTCTTCTCTACAGCAACAGTTTCAGGATACTGACTGGTACATGTTTGCCTCACAGGCCACACTGGACTCTCACATGAACATGGATATTTACACATCATCTGTTTTGGACCATATTAACACATGCATTGACAATGTCACTACCGTCAAAAACGTGAAATGCTTTCCTAATCAGAAGCCGTGGAAGGAACTTTGAAGTCCATCTCCTGGATGCTGCCTTTAAATCTGGCAACGTAGAGGACTCCAACAGAGCCAGGGCCAACCTGAAAAGAGGCATTAGGAGAGCAAAACTCATATTCAAAGTCCACATAAAAGAGCACTTCCACAACTCTGACCCCAGACGCATGTTGAAAGGCATCCAGACCATCACAGACTACAAACGTACAGCTCAACCAACCAGCAGTGCCTTCCAACCAGACAAACTCAATCGCTTTTTTGGTCATTTTAATCAAAGCACAGGACATTTCACCTCTAACACAGACTCTTTTACAGCTTACAGCCCACTTTCACTCTCAACAATGGACATCTATTCAGCGTTTAGTAGAGTGGATGCACGCCAAGCAGCTGGCCCAGATGGCATACTGGGACGTGTTTTTAGAGCATGCGCTGGACAACTGGCACAGGTTTTCACTGATATTTTCAACCGGTCACTGGCCCAAGCAACGGTTCCTACATGCCTGAAGACCACAACCATCATACCTGTGCCTAAGCACTCAGCTGCCAAATGCCTGAATGACTTTCGCCCAGTTTTACTCACCCCTAGCGCTATGAAGTGCTTTTAGAAACTGGTCCTGAATCACCTCACTGCGGGCCTACCACCTACACTGGACCCACACCAGTTTGCCTATCGTCTGAACAGGTCAACAGAGAATGCAGTTTTCACAGCGCCTCATTTAGCCCTCACCCACCTGGATAAAAGCAACACATACATCAGAATGCTGTTCATTGATTTTAGCACCTCCACTTGCAGATGGATTCTTGACTTTCTCACCAACAGACCTCAATCTGTTAGGTTGGGCATTCAGGTATCCTTAACCCCTTATTCTGAACACTGGCATCCCACAGGGCTGTGTTCTGAGCCCACTACTCTACTCCCTGTAAAACTCCAACATCTTCATCAAGTATGCAGATGACACCACCATGGTCGGCCAGATCGACAACAACAAAGAATTGGCCTACAGGGAAGAGATCCGAAATCTGACAGCATGGTGTGCCAACAACAACCTGACACTCAACGCCACAAATTTTAAATAGTTTATTGTGGACTTTCGGAAATCCAACAGCAGGAAACATTTACCAGTCAACATCAATGAAACTGAGGTAAAGCAAGTCTCCAGCTTTAAGTTACTGGGAGTTCACATCTCTGAGAATCTGTCATAGCAGCAGAACACTTCAGTTCTGGTTAAAAAAGCACAACAACGCCTGCACTTCTTGAGAAGTCTCAAGAAATCTCATATGTCCCAAGGGATTTTACCGAGTTTCTACTCATCTATCTATCTATCTATCTATCTATCTATCTATCTATCTATCTATCTATCTATCTATCTATCTATCTATCTATCTATCTATAGTGAGAAAAATAAGTATTTGAACACCCTGCTATTTTGCAAGTTCTCCCAATTAGAAATCATGGAGGAGTTTGAAATTGTCATCGTAGGTGCATGTCCACTGTGAGAGACATAATCTAAAAAAAAAAAATCCAGAAATCACAATGTATGATTTTTTAACTATTTATTTGTATGATACAGCTGCAAATAAGTATTTGAACACCGGGGAAAGTCGATGTAAATATTTGGTACAGTAGCCTTTGTTTGCAATTACAGAGGTCAAACGTTTCCTGTAGTTTTTCACCAGGTTTGCACACACTGCAGGAGGGATTTTGGCCCACTCCTCCACACAGATCTTCTCTAGATCAGTCAGGTTTCTGGCCTGTCACTGAGAAACGCGGAGTTTGAGCTCCCTTCAAAGATTTTCTATGGGATTTAGGTCTGGAGACTGGCTAGGCCATGCCAGAACCTTGATATGCTTCTTACAGAGCCACTCCTTGGTTATCCTGGCTGTGTGCTTCGGGTCATTGTCATGTTGGAAGACCCAGCCTCGACACATCTTCAATGCTCTAACTGAGGAAAGGAGGTTGTTCCGCAAAATCTCGCAATACATGGCCCTGGTCATCCTCTCCTTAATACAGTGCAGTCGCTCTGTCCCATGTGCAGAAAAACACCCCCAAAGCATGATGCTACCACCAACATGCTTCACAGAAGGGATGGTGTTCTTGGGATGGTACTCATCATTCTTCTTCCTCCAAACACGTTTAGTGGAATTATGACCCAAAAGTTCTATTTTGGTCTCATCTGACCACATGAATTTCTCCCATGACTCCTCTGGATCATCCAAATGGTCATTGGCAAACTTAAGACGTGCCTGGACATGTGCTGGTTTAAGCAGGGGAACCTTCCGTGCCATGCATGATTTCAAACCATGACGTCTTAGTGTATTACCAACAGTAACCTTGGAAACAGTGGTCCCAGCTCTTTTCAGGTCATTGACCAGCTGCTCCTGTGTAGTTCTGGGCTGATTTCTCCCCTTCCTTAGGATCATTGAGACCCCAAGAGGTGAGATCTTGCATGGAGCCCCAGTCCGAGGGAGATTGACAGTCATGTTTAGCTTCTTCCATTTTCTAATGATTGCTCCAACAGTGGACCTTTTTTTTTACCAAGCTGCTTGGCAATTTCCCTGTAGCCCTTTCCAGCCTTGTGGAGGTGTACAATTTTGTCTCTAGTGTCTTTGGACAGCTCTTTGGTCTTGGCCATGTTAGTAGTTGGATTCTTACTGATTGTATGGGGTGGACAGGTGTCTTTATGCAGCTAACGACCTCAAACAGGTGCATCTAATTTAGGATAATAAATGTAGTGGAGGTGGACATTTTAAAGGCAGACTAACAGGTCTTTGAGGGTCAGAATTCTAGCTGATAAAAAATCAAACATTGTGATTTCTGGATTTTTTTTTTTAGTTTGTGTCTCTCACAGTGGACATGCACCTACGATGAAAATTTCAGACTCCTCCATGATTTCTAAGTGGGAGAACTTGCAAAATAGCAGGGTGTTCAAATACTTATTTTCCTCACTGTATCTATCAATCAATCACATGGACATTCAAACAACCAGTGTCCCTGTGTACCACGCCAAACAGTTAATGAACTCAGAAACAACCCCAACAACACAATAAACAATGATCTGCAGCAGAAGCTATGCAACATTGGCGAGCAATCGAAAGTGCTGCACGATGAAGCGGAAGCGCAGAATGTGAGTGGGAACTAATGCTAGGCTAAAAGTTAACCCTAGCCAGCCTGCTCTACCATCTCTACTGCTGGCAAATGTCTGCTCCCTGGACGACAAGTTGGACTACATCCGACTCCAACAAGCTACTTGGCATGAGTACAGACACTGCCATTCAGCTGGACGGGCTAGCCTTGTTTTGTGCCGACAGAAATGCAGCTCTGTGTGGTAAGACTTGCGGCAACGGTCGGTGTGTTTACATTAACACAGAATAGTGTAAGAACTCTGTCCTTGTTTCCACCTACTGCTCATCGCTGTTGGATTTTATGGTTGTGAGATGTATACCTTTTTATTTACCAGGGGAATTCACCACCGCTATTGTGCTCGGAGTGTACATACCACCTAGCACTAATGATAAGGAAGCGCTCAGTGTACTCTGCGGGACCATTAGCCAACTACAAAACACACACCCTGACAGATTGTTTATTGTCACTGGAGATTTCAACCATGCAAATCTCAGGACTGTGCTTCCCAAATTCTATCAGATTGTGGACTTTGCAACCAGAGGAGAAAACACGCTGGATGTTGTTTATACATACATTCAGGGCACATACCGGGCGAAGCCCAGGCCCCACCTCGGGTACTCAGACCACATCTCTGTTTTGCTGATCCCAGCATACAGACCACTCAGCAGGCGTTCAAGACCAGTTCAAAAGCAGGTGAGAACCTGGCCAGCAGGATACATGTCTGCTCTCCAGGACTGCTTTGTCTGGGACAAAGTTCAGGGAAGCAAACAACGATGATTTCATCAACTTGGAGGAGTACACATCAACAGTGACCAGCTACATCGCTAAGTGCATTGATGACGTGACCATCTCCAAGACCATCATTACACTCTCCAATCAGAAGCCGTGGATGACCGCCACGGTGCGTGCGCTGCTAAAAACAAGAGACTCCACCTTCATCAAGATGGCCTTAAAGACAGTAAGGACCAAACTGTCCTGTGCCATCAGAGAGGCAAAGTGCACACACGACAAGAGAATTCATTAACACGATCATCCCTCAGCACCTGATTGAGGAGCTGAGCCTACTGGGCCTGAACACCTCCCTCTGTAGCAGGATCCTGGACTTCCTGACTGGGAGACCTCAGACAGTCGGGATCGGAAACAGCATCTCCAGCACCACCACACTGAGCACTGGGGCACCTCAGGGCTGTGTGCGTAGTCTACTGCTGTTCACTCAGCTGACTTACGACTGTGTAGCAATGCACAGCTCTAATCACGTCATCAAGTTTGCGGATGACACGACCGTGGTGGGTCTCATCAAGAATGATGAGTCAGCATACAGAGTGGAGATGCAACGTTTAACAGCCTAGTGTGGAGCCAACCCCCGACAGGCATGCTGGGGGCTTTTCTTTGGTTGTTTCAACTTTTCCCTAGCCTACCATCCAGGTTCCAAGAATGGTGAAACTGATGACCTCTCCCAACTATGCTCCCCGGTGAAGAGGTCCCCCCCATCTGAGCGCATTCTCCCATGTTTTGTAACAATCGGTGTTCTCTGCCTGGACATTGAAAGGAAGGTTCTTTAGGCCACTTTGGGTATGCCTGTTCCTGAGGGTTGTCCACAGCAGAGGCTCTATGTGCCTGATCAGCTGCGATCCTAGGTGCTTCAGTGGTGCCACAACTCTCCCCTATTCTGCCACCCTGGTCTTTCTCGGACCCTTGCCTTGCTTGAACAGCAATTCTGGTCCAACATGTGTTCCGCCTTCAAGGCCTCCCATTCAATATTGTGTCTGACCAGGGACCCCAATTCACAGCTAACATCTGGGGGGGGTAATTCTATCGGCTTCTAGGGATCTCTGTCAACCTATTGTCCGGCTTTCACCCACAGACCAATGGTCAGGCAGAGAGACTTAACCAACAATTGGAGACTGGGCTCAGTGTCCTTTGCTCTGAGGATTCGTCCACCTGGGTGTCCAAGCTCATTTGGGTGGAATAAGCGCATAACTCCTTGCCCACCACCGCCACTGGACTCTCGCCCTTTCAGATCACCCATGGCTACCAACCTCCCTTATTTTATATTGAGGAAGCGGAGGCGTCTGTTCAGTCGGCCTGGACCCTGTTCCGGAGAAAAGCCCGGGCCACCCTACTCAGATCCTCCCATAATTATGCCCGCTGGGCTAACAGCAAACAATGCCCCACAACCCGCTACTGGGTAGGCTACCGGGTAGGCTAAAGTTATCAACCCTGTTGCGGTCTGCATCAAACTCCCCAGAGTTTCCCGTCCCAAACCCGTCTCAGCCTGCACCATGGTTCCCTCCACTAGACCTGCCCGGGTTATTTATGGGGGCCCTGCATTCAGTGTGCGCCCCCTTCTGCACTCCAGATGCTGAGGAAGAGGCCTCCAATACCTGGTTGACTAGTTGACAAAGCGTGGATAAGCCATACCAGTATGCACTTCCGGTTTTGCAAAGTGCACTTCTGGGTTTTGAGGTTTTTCCGCGCTGCCTGGTATTCAAGGACTCTATGAACTATCCTACTCTGCCGGATTATCTCCTTTCTCCCCCTAATGTTACTGAGCCCTTTTCCCCCCGGTTTGCCTTCTTGTTTTTAGGACGCTTTTTTTTTTTGGGCTTGTTACTCTGTATTGTTTTCCTGTTCTGCCTTTTTGTTTTTGCCTGGATTTCCTTGCTGCATGCTCAGACTAAATAGATGTGTTTTTATGGATTTTTTGGGGGGTTTTGTTTCTTGTATTGATGGTTCGGATTTGCACAGTTGTTTTGGTTTGTGTTGTTTGTCTATTTGCCTGGTTACTCCACGGTTTGTTGATTAAAAGACGCTTCTGCATTTATGTCCCTCCAGCCAGCCTGTGACAGAAAGAACTTTTCAGATGTTGTGTTACGCCTCACAAATCTTATGCGAAAGCATGTCTTATTTAAGTGGTCCCCAGAGTGCAAGGCAGCCTTTGATGAGGGGAAACTCCAATTCATCAGCTCTCTAGTTTTTGCTGCTCCTGAGCATAGGCTAGTTGCACCGGGGCTGGTGCAGTGCTAATCCAAGAAGACGACCATGGGTTGGACCACCCTGTTTATTACTTTTCTAAGAAGTTTTAAATCACCTTCAACTCCACTACAGTACCATTGAGAAGGAGGCACTGACCATGCTGATGGCTATACAGCATCTTGTGACAGTTGTGCTCCAGTTTATGTTTTCACAGATCACAATCAATTAGTCTTCTTGCATAAAATGCGCAATAATAACCAGAGCTTGATTCATTGGGCACTGATTGTACAAGGTTTTGATTTGGTCATCACACATAAAGGTGTGCTCAATATTTTTACTGACACTTTTGTACGTTGCTGAAAATTATTTCGTTCTATGTTTCTTTTGGATGATGTGAACCAATGTGGTAGGTTCACATTTGTGTGAGGGGGGGTGTTACAACCCGCAGTACTTTGCGGGTTGTATTGTATTTTTATGCGGTAGTTTATGTGTTCAGGTGCCATCCAAAAACTCTGATCCAGGTCTTTCCTGCACTCCAGTTAACGAAATCCACGCCCACTTCCCTGTGGATGACGTCAGCAGGAGCCGACCAATACAGTTGAGTCGGAAGCTGGGATCAGTAGCTCGCTTAGCCGATGCTCTCTTAGCAGCATTCTGATATTATTCTGTTCCGTGTTTTGTGTTTACCTGTTACTGACCAGGGGAGTCAGGAAATGATACACCCGTAAAAAAAAAATTTTCACCAAATTCACACAAATCTAAAGTAATGAGCCTGTTTAAAAAATGTAAGAAGTAGATAGAACACATATTTGTTTAAAAATGTAAAAAAAAAAAAAAAATTAAAAGTACTGATACCAGAAAAATGTACTTAAGTACATTGACAAAGTATTTGCACTTCATTACTTCCCACCTCTGGTAACGCCTGATCTGAGGCCATAAACGTATGCCTGGTCAGTGTAACTATTCAGGTTTTTTCAACAACACTTCACAATTGTCAGTTGCCTTCAATTCTCTTGGTCATTCCTGAGATGTTTCTTCATGTTATTTAGACTTTATCTGTGGTAAAGTTTATTGATTTGACATGATTTAGAAAGACACACACTTCTCTATGGAAGGCCTCACAGCTAACAATGCATATCAAAGCAAAAACCATGCCATAAGGTCAAAGAAACTGCCTGCAGAGCTCAGAGCCAGGATTATTGCAAGGCAATTGGGAGAAGGCTACAAAAGATATTTACTACACAGAAGATTTCCAAGCGCACAGTGGCCTTGATTATTTTCAAATAGAAGAAGTGTGGCACAACCACAACTATATCAAGACCTGATTGCCCTGGCCAAACTTATCAATTGAGAAGAATGGCCTTAATAAGAGAGGTGACAAAGAACCTGCTGGTCACCCTGACTGAGACACCCTAGAGACTTTCAGACTATGTGGTCTGATAAAACCAAGATTTAACTATTTTGGCTAAATTTAAAAACTTTATATCTGAAGAAAATTGTGCACCTATTATCAACTGCCCAACATCCCAAAAGTAAGGTATGATGGTGGCAGCATTCTGCTGTTGGGGTGATTTTCTGCATGAGACTGTTGGCTGTTTGTTATTTTGCTGCTTTTTTATATAACTAGTGTGAACAGGAAAAAGAAGAAAGAGATTGGAATGTGTGACAACTGTCATGTCATGTCATCATCTTCTCCCGCTTATCCGTGGCCGGGTCACGGGGGCAGCAGTCTAAGCAAAGATGCCCAGACTTCCCTCTCCCTAGACACTTCTTCCAGCTCTTCCAGGGGGACACCAAGGCTTTCCCAGGCCAGCCGGGAGACATAGTCTCTCCAGCGTGTCCTAGGTCTTCCCCGGGGTCTCATCCCAGTGGGACGCGCCCGGAACACCTTCCCAGGAAGGCGTCCAGGAGGCATCCGGAACAGATGCCCGAGCCACCTCAGCTGACCCCTCTCGATGTGGAGGAGCAGCGGCTCTACTCTGAGCTCCTCCCGAGTGACCGAGCTTCTCACCCTATCTCTAAGGGATCGCCCAGCCACCCTGCGGAGAAAGCTCATTTCAGCCACCTGTATCCGGGATCTTGTCCTTTCGATCATGACCCAGAGCTCATGACCATAGGTGAGAGTAGGAACGTAGATTGACCGGTAAATCGAGAGTGGACACAGTCGAATGCCTTTTCCAAATCCACAAAACAAATGTGGACTGGTTGGGCAAACTCCCATGAACCCTCCAGCACCCTGTAGAGGGTATAGAGCTGGTCGAGTGTTCCACGGCCCGGACGAAAACCACACTGTTCCTCCTGAATCCCAGGTTCTACTATCGGCCGTATTCTCCTCTTCAGTACCCTGGCATAGACTTTCCCAGGTAGGCTAAGAAGTGTGATCCCCTATAGTTGGAACACACCCTCCTGTCCCCCTTCTTAAAAAGAGGGACCACCACCCCGGTCTGCCATTCCAGAGGCACTGTCCCCGACCGCCACGCGATGCTGCAGAGGCGCGTCAGCCAAGACAGCCCCACAACATCCAGAGACTTGAGGTACTCAGGGCGGATCTCATCCACCCCCGGTGCCTTGCCACCGAGGAGTTTCTTTACTACCTCGGTGACTTCAGCTTGAGTGATGGACGAGTCCACCTCTGAGCCCTCAGCCTCTGCTTCCTCAATGGAAGACGTGACGGCGGGATTGAGGAGATCCTCGAAATATTCCTTCCACCGTCCAACGACATCCCCAGTTGAGGTCAACAGCTCCCCACCTCCACTGTAAACAGCATTGGTAGGGCACTGCTTCCCTCTCCTGAGGTGCCGGACGGTTTGCCAGAATCTCTTCGAGGCCAGCCGATAGTCCTTCTCCATGGCCTCACCGAACTCCTCCCAGGCCCGAGTTTTTGCCTCCACAACCACCCGGGCTGCAGTTCGCTTGGCCTGCCGGTACCCGTAGGCACACACGACAGTGAGAGACCTATCCCCGACCCGTAGGCGCAGGGAAACGACCCTCTCATTCACCGGGGTAAACTCCAACACATGGCGGCTGAGCTGGGGGGCTATAAGCAAACCCACACCAGCCCGCCGCCTTTCACCATGGGCAACTCCAGAGTGGTGAAGAGTCCATCCTCTCTCGAGGAGTGTGGTTCCAGAGCCCAAGCCGTGCGTAGAGGTGATCCCGACTATCTCTAGTCAGAACCTCTCAACCTCACGCACAATCTCAGGCTCCTTCCCCGCCAGCGAGGTGACATTCCACGTCCCTAGAGCTAGCTTCCGTGTCCAGGGATCGGGTTGTCGAGGCCCCCGCCTTCGAATGCTGCCCGATCCTCTCAGCACCGGCCCCTTACTCTTGCAGGTGGTGAGCCCACTGGAAGGCGGCCCCACGTCGCTCCTTCGGGCTGAGCCCGAAGGGGCTCCAGGGTGGGGCCCCGGCTGCACCATACTGGGCGACGTCACGGTCCTTGGTCTGTTTTTTCTCATAAGGGGTTTTGAACCGCTCTTAGTCTGACCCGTCGCCTAGGACCTGTTTGCCTTGGGAGACCCTACCAGGGACATATAGCCCCGGACAACAAAGCTCCTAGGGTCATTCGGGTACTCAAACTCCTCCACCACATTAAGGTGGCAGTTCAAGGAGGGTGTGACAACTGGTTTGAAACTAATGACTGCAGCTGTAGTGGATTAATAAGTGGGTAGACATATGAGGGGCTGCATGCCCCTATTATATAGCTAGGATTGCAGCAAATTCCCTATTGTTAGTTAGTCTAAGGTGTGAAGTTTGCTCTTAGGTCAGATACTGAATTTCATTTTTATTGGGTGAAGGTCCATCCTCACAATTCTCATGGATAACATTGAGCACTCTGTGCGGTCATATAATTTAAAAGAGGAAATCCCTGCAGAGGCTGGCAGGACTTCTCTTACTGTGAACAATAGGGATTCAAGGCACTTATCCCATTTACATTTGCATTAAATTTGTGCCTTTATGCGATGTACAAAAGTGAGTCTCAAGCAATTCATAAATCTACACTGGTACGCTAGATAACAAACTTACGATAAATCACACTACAACTCTTGATTTTACAAAGCAAACTTGGAAAGTGCTAATTTAAGTGTCTCAGGAAGAGGTAGGCCTTTAAACGTTGCTTGAAGATAGCCAGGGACTCTGGTGTTTGGACATCTAGGGGAAGTTCATTCCACCATCTCGGTGCCAGAACAGAGAAGAGCCTTGAAGTATACTAAGCTCTCATTATGGTGGTACCAGTCGAGCAGTGCTGGAGGAACTTAGACAGCAAGGTGCAGTGCAAGGTGTGATGAAGTCTCTGAGGTAATCAGAGAGGGGAAGGACAGTTGATGTCCATAGTTACCCCAAGGTTGTAAGCGGTGGCTAAAGGGGAGAGCAAAGAGTCATGAAGAGTTATTTGGAGATCTTGACCTGGATATAAATCACCTGAGATGACCAGCAGTTCTGTTTTGCTGGGTCCGAGTTTTAATTGATGAGCACTCATCCAGCCATCATATGTCTATCAAGCATGCCGAGATCTAAGCAGAAGCTGTGGTATCTGAGAGAGGGGGAAAAAAGATGAGTTGAGTGTAATCAGCTTAGCAGTGGTAAGAAAACAAATACAAGTATATGACTTTACCAATAGAGTGGGTATAGAGGGAGAAAAGGAGGGAACCTCCTAGCCTTGTGGGACACCAGTGGAGAGTCTGCATTGGGCAGATGTGGACCCCCTCCACATTTAATGTGTTCTATGTTCTGTTGTAAATAAAATATGGGTTTATCAGATTAACAAATAATAGCATTCTGTTTTATTTACATTTTTTACAGTGTCCCAACTTTTTGGTGTTGTACATGTCTGATTTTAATTGAATGTTAGCAGGTCAGTTTTGTACATTACCCTGCAGAATTTGTCAGTTTCTGTTATCAATACAACTCTTTAAAAAAGTAAATATGGCAGAAATTCTAAATAATAGAAGTAACTCTTGTTTTTGGGTTTAACTTCGGTGAATTCTTACAAAATGTGTAGCTGCTTCTTGTAATGATTTATCTGTCCATCAGGAGTTTTCACCTCTTTCACCACAGCTTTGAAATATGGAGAATCATTCATAAAGATATACACAGTTATTCAGGAAGATCTATAAATATATAATTAAAAATATATTTGTCATCTGTAGATGTTGAAATGCTGTAGATGTTGAGATGCAGCGTAAAACAGCTGAGTGTGTGTTTATTGGGGAGAAATCTTTCTCATATTTAATATACAGAAAATTGCTAACAGATGATTCCGCTTATTTAATACACCACCCAGTGACACACTAGAAATACAAATACACGACTCAAAAGATAAGAGGAATTAATACATTTCAAATGTCTCATCTAATGACTTAGCCTAATTAGGTTTTTAATTCATAATTAGTATTTTTTACTATTCCTTACACCTTACATGATGTTTCTGACATGACAAAGTTGTGTATCAAGTAAATAAAATACAGAATGAAATATAATTTTTTTGTATTTCCTGTGTAACAGAGAAACCAAAGCCAGTACTGAGTGTATCTCCACAGAACTGGCTGACTGAAGGAGACTCAGTGACTCTAAGCTGTGAGGTTACAGACTCCTCTACAGACTGGACATTTAGCTGGTACACAGTTGTTCCTCACAGTCAGTTTTATTTATTTTTATTTTTTGATGAAGCTTTTGAACTGAAGCTCCTCTCAGACAGCAGCAGAGGATCTGGAGGCTCCTACACTCTCAGTCCTGTTGCTCTTAATCACACAGGATTTTATGCATGTAGAGGAGAACCAGTCATTTACACAGAGTACAGCAATGAACAGCCTCTATGGATCACTGGTGAGAAAAAAATAACAAATCTTGTGTGTTGGAGTGTTGAATATGGATGCAAACATATAATATATTAAATAAATAAAATACACAGCATTTATTTTAAATGTAGAGAATCACAGCTGTGTAAATGTTTGGTGTAAAACTCTATATTCCCCCTTTCGAGTTGGACAGGCAAAGGATTATTCTTATTTAAACAGTACTGTTTAATTAAATGAGGGTTGTAAATGTGATCAATGCAATTTGTGCAGTAAAACACAACCATAATAATACATGTGACATTATGAACTATAACATTTTGTGTTTAAGGTGAATCTCCTCCAGTGTCTCTGGTCATCAGTCCCAACAGAACTCAACACTTTACTGATGACTCTCTCTCACTGAGCTGTGAGGACCAGAGTAAATCTACTGGATGGACAGTGAGACGATACACAGGCAGTGAGACAGCGTTTGATTTTTTCCTGTGGGGATCAGTTACAGAATCTACAATTGAAGTCAACTCCCTCTCCTCAGCCCACACTGGAGTTTACTGGTGTGAGTCTGAATCTGGAGAAAACAGTAAGCCTGCCAACATCACAGTTCATGGTGAGTCTTTATGTAGTGAAGAAAAGGTTTAAGTTTGATTACAGAATATTTAGAATTTTGAATTAAAACATGGAGAACTGATCAAAAAGAGACATTTAGCTGGATTATCTCAGTAATTTTATAAAAGTTGTGAATGTTTTGTGATTGTTATATTACATTAATTATATTATATTATTATATTACACACCATAAACTAAAGATATTCAAATAAAATCATTATTACAGAATTTTATTAATCCAGCCATTAGGGAGGCACAAGCCAGTGCACTCTTAGTGCTGGTCCCAAGCCCAGATAAATGGGGAGGGTTGCGTTAGAACAAATATGCGGGTCACGATTAAGAAATTCATACCAGATCGGTCGAGGCCCGGGTTAACAACGACCGCCACATGTATCGTTAGCCAACAGGGTACCGGTGGAAATTGGGCTACTGTTGGCTGAAGGAGGAGAAGGAGAGGAGGAAGATGTCTACAGAGACGGCAGGGAAAGGAGCAGTGTAGGAGAGTAGAGGTTAGGGTTGGTACTTTAAATGTTGGCACTATGACTGGTAAAGGGAGAGAGATAGCTGATATGATGAAGAGAAGAAAGGAAGATATGTTGTGTGTTCAGGAGACCAAGTGGAAAGGGAGTAAAGCCAGGAACATTGGAGGTGGGTTTAAACTGTTCTATCATGGTGTGGATGGAAAGAGAAATGGTGTAGGGGTGATTCTGAAGGAAGAGTACAGTAAGAGTGTAGTGGAGGTGAAGAGAGTTTCTGATAGGGTGATGAACGTGAAGCTGGAAGTTGAAGGGGTGATGATAAATGTCATCAGTGCCTATGCTCCACAAGTTGGCTGTGAGATGGAGGAGAAGGAAAAATTCTGGAGTGAGTTAGATGAAGTGGTAGATGGTGTACCTACAAATGAACGATTGGTGATTGGGGCAGACTTTAATGGGCATGTAGGTGCAGGGAACAGAGGTGATGAGGAGGTTATGGGTAGGTATGGCCTAAAGGAGAGGAATGTGAAAGGGCAGATGGTGGTAGATTTTGCTAAAAGGATGTAAATGGCAGTGGTGAACATATATTTTAAGAAGAAGGAGGATCATAGGGTGACGTATGAGAGTGGAGAAAGGTGCACACAGGTGAACTATATTCTACGTAGGAGATGCAACTTGAAGGAGATTGGAGATTGTAAGGTGTTGTCAGGGGACAGTGTAGCTAGACAGCATCGGATGGTGGTCTGTAGGATGGTTTTGGAGGCGAAGAAAAAGAGGAGGAGAGTGAGGACTGAAAGAAGAATAAGATGGTGGAAACTGAAGGAGGAAGAGTGTAGTGTGAGGTTCAGGGAAGAGGTCAGACAGGGGCTAGGTGGTGGTGAAGAGTTCCTGGATGATTGGGAAACTACTGCAGGAGTGATAAGGGTGTCAGCTAGAAAAGTACTTGGTGTGACATCTGGATATAGAAAGGAAGACAAGGAGACGTGGTGGTGGAATGAGGAAGTGCAGAAGAGCATAAGGAGAAAGAGATTGGCAAAACAGAAGTGAGATAGACAGAGTGATGAGAAAAGTAGGCAGGAGTACAAGGAGATGTGGCAGCAGGTGAAGAGGGATGTGGCGAAAGCCAAGGAAAAGGCATACGAGGAGCTGTATGAGAGGTTGAACACTAAGGAAGGAGAAAAGGATTTGTACCGATTGGCCAGGCAGAGAGACCGAGCTGGGAAGGATGTGTTGCAAGTTAGAGCAATAAAGGATGGAGATGGAAATGTGTTGACTAGTGAGGAGAGTGTGTTGAGAAGATGAAGGGGGAGTATTTTGAGCAGCTGATGAATGAGCAAAATGAGAGAAAGAAGGTTGTATGATGTGGAGTTAGTAAAGCAGGAAGTGGATAGGATTAGTAAGGAGGAAGCGAGAGCAGCGATTAAGAGGATGAAGAGTGGAAAGTCGGTTGGACCATATGACATACCGGTAGAAGCGTGGAGATGTTTAGGAGAGATCGCAGTGGAGTTTTTAACCAGATTGTTTACCAAGATTCTGGAAGGTGAGAGGATGCCTGAGGAATGGAGAAGGAGTGTGCCGGTACCGATCTTTAAGCATAAGGGAGATGTGCAGACCTGCTGTAACTACAGGGTTATTAAGTTGATCAGTCACACCATGAAGTTATGGGAAAGAGTAGTGGAAGCCCGGCTGAGAGAAGAGGTGAGCAGCAGTATAGTTACATGCCGAGGAAGAGCACCACAGATGCATTATTTGCTTTGAGAATGTTGATAGAGAAGTATAGAGAAGGACAGAAGGAATTGCATTGCGTATTTGTGGATTTAGAGAAAGCGTACGACAGGGTGCCAAGAGAGGAGGGGTGATATTGTATGAGGAGGTCAGGTGTGTCAGAGAAGTATTTGAGGGTGGTGCAGGACATGTATGAGGACAGTGTGACAGCAGTGAAGTGTGCAGTAGGAACGACAGACTGGTTCAAGGCGAAGGTTGGACTGCATCAAGGATCGGCCCTGAGCCCTTTCCTGTTTGCAGTGGTGATGGACAGGTTGACGGACGAGGTCAGACAGGAGTCTCCCTGGACTATGATGTTTGCGGATGATATTGTGATTTGTGGTGAGAGTAGTGAGCAGGTTGAGAAGAGCCTGGAGAGGTGGAGGTACGTGCTGGAGAGAAGGGGAATGAAAGTCAGTAGGAGTAAGACAGAGTACATGTGCATAAATGAGAGGGAGGACAGTGGAGTGATGCAGTTGCAGGGAGAAGAGTTGGAGAAGGTGGAGGAGTTCAGGTACCTGGGGTCAACAGTGCAAAGTAATGGGGAGTGTGTTAGGGAAGTAAAGAAAAGAGTGCAGACAGGGTGGAGTGGGTGGAGAAGAGTGACAGGAGTGATTTGTGATAGTAGGGTATTTGCAAGAGTTAAAGGGAAAGTTTATAGGTCTGTGGTGAGACCTGCGATGTTGTATGGTCTAGAGACAGTGGCATTGAGTGAAAGGCAGGAGGTAGCAGAGCTGAAGATGTTAAGGTTTTCGTTGGGAGTGACGTGGATGGACAAGGTAAGAAATGAGTTTATTAGAAGTACAGCGCATGTAGGATGTTTTGGAGACAAGATAAGGGAGGCGAGATTGAGATTGTTTGGACATGTGCAGAGGAGGGACATGAGTTATATTGGTAGGAGAATGCTAAGGATGGAGCCACCAGGAAGGAGGAAAAGAGGAAGGCCAAGGAGGAGGTTCATGGATGTGGTGAAGGAAGACATGCAGGTAGTTGGTGTGAAAGAGGTAGATGTAGAGGACAGGGTGGTATGGAGACGGATGATCCGCTGTGGCGACCCCTAATGGGAGCAGCCGAAAGAAGAAGAAGATTACAGAATTTTTTTAATATTATTATTTATATATTTTTTTAATTTACATCAAATATTAATAGTGATCTTTTAAACGTATCTGCTCATCTGTACGATTACATGTACTTGTATGTACAGAAAGTAGATTTACAAAAATGGATATAAATGTTAAATACAAAATATTAAATATATTTCTATAAATGTATTTCAATTTATTTCTATCCTCTTTTAAAGATTTTAAAGAAATCTGGATTTAATGTTTTATTGAAAAAAAAAAAGGAAAATTGATGTTAAAAGTAAATTACTTTTTCAATGATTAAATCAGCAATGGTGGTGCAGAAAACAGAAACTCTGGGTGATTACATGAAGAAGAATTCTTGAGAGGAACCAGACTCAAAAAGAAACCAATTCTCATCTGTGTGACAGACACTAGTGCTCTTGTAAATCATTCCTTTCTAAAATTAATCTTGAATTATATTATATTAAAAAGTATTTGACACTAGTTGATAGTGAGAACAGCTGAGTGTGTGTTCATCAGGAAAAGATTCACTGTCAAATGTGAGATACAGTCAAATGATTCCACTTATTTGGTAAAATGACTGGCCACCAGTGATGTAAAGAAGAATTAAAACATGTCTAAAAGCTTATCTAACAATTTGCTATAATTACTATTATATCTGTATTTACTACTATTGACTCCTTCCACAATTTTTTTTGGACATGGCAAGGCAGTAAATAAAGTGCAAGATAAAGTATAAATTTGTATTTCCTGTATAACAGAGAGACCACAGCCAGTACTGAGTCCACAGACTGGCTGACTGAAGGAGATTCAGTGACTTTAATATTCAGAATTCTGAATTAAAACATTTGGAGAACTGATCAAAAAGAGACACTTAGCTGCATTATCACAGTAATTTTATGAAAGTTGTGAATGCTTTGTGATTGTTATTTTACCCAAACACACCGAAAAACGGCACAGAATATACGTACTGTAAATAAATGTGTAATTATATTACACACCATAAACTAAAGATATTTAAATAAAATCACTACTGAATTTCTATTACTGAATGTATAAATAAATATTCATGATTTAATCTCTTTTACTATATATATATATATATATATATATATATATATATATATATATATATATATATATATATATATATATATATATATAAAATGTCAGGAATCAACCTGCCACGCCCCCTTCGGTGGCTGTCATGCCTCTGCTCTCCCTGGAGTTCCCAGCTTAATCACACACACACCCGGGACTCATTCATTCATACATAAACTCCTTGTTCACATGCACTCCTTGTCTGTTTTTGTTTGTTGTTGCATGCATGACTCTATGCGTTCTGTTCCATTCGGACTCCACTATCCTGTACCGGCTGCACTTTTTCTCCCAGCGCCTCTCGGATCAGCTGCGCTTCTTTAAACTTTTTTTTTTTTTTTTATTTACATCAAATAACAATAGTGATCTTTTATACTTATCTGCTCATCTATACGATTACATGTACTTGTATTAGTATAAAGCTTTGAGAAAAATTGACATTAGCAGAAAACAGATTTACAAAAATGGATAAATTTTAAATAAAATATATTTCTATAAATGTATTTCAATTTATTACTATCCTCTTTTAAATTATTTATAGAAATCTGGATCTAATATGTTTTATAATAAAAAAAAGATAATTAATGTTAAATGTAAATTACATTTTTAATGATTAAACCAGCAATGGTGGTGCAGAAAAAAAGAAACTCTGGGAGATTACATAAAGGAGAATTCTTGAGCGGAACCAGGCTAAAAAAAGGAACCAATTCACATCTGTGTGACAGACACTAGTGCTCTTGTAAAACATTCCTTCCTAAAATCAATCTTGAAATGTATCATATTAAAAAGTATTTGACACTAGTTGATAGTTCAATTCAATTCATTTTTATTTGTATAGCGCTTTTAACAATGAACATTGTCTCAAAGCAGCTTTACACAGATAATGCGGTGATTAAAAATGAATATGTTCTTTATGAGTAAGTTTGTCCCTGATGAGTGAGCCGGTGGCGACTGTGGCAAGGAAAAACTCCCCGAGATGGCATAAGGAAGAAACCTTGAGAGGAACCAGACTCAAGAGGGAACCCATCCTCATCTGGGTTACACCAAATGTCCATTTGTGGCAGGTATACAATGTTGCGGGTACAGTGATGATGATCAAAAGCGAACTGTAGTCCTGAGTCAGTGTAGGAGACTGTTGACATCAACTACAGTCCAATCCATCCTCAAAGCTCCCGTTCTTACTCCGGAATTTCATGGAACCACCCAAGGCGTTGATGAGAAACCGTCCCCAGCTGCACAGAGTGGCCTCCGGTCAAAGAGAACACTATCCAGAGGCAGGCCTGGACGAAGTGGGAAGATCCACGGAGGGGAGAGGGGCAGGAACAGTGGTCACTGGAGCCTCAGGAGCATGTTTAACTCGACCGAGAGAGAGAGAGAGAGAGAGAGAGAGAGAGAGAGAGAGAGAGAGAGAGAGAGAGAGCGAGAAGAGGGTGACAGGAAGAGAAGGATATGGATTATTGAATGTGTCCCTATTGTTGCATGAGAGTTAAAGTCACTGTGCAGTTTGGACCGCGGCAAGACTCGCTATGGCAGCATAACTAAAAGAGAGAACCAGAAGGCAACACAGACATGAGGGATCTCTGGGATAAGAGACAACCCACCACACCACCATCAACAAACCTGAGTGAACGTGTGAATGTGAGGGGACGACAGCGTACAAATATCCCAGTTCACCAAACACTTTATATTAATGTTCCCTCCAGATCTGAGCCTTTACCTGAGAAAAAATCTACTGATTAAAGGCTTGACTGAATAAATATGTTTTCAACCTCGACTTAAACACTGAGACTGTGTCCCGAACAATCATAGGAAGGCTGTTCCGTAACTGCGGGGCTTTATAAGAGAAAGATCTTCCCCCTGCTGTAGTCTTCATTATTGAAGAAACCAACAGATAGACAGCACCTTTTGATCTAAGTAGGCGTGGAGGATCATACTGGTACAGAAGTTCACTCAGATACGGTGGTGCGAGACCGTTAAGTGTTTTATACGTCAGTTGTAGTATTTTATAATCAATGCAAGATTTAATTGGGAGCCAGTGTAGACTGATTAATACAGGGGTGATGTGGTCATATTTCCTAGATCTAGTGAGGACTCTTGCTGCTGCATTCTGAACTAACTGAAGCTTATTTATGCACTTACTCGCACACCCAGACAGTAAAGTGTTACAGTAGTCTAATCTAGAAGTAACAAAAGCATTAACTAGTTTTTCTGCATCCTGTAACGACATCATATTTCTAATTTTAGCAATATTTCTAAGGTGAAAGAAGGCAATCCCGGTAATATTATTCACGTGAGCCTCAAAGGAAAGACTCGGGTCAATAATCACAACAAGGTCTTTGACAGCCGTACACGCTGAAACAGAAACACCATCCAGAGATGCTACGTAATCGGAAAGTTTGCTTTTAGCTGCATGTGGTCCTAGTAAAAGTACTTCCGTCTTATCTGAGTTTAGCAGAAGAAAGTTATCGAGCATCCACTGTCTAATGTCCTTTACACATTTTTCAACATTGTTAAGCTGATCCCTCTCATCTGGCTTTGCTGAAATATATAGCTGTGTATCATCAGCATAGCAATGGAATCTAATACCATGTTTATGAATAATTTCTCCAAGAGGCAGCATATATAAAGAGAAAAGCAGAGGGCCTAAGACAGATTTTTGAGGAACACCAAACTTTACCTCAGAGAGTGTGGAGAACTCGCCATTTACATCAACAAACTGATAGCGATCAGTCAAATAAGACCTGAGCCAAGAGAGAGCTGTTCCCTTTATTCCAACAATGTCCTCAAGTCTAGCAAGTAGTATAGTGTGATCAATGGTGTCAAAAGCTGCACTAAGGTCGAGCAAAACAAGTAAGGAGACAAAACCCTGATCAGAGGCCAATAACAGGTCATTTACCATCTTAACTAGCGCCGTCTCTGTGCTATGATGAGGCCAAAATCCTGACTGATACATTTCAAAAATGTTATTCATGAGTAGGTGTGAGCATAACTGCTGTGCTACAACCTTTTCTAAAATTGTGGATATGAAGGGGAGATTTGATATTGGTCTGTAGTTGGACAGCTGACATGGGTCAAGGTCAGGTTTCTTAATTAGGGGGTGGATAACTGCCAGTTTGAAGGATTTTGGTACAAAACCAGTGCTAATGGAAGAGTTTATTATTTTTAGAACAGGTTCAATTACCTCTGGAATTATCTGTTTAAAGAAACTTGTAGGCAAGGGATCGAGAATGCAGGTTGATGATTTTGATGAGGAAATTAATTAAATTAAGTCATTCTCGTGAATAGGAGTGAAGCTTTGTAATTGATTGTCTGTTATACACTGCTGTCTACAGGGTTACTTGTAAAATAATTTGGATTTATATTAACCGTCTGGATTTTTTGCCTGATGTTTTTAATTTTATTATTAAAAAAGTATGAACACGATAACGTGGTGAAGTAGTAATGCAATGACTGAGGCAAATTTTAAAAGAGATGAGATAATGGTCTGAAATAGCTTCAGAGTGTGGAATTATGACTACGTTTTTTTATTTTTAATCCAAATGTTAACAACAAATCGAGAGTGTGTCCACCACTATGAGTGGGTCCTATAACATTCTGATTAATTCCAACTGAATCTAGAATGGACACAACAGCTGCTCTTAAGGAGTCTTCCTTATTATCAAAATGAATGTTAAAATCACCAACAATTAATGCTTTGTCTAAAGAAGTAGCTAAATTTGTGATGAAATCTGCAAATTCTATGAGAAAATCAGAGTAGGGCCCTGGGGGTCTATAAATAATAATTAGTGGAATTGACTGACTGGACCTGCTTTCGGACACTGAATATTTTATGCTGGTTTAAGATTTATTTTAAGAACTTCAAATGTTTTACATTTGTGTTTAGTCTTTTGTGTGACGCTTAGATTATTATTATAAATAGCTGCGACTCCGCCTCCTCTGCCATTTAGACGGGGTTGGTGTATGTAACTATACCCAGGAGGACTCGCTTCATTTAATGCTAAATATTCATTCGGTTTAATCCATGTTTCTATTAAAAACATTATTTTAAACTCCTGAGCGGTGATAATTTCGTTTATAGTAAGCGCTTTAGACGTGAGAGATCTAATATTCAGCAATCCTATCTTTAGATCAGAGGTGCTGGCTGTGCGTTCAGTCCTATTTAATTTAATGTTAATCAGGTTACTAAAACAGACTTTCTGAAAATTTCTATATTTTGGTTTCGCTCGGGGGACAGACACAGTCTCAATTTGATGGATCCTGAGTGACGACTCTGTGCAGCTAGCAGACAGTCGGTTTAGCCTGTCTGTCTGCTCCCTGGCCTTGGTTCTAGACAGTCACTTGTTATCTAGTGCTGTTCTGAGACTATGACCTATACTAAAAGAAATGAGAGCAGCACCTTCCCGAGTGGGATGGACACCTTCCCGCCCTAACAGTGAGTGTCATGGTGCAAGCAAAACAGAAGGCGGAAGCCGGAGTACAGCTCGCTCGGGTTTTAATGACCAGTATGAGGGAGAGAGATACGCACAAGAACACACACACGCGCGCACACACACACACACACACACACGCACGCACATGGCAGTCCTTCGGTTGAGAGAGAGTCCGAGGTGCGCTTTGGGAAAAGTGTAGTTGATCCGAGATGCACGGGATTCTGGAGTCCGAATGGAACGGATGAGAGGAATCCTGTGTGACAACCGGAACGCGAAAACAAAACCCGCACGCGAAGTCCAACACATATAATAACGAACGGGGCGTGAATGTGAGTGAGGGGTTTATGTAGGAGCAGGGTGGAGTAATGATAAGCTTCAGTTGTGCATCGTTAAACCTAGAGCTTCAGAGAGAGCGGAGGCATGAGTGACAACGAGCTCCAGGTGTGCGTGGTTATGCCTGGAGCTCCAGGGAGAGCGGAGGCATATAGAGCCACCAAAGGGGGCGTGGCAGGTGGATCCCTGACAGTGAGATGTCAGTGAAAACAGCCGAGTGTGTGTTTATCAGGAAAAGATTCACTGTTAAATGTGAGATACAGGCAAATGATTCCCCTTATTTGGTAAAAAAAAAAAAAAAAAAAAAAAAAAAAATAGGCCACCAGTGATGTCAAGAAGTATTAAAACATGTCTATAGTCTTATCTAACAATTTGCTATAATTAGTTTTATATCCATATTTAGTTTTCTGTACTCATTACACGATTTGTTGGACATGGCAAGACTTGTGTATAAAGTAAATAAAGTGCAAGATAAAGTATACATTTGTATTTCCTGTGTAACAGAGAGACTACAGGCAGTACTGAGTGTATCTCCACAGAACTGGCTGACTGAAGGAGACTCAGTGACTCTAAGCTGTGAGGTTACAGACTCCTCTACAGACTGGACATTCAGCTGGTACACAGTTGTTCCCTACAGAGACGTTGAAACTGCAGTACACATTAATCATGGCTATGTCATGTATGTGGAGCTTCTCTCAGACAGCAGCAGAGGATCTGGAGGCTCCTACACTCTCAGTCCTTCTGCTCTTCATCATACAGGAGTTTATGTGTGTAGAGGAGAGAGAGGAGAACCAGCCATTTACACAGAGTACAGCAATGAACAGCCTCTATGGATCACTGGTGAGGAAAAAATAATAAACCTTGTGTGTTGGAGTGTTGAATATGGATATGTAAATAAAATACTGTATAATTAAAAATGTACACAGCTATATTTTAAATATGGAAATAAATGGAGGATCAGAACTGTGATCATGTTCGGTAAAAATCCTCATATTCAACCTCCTGAGTGAAAAATGTTGAAGGCAGTTGTATATGGTAGAGGATTCTTCTCATTCAAATAGCAATATATAATTAAATGAGGTTTTAAAATGTTATAAAATGAAAACAACCATAATACATGTAAATTATAATATTTTGTGTTTAAGGTGAATCCCCTCCAGTGTCTCTGATCACCAGTCCCAGCAGAACTCAACACTTTACTCGTGACTCTCTCTCACTGAGCTGTGAGGACCAGAGTAACTCTACTGGATGGACAGTGAGACGATACACAGACAGTGAAGGAGTGTTAGATTGTTCACAGTGGGGATCAGTTACAGGATCTACATGTTACATCACCTTTCTCTCCACATCCTACACTGGAGTTTACTGGTGTGAGTCTGAATCTGGAGAAAACAGTAATCCTGTCAACATTACAGTTCATGGTGAGTCTTCATGTAGTGTGTTTACTGTTAAAGAGAAAGAGAAATGTTTTATTACAGAAAATTCAGAACTTAGTTAATTTTTAGTTTTCAATTGGGAGAACTGTTTTTCAAGAGACACCTAACTTAAATTTGTTATCTAAAAAGATTTGATTAAGCTCAATACCACAGAACATAGAACACACTAATGAGTTTTATTCTGAAGTTGAGCAATAGTGTAAAACCTGTGTTCTAGATGGTGATGTGATCCTGGAGAGTTCTGTCCATCCTGTGACTGAGGGACATCCTCTGACTCTACACTGTTTATATCGTAACACAAATCCCTCAAACCTCCGAGTTGATTTCTATAAAGATGGATCAGTCGTCCAGAACCAGACTACAGGAGAGATGATCATCCATAATGTCTCAAAATCAGATGAAGGTTTCTACCACTGTAAACACCCAGAGAGAGGAGAGTCACCGAGAAGCTGGATCTCAGTCAGACGTGAGAAATCCATTTACATATACTTTTAAATGAACATGTAAAACATATATACTGTGGCTTAATGATTTGAACTCAGTTTCTCTATATAATGTAAGCTATAATATATATATATATATATATATATATATATATATATATATATATATATATATATATATATATATATATATATATAGTTTGTGTCAGTTTGTCTACAGAATAAAGTGTGTTTACATGCTATTGTGTGTATTTATGAGTGAAAATAAATGTATTTATACTGTAATTTTAGCTAAAAAGTGCAAACAGTTTATTATTATTGTTATGAATTATTATTGTATTCTGTCTCAGGTCCATCATGTGTAGAAGCCCCATTCTCAGTGCTTATAATCATCAGTCGTGTAGTGACGGCCTCTCCGTATCTGCTGGCCACCATCATTCTGCTGGTCAAATGTTACCGAGCTCGAGGTAAGAACTCTTATGGTACATCTCTACATTTCACATAATGAGCAGACAAACTTCATTTTAGTATTAGTAATATTCATTTAAAAGGTGCTAAAAGAACATGAGCATTTACAGTAGAAATTAAAAAAAGAAGGATATAAAACACAACATTTCTGAAGGTGAACCTACAACCTCAATTTCAACACATTTGAGACACTGTGTAAAATGTACATTTGCAAATCTCATAAACTCATATTTTATTCATAAAAGAACATTTATTGTCACAGTTGTTGTTATGCAGTGGTAGACATGGCCCTGCCTTATTCAGAATCACATTTCTTTTATTAAATTATGGGTTTATAGGATTTGCAAATATGTTTTTATATACACGTTACAGTTATATACACTTTAGTCTCCTAACTTTTTTGGAATTGTACAGGTGGTCAGTCATGTGACAAAACATCTCATAATATTACATTTAACTTATTTCACAAATAATAAATTTATTGATACATTATTTTTATTAAAAATATAATTTAACTAATATGACAGAATTTGATAAATATGGTGGAGTTAAACAGAAATATCTCTGTAGTTTAGTGGTATAGGCCGTGACAGACTTATAGTAACAGGCATGAGATAAAATATTTTAGAGTTTAAATAAAAAAGTAACATTTTAATAGCACAAAAAAAGGACATGGTAATGAAATGGTTTTGATAATTGCGAATCTCTGAGCTACATTTTGCAGTTGCTGAAGATTTCTGAATAAATGCTGATCTTTTCCTGAAGCACTTAGTATTAAAACAAATCTCATATAAACTATGTTTAAGATGTGGTCAAATGTAAATTGTTGCTTTGCTGGTATGAAATGAAATGACTTTTTTATTTTCTTTAACAGCTCAAACTGATGAAGAGAACTAAGAGTGCAGTCATAGAGGAGTGACAAAGTTCATGCATAAAAAGAGGATAGAATGCTTTTTTTGTTCCTTTTGTTTTTTTTACAGTTTTGAGGATTTTATAATAATGCTGTTGCGCTGTTTATATCACAGTATTTTACACACAGTTTGATGGTTCTGACCTGATTTTTGTGAAATGAAAGAATGCAGATGTTGCTAATGCAAAGTACGGAGATAAAATTAGCAAGTGAAATATTCTTTTCATGTAAATGAAAAGAGAAAAGTAAAAAAAAAGAAATAAGCTTATAGTTTGATGCAGTGTGTGAGGATCGTGCTTCGCTTTAGAACTTCAATTCTTAAATGATTTTTTTACATTATAACCTCAGTACATTTCATGTAACATTACCAATAATCCTCTTGGTGTGCATTGTTGTGCATTTTTATTGCCTTTTTTATCTGTGTGAACTTGAATTGTAGTGTGAGGAGATTTGTAATTTGAGTGTTTTTATAAAATGCATCATTCACTGACGTTCACCTGGTTGCAATAACATCTATGAACTACATGTAAACAAACTTCTTCCGTTCCAATTCAAATCTCAGCATTTATAATTGTATATGATTATGTATTGCTACTTAAACATTTGCGAAGCCTAAATAATAAACATTTAACCAGGACAATGTGTACTTTGTTTCTGTTGCTAAAAGTAGGTCATTGGATCCTACAGTATGGATACACACAGCTACAGTGATGTACAGGATTAACATAAGACTGAAAATGTCCAAAACACAACAGGAAATGGCAGTCTCTTAGTCCTGGATGAGGAATTAAAATATCCACATAAAAATAATGATCCATTACAGTTTCTGTCTCACCAGACATTCACTGTTGTAGCACACTTTGTTCCTCAGGCACTCCTTTTGTATTGACAGAACTATTGCATTTGGCAGATGCACTTATCCAGAGCGACTTACAATTATCTCACACTGCTGAGCGGTTAAGGGTTATGAGTCTTGCTAAATAGTACCATCAATAGTAGCTTAATGTTGCTGGTGTTTGGATTTACCAAGTTCAAAATCTTAACCACTGAGCTACCAATTGTCCATTTTTCTGTTGTTAGTTGTATTTAATTGACCACGATACAGTGACCCACCTTAAACTCCCTTTTCAGTCATTACAGACACCACGCATTATCCATTTCATTAATGGAGGCCCTGCTAAAAAATAATATATAACCCATTATAATTACTCATAAATATTTCCCTTATTGGGAGCTAAATTCGCTACATATAATGGTGGAGAATGCGGGCCTGTTGTTCAAACTTTGCTCTGTGAGTTAACTCAGTGTCAATTTATTGTGCCCATTTATTATGTGCGTTTAGAGTAAGAAGTCGCAACGTGGACTAGACGTGGCACTTTTGCAAACTTCCTCCCTCTAACCACTGACTTCAGTGTGTGTAAACTCCTTAGCTAGGTTGGCACTCTCTCTCTCTCTCTCTCTCTGCCTCCTGGTATTTGTGTGTTTGCATTTGTTTTAATTTTTATTATTATTATTTAAATGTATTATCATCATTATTATTATTAATATTATTATTAGTTTTTTATTTTACTTACATTTTTTGTTTGTTTGTTTGTTTTGTTCTGTTTTGTTTTATTAATATTAGTAACTTTTTAAAACTTTTTTTCCATTTCTACTTTTGTTAACTATTTTTATTATACATTTGTTTATTATTATTATTTTTAATTTATTTATTTTTATTTTTCTCTTCTCTATCCTCTCACTTATTTTCTTCCCTCCTCCTCTCACTTATTTTAAATACAATTTTAAACAGAGGGTAAAATTACATTTAAAATTAAGTGTTTGGCTATTTAGGGTTAACCTTTGTTGCACTTCTCCTTTACTTGGTCAGGGAAGGAAGTTTGCCTCCGCTGTGCATGACCACAAGGGAAGCCACCCATCCAGCTGTTTCCCTGGCACTGACTGAGACTGGACTTAGACACCTATGCCCTGAGTACTACAAGTCCAGTCTCTGTGCATTGTCAACATCAGGCAAAACCCCAAAACAGCATTAGGTTTTCTCTCAACCTTCAATGCGTTTTTTGCCTGCTTCCACCATTCAAACAGGACAAATAACGCACAAACTAGCTCTGACAGACCTCCCTTTTATGTAAAAATCCATCCAAACCTGTAACAGCAGTTACAGGCCTCGTCCTGCTCTATCACATTTGTGTTGTGAGTAGTTGATCTGTTTGATCTCATTTTATTTGGTTTTGGTGAGAGGTAAAGACCTAACTTGAGAATCATCATGCTAAGCTTAGCAACTCAAGGTAGCCAAATCTTTAGGTGATCCATTAGGTTATCATGCCGCCAGCCTGATCTATCCCCCACTAGCTGTCTGAACCCGTCAGGTCAGACTGGGCATAGAATATATAATTGCCTATTATTACTATTGACCTACAGAATCTGAGCCCAGAATGGCTTTGTGATAACCTTAATGCTGCAAAGAGGGATAAAGCAATCATCTCCAACCTTGGACAGGAATCATCAGCACTGAGGATCCAATCTGAGGAGCCTCAGAAGGACCCACAGTCAGTGTTCACAGTCAGCTGGACCTGGTAATGGCAGAGACTCAAAAACAATGTAGTAAGGCAGATGGGAAAGACCCAGAGCTGCAGGATCTACAAAAGGCTCTCCGTGTAAAACAATCGACATCACCCCAATCGGCCCTCCAAGCACTGTTTTGACTGCTGATACCAACCAACTTCCCTGTTACCCATCCTGGACCACCACCTACACAGTGCTTCCAGACCACCATGATCTACCTGCCTTCTGACCACCATGATCCACCTACCAGCCGACCTTCATAGCTGTTGGCTGATTATGTTCCCCTTCATTAGGAACTCCACTCGCCAAAATGTAGGGTCTGACTAGTGTCTTTAGATTTGATGTCACAGGTATTTCTTTAAACCTTTAACATTTGCAGTTTACTCAAAGGACAAGCACCCTGGGTTACACCTCAATGTAGGGGTTTTTCGTATCACAGTGTTGTACCCCTGCACCAAAGATACAAAACAGGATAATTCCTGACCTCTCTAGCTGACTTCAATGCAGCATTAAAATAATAACTACACACACACACACACACACACACACACACACACACACACACACACACACACACCAACCACCCCGGAAGATGCAAAGCTAGAAAACCCACCTTTGCTTCTTTGGTGGACTTCACAGGGACCCTCAAATCATAAAACAATTCACTCTCGAAACGGCCCCAGTATGTCTGAGTGTGACACCCACCCCCCACATACACACACACACAGAGACACCCCACAAATGTACGGAGGGGATTGCAATTTAGTGAGAACCCATGGGTCCTGTGCCACCACTGAAGGGGTCTCATGTACAGGAGGCCAGCAATTCAGTTTTGCTGGGGTTGAGTTACAGTTGATGGGCACTCAGAGGTGGGTAAAGAGTTCTGTAAAGTCATTAGAGGAACAGGATGGAGCTCAGTTTGTTAGGTAAGAGTACAAGAAGAGTAAGGGGGTTGCATTAATCTAATAAGTGTAAGAAAGTTTGCATTGTTGAAATCTAAGATCTTTTGTGTCCTGTTGTCATGTGCTGTTTTATGACAATTGCACATGATCATGCCAGAAGAAAATTATCAATTGATGTTAATATTTTTGGAAATATGGTTTATGGAAGTCATGGTTGTGATGAGTCGTAATGTGCTTTGCTGCTGTAATGTTTCAGAGAGAGAGAGAGAGAGAGAGAGAGAGAGAGAGAGAGAGAGAGAGAGAGAGAGAGAGAGACTCTGTGAGGGTGGGCTGTAATGAGGGCACAAGGGAGGAATCTCTCGAGCATGCTCTGTGGGTATATAGGAAGTGGTAAGGCTTTAAAGCACACCACTGTTCTGTCACTCATTAGAGGGACAGGATGGAGCTCAGTCCACTTGCTGTGATGTTCTGTGAGTAAATGTTGTCTTTTGTGTCTTCATTAGAGTGAGTGTTGGGGTAAAACAATTATTTGCAGTCGGAATGGCCTGAATGATGCATTTATTGTGTAGACTTGAGCATGACTGCTCAGGTGGAGCAGCATATCCATATTTATTATATGAAGGGTTTAATTTAATGTATAAATACTACCATTAACTATGGGAGCTTAACAGGTAAAACTACAAGTAGAGCCAATTGAAAACACAGAGTTTAGAAAATCTAGTGATAGATATTGTGTTTGTGATAAGCTGTAACGTGCTTATCTGGTGTGGTGAGACTCTGGTGGTGTTTCCTGTGAACAGGCTTCAATAAAGACTTCAAAACCATGATAGTATTAGTCGGACTTGCTGAGAAAATGGCTAATAATCTACAGTAACATTTTTGCACATAATTCTCACTAGTCTTGTATACACACAAGGGCATTGAGAGGGTTAAAGGCTGAAAACGGAGACATGTTGAAAGTTGTGGTTTCCATATGTGTTCAGCAAAAGGGGATGTGAGTGATGACTGAAAGGTTGTGAAAAAAGGACAAATGTGGTAAATATGCAGGGTGCAATTTAAAAACCAGTGTGTGTGCAGTAGAGAGTGTTGAAGATAAAGTGTAAGCAGTAAATATAGGAGGTCAAAGATTTTTTGTCTGCACTGACCTATATTCATTAAATTTTTGCCCACACTTCATTAGCATTCACTAATTCCACTAAAACACACACTTCACTATCATTTTTATGTAAAATTACTCTTTGGCTTTCTGATGAATTGTTAGTGCAGCATGAAGGAGCATGTAAATCAATTAAAAGTTCATTCAATTTAATCTATTTTTTTAATCCAATGTTGACTGTGCAAGTTTTCCCTGTTTATAATGGTCTTAATTATCCAAATATTTGTTCAAGATGATAAACACAATGCTAATTCAAACCAGTATTCATTTCTAGGTAATGCATTTTAGATTTGGATTTAGATACAGCACAACTAATGCACCTTCTAGTTCATTCTAATCAGAAAGCATATGGCTCTTATCTTCAGTGGCTTAGTGAAAAGAAGCTGAAAGAAACAGCTTCTCTTCGGAAGAGAAACTTAGCTCATAGCTAAACTTGCTGCCGAAAAGGTTGTTTTATAAGGAACTCCAAAAAGCTGATGCATCTTTTGTGTCAACGATACTCTTCTTTTTGGAATAGCTACAGCTGGAGGTCAATGGATTTCTGAAAAACTTGCTCACAGAAATCAATCAATGTACCACCTGCTTGACGGAAATTACTTTGAGCTAAAGACACAGGAACTGGTCCACCACCTACTGGCCCACCACCTACTACCAATCCACCACTTTCTCTTACTTCTCCAATGACTCTTTGTTCCAGCTGTCAAACGTGACCATTTCAAACTAACATTTCACTTTTTTTAAGACTCGGATGACACAGACCCCTTGCATGAAATGGCCATAATGATACCTAAAAGCATAAAACCTTACTTTACGTGCTGGCTCTGCAGCCGCTTAAGCTCAAAAGAGAAACTCATGATAACTAGCAATCATCCGGAGAACAGCTACAGCTTTAAAATTACTATTAAATGGCCTTAAAGCATGTGCAGGTATGAGAGTTACCTGTGTATTAATAATAGATATTGTCAACGAATGCAAACAATTTGAAAACATTTAAAAACATTGAATTGCAGTAGTGGCTAGCTGTGCAAGGGGCTGAACACTGGATGCTAGACTCTTCTTCATTTGTTTAACCCTTGTAAAAAAAAATCGTAAGTGAGGTGGAGGTGAAGTGACGTGTATGTGGTGCCCAAGGCATTTGGGACCATTCCCGGAAACTTTGGAGGCCCACATTAAACGCTGCCTATTTCTTGGCTTCTGAGGGGGTCAGAGAGATCTGCCGAAGAACTAGGCGTTGTGCTCTGACTGGGGTCATCATCCTCGCTGTTGCTGTCCCTGCCTGGAGAAAAACAGAGACGCAGACGCTATGTTAGTTGGGAGCATGAGCTTCTCCTCCCCGTTGCCTTTCCATCATTCTTTTATATACACCAGTCTTCTTTAAAATAGTCATTTGATGCCACACTAATTATCCGTATATATTTCTCTACCCCGCTCTCCAATTATGTGCCGCCCAGTTTTCCACAACCCTAGTGCTGAATCGGCGCTGTCCATTCAGCACTCTGGTTTGCAGCATGTTCCTTTGTTTTTGGAGCGGGTCTGTAGCCTGTCATCATAGTACCCCCACTAGCTCTGAATCTACTGTTTGCTGGTGCACTGGTAAGTGTAGTTTTTAGGGCTTGGAATGCCAGCTCTGCCGTCTCCATCAAGGGAATATGTTCTGCTTGTCCCTTTATTGTGAGATCTGAGACAGGGGAGGCTAAAGAGAAGAAATTAGGCACCAACCATCTACTGGGTGAACCAGCCCCAGCCTCAGAGCACTTGTCTCCCACAGCTCTAGCAGCTCTTTTGTGTCAGCATGGAGTCCTTTCGCCAGCTTTGGGTAACTCCCTGTTGAAGCAGGTTATTTTTTAAGAGATGTTTTAATACTGGATCAATGTTTTGATAAGGTGAGGTGAGGTGAGGTGAGGTGAGGTGGGGTCAGTTTGCCAGGAGGTGTATCGAATTTACACCATACAATTAGCTGAATGACCCTCTACATTCTATGAAGTAGAGGTGACGTGTTTTTTGTTAAAAGCAGGATAAATAACTGTTTCAACTTCTTTCTTAACTGCACAATATTAGTGTCATTACTTGAATGGGGCAGGATTTTTGGATAGCTTTTCCATGTGTTCAATTATGTACCTAAATACATGTGTGTTTTCTTTTTTCTGTGGTGTTTTTGTTTTATTCATTTTTTGCTTTTTTTTTGTCTGTGTGTAATAACATACAAAGTCAAAAGGCATCATTACCATTCATCGTGAGAAACAAAAACCGATCAGATATCTGTGCATTTTCCTTTTATCGCTCATTGAGTGTAAGAGTATAAAGGAAGTGGTGAGGCTTTAACACATGCAACTGCAGTCAGTCGGTCATTGGAGGGACAGAATGGAGCTCAGTTCACTTGCTGTGATTGTCTGTGAGTAAATTTTCTGTTTGTGTCTTTAATAGAGTGAGTTAAGGAGTATAAAGTTGTTCATCTCTATCTGTTATGAGAAGGATTTAGTTGATATGTAACTACTCTCAGTAACTATGGTATTTTAACAGGTAAAAAGTATAAGTTGAGCAAGTTTAAAACACAAAATGTAATGTGTGTAATTGAGACAGCATTGTTGAAATCTGTACCTGATCTTCTATTTTATGGCGTCATCTGACTGGATGGTTTTTGTATCTTCAAGTAACGCAATTAGTTACTTTTTTGGGGAGTAACTCAATATTGTAATGCGTTACTTTTAAAAGTAACGTTCCCCAACACTGCTGATACATATACCTATTAATAAGGGGTCAATGCACTGTTTTTAAATTATACTGAATTTTAAAAAAAATATGAATTTTTTATGTTTTCTGTTTGCTTAGTGCTGAATTTTCTTGGAACAGTGCCACATGCTCAAGGTGAATATACACCTTTACATTTATTTGCTTGTTTATGTGTAAATGTCTGATTTGAATTGAAATCCAGACGGTTGCTTTTGTACAGCACCAGTACTAATTTGTTCATTTGTCTATGTGGCTGTACAAAAAGGAAGTTCATTATTCAGTCATTTGATTGATCAATTAATTGGTTGGTTGATTGATTGATTTATTAATCAATTAATTAGCCAAACAATAATTAAATCACAAATTTTTATGGCTTTTGACTTTATGTTCCCATTTTTAAATCAAATAATTTACACATTTAGAAAAGAATAACTTACAAAATAATCCAATTAATACAAATGTACAAAGCGTTTTATTTCTGATTCATTATAGTGCTGCAAGTTCACATCAAAGCAGCATTTCAAAGGAAACAATTGTGTGAAAGAGAAAGTTTAGCCTCTTTTAATTCTAAGGTTTTACAAATCAGGCCATAATAAAAAATCTGGTAATTAGCAGGTCTTAAAATCAGGTGAATACGAGCTTGGATGAACAACAGCACATAGCAGACTGCACTGTAACAGAGCTGTGAATAAACAAAGAAATCAAGAAATTGTGTATTTTGGGTTTTCACACAGAGATTGGTTTTATTTTTTGTCAAATACTGAAAGAGTGTAATGTCAAATTGGTTTTCTGAGTTTGGATTTATTTCATTTTAAGACCTGATAAGGACCAGATAATTTTTATGATGTCCTGACCTGCAAAACCATAGAATTCAAACAGGGTGAACATTCTTTTTGACATTACTCTTTACTTGTGTTATTATTTTAAATGTAAAATCTGTATTGTCTTGTATAGTCTAAACTAAATGTATTGTGTTATGTATGTATGCATTTTTGAGAGTCACCACAACACACTTGGCCAATAGAAATTCTTATTCTAAATCTGAACATTGCACAACAATTAGTGACTTCATTATGGGTTTTTTTAACAACTTCTACCTTTTCTATAGGGAATCTTAAAGCTGTGGTGTCCATAACACCTTCTGAACATGTATTTACTTGTGAGAAAGTTACACTTAGTTGTGACATAAATGGTGAAAAAGAGTTTGGATGGAGGTACAGCTGGTATAAGAATAACAACATCCTGCATGCACATGGCGATCGATTAAGCGCAGACAGCGCAATGCATGAGGTCAATATCAGTTGTGCTTTCCAATCTGACAGTGGTGTCTACACCTGCAGAGGACAGAAGAATGACTCTCAAAGCTCTGAGATCAGTAATACTGCTACACTGACTGTATCAGGTGAGTCAGGTTGATTAATAGTACACAGCAGAAATGTAGGAAGTAGGTAATAAAGATCATTGTGTCTTATCATCTGTCATTATCTAATTCCATAAGTAGATGTGTGACCTTTGAAAGGAACTTGTGGGTTTTAGCTGAGAATTTATTAATTTATTCATAAGGCTTAGTGATTAATGTTTTGAAATGAGAAACAGGTTTATAATGTATATATTTTAAAAATCTTGGTATTTTTATATAATTTTAAGCAATATTTTAAGGTCAATTGTCAAATTCTGGTTGCATATATGTGGTATGTTACATACAGTGGTGGACGAATTACACAATCCTGATAGTTAAGTAAAAGTTATAGATATAGTAATAAGTTATATAAGTTATAGTTATAGATACAGTAGGTAAAATTTGACTTATATATTACTCCAGTAAATGTAAAAGTGTCTATTTAAACGTTCACTTGAGTAAAAGTACAGAGGTACAGAATTATAGAAATGTACTAAGTTTCCAAAGTACTATGATTTATTACAGCTATAATGTTACAAGAATAAGGCTACAAGACTCTTTGCTAAATCGACTCAGTTTATGTAAATAGACTCTGTTACTCTCAGCTTAACTATTAATAAAATTACAGTAATGAGTCAAACACTGATACAAACAAATCAACAAAATCGCAAAAATTCAGGCATTGTGTGTTGAAGCGAGTTCAAGTCCATCATTTATTCCTCTGTAAATGTTCTGCTTGATGATAAACTGATGTTGAACTGTATGTTGGTGTAGATACCACTAAGCGCCAATCAAAACAAGTTCAAAACAGATTTGCACGCTCATCCCTGATTGGCTTCTTGCTGCCTATTCAACCAGTTTAATTTTTATCAACTCATAAATAAAAAGTAAACCACATTTCACAAAATTCAATTTTGAAATAGTAGTGAAGTAAAACTCTTTCCAAAATAGAAATACTTAAAGTACGGTGAATACAGTCAAGTACAGATACGTCAAAAAGCTACTTAAGTGACGAATTACATTTACTTCATTACTGTTTTACTTGAGTACAATAGATTT
The DNA here is from genome assembly GCF_946808225.1 of Silurus aristotelis. Taxonomy (NCBI): domain Eukaryota; kingdom Metazoa; phylum Chordata; class Actinopteri; order Siluriformes; family Siluridae; genus Silurus; species Silurus aristotelis. Next base: position 30,599,161 of record NC_139578.1, read on the forward strand.
TTCTGGTATCAGTAATTTACTTCACTATTTATTTTTCGGACAACATTTTACTTTCACTCATTACATTTTTACACAAAAATCTGTACTTTCTACTTCTTACATTTTCAAAACAGACTCATTACATTAGTTTTAATCTATTTGGTAAAATTACCATTTTTTTTCCTTCTGATCACTGCACCATTTTCAGACCAGAAAGATATTTTGTCTTCCTGCTCTATGTTGAGTTTGGTTTTACGAATAATAAACATGCATTTGCATAAATCATTAATATTTGTCCATGATCATGTTGATTAGAGTATTAAAAAAATTGGAAAGTATTAATTTGAAGGTACATTTAGAAGAGCACGGTTAAATATTTTAATCGATTGATGGCCCTAATATTATTATGATGTGAGGTTCAGTTACCAGCATGACACTAAAACAGGTAGTAATAATGACTACTTTTTACTTAAGTACATTTTAGAACCCAAAGTTCTTTACTTTAACTTGAGTAAAAAAGTGTAGTCAGAACTTCAACTTTTACGAGAGTCTTTAAAACATGAGTATCTGCACTTCTACTTCTAAGTAAAGAATTCTAAGTAAAGAATGTGTGGACTTTTGCCACCTCTGCTATGAATAAATATATTATGTAACTATTAGTGTTCCATTTTATGGTCAGCTGACAGCAATGGCAGTGAATACTTTTATCAACAATAAAGACCGCCAAGCACAAACAAATCCAAATCATAACGTTCAAGTCAAAATCCAGAAACCCCGAAATCTAGATGTACAAATAGTAACAAAAATACCATTAATAAATATGAGTCAAACCAGAAATAACCAAATAATAAATCAAAATTATGTGAGCCAATGTGTTGGTGTATCTAACAAAATGACTACATCTCCATGATTTTTACCAGGACATGGAGAACATTTTTCTTATTTTGTTCCAGTAAATGGCCCTTGATAAGGTCAGGTCTTACTTAAAACAGGATCAACTTAACATAAAACATGCATAAATGCCATGTCGATAATAATAATTCATTATACAAACAATACTATATAGTAAATATTATTCATAATGTGGCGTACTGTGAGAGCAACACTGTAACACTGTCAATTGCGTGTAAAAAAAAAAAAAAGCACGTAAACCCAGGAAATTGGTACCTGCCAATATGATCTCTTGAGTCATATTCATATTTAATGAGGACTTTCTGTGTTTTTTGTAAATGTGGATAATTAGTGAATTAGTGTAATTTAGTATTTATACTCATTAATTATAAACTCTGACTGGTTTGAAGACTATATTGCCAAAAGTATTGGGTTACCTGGTTTGGAATGTGATTTTTAAACATTGCATTCCACATTTAGTCCCAATTTGCTTTTATAGTTCTGTCCACTCTTCTGGGCAGATGTTTCACTAGATTTTGGAGTGTGTTTATTAGTATTTGTGTTCATCAGACACAAGGGTGTTATGAAAGGCAGGTACTGATGTAGGTGAGGAGACCTGGGGTGCAGTCAGCGTTCACATTCATCTCAAAGGTGTTCAGTAGGGATGAGATCAGAGCTCTATAGCAGCAAGATCTTCAGATCTTCAAGGAGATCACTTTGTGCACCAGGGCATTGCCATGCTGGAACAGGATTGGGTTTCCAAGGTCAAGTGAATGCAAAATGTTATTATAGCGCCATCTAAAGACATTGTGTACAACTGAGTGCCTCCAGCTTTGTGTTAACAGTTTGGAGAAGAAACACATATGGCAGGAAAGTACAGGTGACCCATTGTGTGTGTGTGTTTGTGTGTGTGTGTGTGTGTGTGTGTGTGTGTGTGTGTGTGTGTGTGTGTGTGTGTGTGTGTGTATATATACGGATTTATGATTTCTCCTGTCAGAAACACCACAGGCAGTACTGAGTGTGACTCCACAAAGCTGGCTGACTGAAGGAGACTCGATCACTCTAAAGTGTGAGGTTACAGACTCCTCTACCAAATGGACATTCAGCTGGTACAGAGACATTCCCTACAGAGACAATAATGGCCATATTAGGTATAGAGCAGTGCTTCTGTCAGACAGCAGCAGAGGATCTGGAGGCTCCTACACTATCAGTCCTGCTGCTCTTAATCACACAGGAGTTTATTTGTGCAGAGGAGAGAGAAGAGGAGAACCAGCCTTTCACACACATTACAGCAATCTACATCCTCTATGGATCTCTGGTATAATATGATGGACATAGATGTGTAAATGTGTATTATATTTGTAAGATGGAGAAATACAGCTGTGTTAATGCTTTGTGTAAAACTCTTTATATTCACCTTTCTGGGTGAGAAATGTTGAAGGCAGATTAATTATTCGATTAATTACATTTACTACAAATGCAAGTTATGCCATATAACAGAACCCTAATAATACATATTCATTATAATATTCTGTGTTTAAGGTGAATCTCCTCCAGTGTCTCTGATCATCCGTCCCAACAGAACTCAACACTTTACTGATGACTCTCTCTCACTGAGCTGTGAGGACCAGAGTAACTCTACTGGATGGATATTAAGACAATACACACACAAATGGGGACTATTAATCTGCCCACATGCAAGATCTGTTTCAGGATCTACATGTAACATCAGCTTCCTCTCCTCAGCCCACACTGGAGTTTACTGGTGTGAGTCTGAATCTGGAGAAAACAGTAATCCTGTCAACATCACAGTTCATGGTGAGTCTTCATGTAGTGTGTTTACTGTTAAAAAGAAAGAGAAAGAATGTTTCATGTTCAACACACTGGCAAAATTAGAGAAAATTCACCAAAGTATCATGTCAAACGATTGAATTGTATGATAAAATAAAAATCTTTTTTTTAAAACCCATTGTGACTTAATGTGTCAAAATCAGCATCTTCTCCCAGTTGAAATCAATTATTTAAGAATATTAATGAAAGTCTTTGTACAATATGCTATGCCCACATGCTGTTGTCTGCCTGTAAATGTATTTGATGTATTACTGTATTGTGATAAAAAAAATAAAAACATTGTTGGATGGTACATAAAAGTTCTAATTGTTTTGAACATTGTATATTGTATTCTGTTTCAGGAACATCACATGGACAAACTTCATTCTCAGTGCTCATGCCGATCAGTAAGGTAGTGACGTTCTCTCTGTATGTTCTGGTCACCATCATACTGCTGGTCAAATGTTACAGGGCTCGAGGTAAGAACTTTTTTCAGTGCGTCTCTACATTTTACATTATTGGTTGGTACAGGAAAGACGTACCTTTTTACCTCAGGACAGGTATGAAACCTATTTGACAGGGCAGTGGTGGTTACTGATCATAAGGTTGGGGGTTCAAGCCCCAGCACCAACAAGATACCACTGTTGGGCCCCTGGAGCAAGATATTTAACACTATCTGCACCAGGGGTGCTGTATCATGGTTTCTAACACCACTGGGATATGCAAAGAAAGAATTTCACTGTGATGTAATGTACAGTGACAACTAAAATGCCCATTTACCATTAAAACACACTTTGCAATCAGATATCGAAAAAAATTGAGAACCAAAGAACTGTTACTTAAATATGTACTGCTTTGGCTTCTTGTGTTCTTCATCCATCTGAGGCAAACTGCAGTTTGATTTTGCTAGGATAAGGTTTCAGCTGATGAGTTGTGATCCGTGATGAGATGTCCGCCAGCCAACTGAGAGAGCTCACAATAAGGGTGTCACCAACAACCCCAAGTTACCCCTCTTTTCTAGGTCTTTACATTATTCAAAGAGTGCTAGAGACTCTGTTCGGACATTAAGTGGAAGTTTGCTCTACTACCTTGATGTCAGAATGGAGAAAAGTATGTATGTCCTCCTTGTACCCTGGGAGATAATGGGACCAGTCGAGACAAGTTACTTTTGCGTTACTTGTATCTCTTTCACGCCTTACAGGTGTAACAGGTGTAATATAGATAATTGGCATTAAGAAATAAGTTATATTAGAGCATGTGTGGGCTGCACACCGGTGATGTGGAGGGAGAACATACCTTTCGCTGTCAACTCATAAAACTTCGTGCAATTCCGTAAATATGACCTCGTCCTCATCTACATCATTCTCTGCTTCATCATCAGCTTGAAACATTCCGAACACTTTTACAAAGTTTGGGCTTTTATCAGTGACCGTGGCAGTTTATCTTCCCACAAAGAGCAAATGAGCTGTAAATCTTTTACATGTGTCTCCCACAGAAAACTTTTATTCTGAGCAGTCCATAGATCTGCAGTGGTGGAAAGTCGGCAAAAGTTTTCTATATTTCTGTCTCCATTTCCATATATGCAACATTGCATAATGTTGCATATATTCAACATTATACACACACACACACACACACATACATACACACACATCTGTAGTGCTGTGCTTTGCATGCAAATGTTTTTTTTTTTTGTGGTATTTTTTGCAGTTGACAAGAGCTTTTCCCCAACACATAATCTACACTTAACCATTATTCCTTTCTCCTTTTCCTCCACTATTTCAAAATAATAAGAACACTTCCATCACAGTAATGTAATTCTCTGGTTTGCCATCTCCGCTTCTGACCAGCTTCTGTTCCCGCGGCTCGCACGTATGAGTGCGCGATTCTACGTGACTACGTTCATTTTAATTCAGTATTTATTTTTTTATGCAAAATAATTTAACTGAAAAGTAACTCGCATTACTTTTTTTAAAAAGTAACTCAGATATTAATGTGTAAATGTATAAAGTAACGCGCTACTTTACTCGTTACTCCAGAAAAGTAATATTATTACGTAACGCACGTTACTTGTAAAGCTTTACCCCCAACACTGTTCTGTTATGTATCAGTAAATAAGTGCATTAACATGCATAGCCAGGATGAAACACTGAGCTGGAAGCCTAGAACTAGGACTAAAACATAGCAAAGATAGGTTAAATGTACACATGACAAATGCTTTAATTAGTTTGCCAAATCATCGAAACTTTCAAAACGTACAAATTTGAGGTTTGTAACAAGGTTGTTAAATACAAATATGGTGGAGTCAAATGCATTGTGGTTGCTTGTCTGCCTGGAATGAAGTTTCAATTAAACAACTGAGATTTTTCTTTTTTTTTTTTTTTTTTTTACAGTTCGTACTGAAGACAGAGGCAAGAATGTCATAGAAGAGTGAGTTCATCTAAGAAAATGAACTGGTGTAAACTGCTGGATTTTTCCTAAGGTATATATGTGTAAAGTATATATATATATATATATAAATAACTGCTATGAAAATTAACTCGTTAATTATAAAAACATAACGCATTAGCGCCAAAATTCATCTTAACAGCAATAATTTTATCAACATGTGATACATGCAGCGTGCATTTCTGTTTTTATTAAAATTAATATAAAAGAGGCGAAATTAAAACCTGCAGCGCAACATATGTTTATTCACAACGTCCTTTCTTTACTCAGATATAAACAAACTAAATTAACACCTTAATAAATTATCTTTAATCAGTAAACATTTGTTTTACTTACGCGCCAAGTCTCGAATCAGCACCAAAATCCACCATGATGCAACACGATTAACCCTCTGAGGGTCGACAAACTCCGAAATGAACTTAAATGACTTTTTGATCTTTTGGTCACAACACAACACAACACAACACAACACAACACAACACAACACAACACAACACAACACACAGGGGGCGCTCTCTGCTGTCCCTGTCATCTCTTTTCACAGACTGATAAATAAAACAACCTGAATCTCACTGAATACTTACTTACTTAGAAGAAATGTTTACTTTTAAATAAACAAATGTTATCTGATTATGTATTTGTATGAAAGTTAGAAGCGGTACAGTTTCTCCGTACTCTTTTTTTGTCTTGTATAACATTTTCAGAAGTATTTTGTCGTCATGCACTTTGTTTGGTTTTACTATTAATAAACATCAAATTTTGTAAAGTCATTCATATTTGTCCATGCCCATGTTGATTCAAGTATTAAAAAGTATTTAATATATTTATATATTTATATTAAACAGTATAATTTTTTCTGTCAGTGCAAAGTCCTACATAATCGAAAGTAGCCTGAAAAAATAGTCGAAAATAAGTAAAAAATAATAAAATAATAAATACAATTTGTGTTTAACTGAAAACCCAAACAAAGTCTGCTTATGTCTGCTACTGGAAAGAGTAATTCCCAATTTGACCTGTACAGAACCAAAATCAATTTCATTGGTGTGCAATGTTGTGAGCAAACTTGAGATGTGTTTTCATTTTTGTGTTTATATTCATTTCAATTCTATTTACTTGTACTTGTATGCAAATTTTTATCAACAAAATGTTTACAATTAATAGATAGGATTTGTTATTTTCTATATTAATATACAAGTGGTCCATTTTGTAATTATTTGTAGATGGCCTTATAACCCCTCCCAAACTGATGAGCAGCAACATGGCTGTTCTCTGAGGTCATGGCTGATGTTCTTAAAAGCATAATATAGAGACACACTTGAGTGGTTTGGGAATCTAGTGCTGTAATATTTGAATGTTTTTGATCTTCTTAGGTAATTCTTCAAATCAATTTATACAATTTGTCTACTATGAATATTTAACTAGTTTGTGTGACTTCTTTCCATACTCTTTCCCCATATTGTCATGCTGTAACTGCCATATCTTTATTATAAATGCTCACATACTGTATGTACCAAGAATAATAATAAAAGTACAGCTTTCAATGTTTTTGTAAATCTCAATAAACTTGGGAAATCTTTCATGCACAACTTAGTGTCTGTGTGATTGATATCTCCAGGCCTGCAGTGTGAGAACACTTGAAATCTGTTACTAAACAGGAAGTCATGGTTGAACAATGAACAAAAATTGTTATTATTGTAAAAACGTACCTTAAATATATTTTACTGATCTGAAGTCAGTGGGGTGCAAATATTCAGACCAAATATATATATTTAAGAAAGATTCTTTTTGTTTGTATGTGTTTGGTTTACAATTGGTTGATGTTCCTGAAAGCAGATTATTATTATTATTATTTCCTTTAACAAAAGATCCTTAGGTTAACGATAGTCAATTTTCACAGCCTACTTTGCTCATATTGACCAAGGGTGCCAATATTATTGGAGGGAAATGTACATCACAAGCATAAAACACAGTCAGAGAAATAATCACACCATCTGACCAAGCAGAATCTAGAATTGAACAGTGTGATTACGTACCTGTGGCATAAGCCATTAGCAAAGCTGCCTTTTTAACAGAAATACATAAAAAAAAAAAAGGAAAATGAGCGGCTGACGATTTTATGTAAAATTGTTTATTTGTTTGTTTTCATATCAGTGTGAAACAATAAATTACATAAAGCTCATTGTTTTCATTCTAGAATCTAAACCATACCTCCAACATAAAGGCACTGAACAGTCACTCTCAGTAGAGTAACGATCATGACCGTGGCTATTGTTCTGAACGTCATGCTTCGTTTCAACAGTTAAAACTCTAAGACAATAAAACGTTAAAATAGATTTCTAGTATGTTTTTGGTTAAAAATGTTAAACACACACGAGTTACAATGGATCTATACAAATCCATGAGAAAACAGTAGCACCCTGGGTTTCTAAAATGAGGCACTTGTGTATAATAATGGGTTTACTGGTGTTATATTGCTGGGGGTAAGACATCAAAAGTGCATTTTGTCCAGTATTAACTTCGATATGAATTTAATAAGTTAAAGCTATTCTGCTTTGGTTTTTGCTTTCAGTCTTTTCACGGTTATTGGTTTTTTTAATCCAGATTTCTCTCAGTGGCAGTTCTGACATTTTGGGTGGCATCTCTGTTTATTTACGTTACAGCGGCAGCCTCCACTCGTGTCTCCAGGACCCTGGGGAGAAAAAGAGACAACATAAGTAGAACTTAGTGACGGTTCGAATCTTTGTCTCAATTTTCCAATTGGCACAGAACTATTTTGTTCCGCGTACGGTCCCGATTTCAGTTCATCGAAATGAGAAATGAGTAGCATCAAAAGAAAGCTTATTTATTGGTTGTTGTTTCCTCTGTTGTCAAAAAAAAGGGCGGAGTTGAAGACATGCGTCACCAGATTAAGCCAATGGGGGGAAAAAAAGGAATGCAGTGACGTTGATTTATACGTCGATCTACATTTATATATATATATATATATATATATATACATACATACACAGACACACAGACACACAGACACACACACACACACACACACGCACACACACACACACACATTTTAACAGCAATAATTTGAATAACACGCGATTATTGCAGCATGCATTTCTGTTTGACCATATTTATTAAAAATCTTTATTTTGTAACTTCCAGAGAGTCGACAAATGTTTTTCCACATAACACAGATACAAACTTAAATTGCGGCATTTTTGTTGATCGTACAGATAAAAGCAATATGTCATTCGAATCTGTAAAGGGTCTAATTTCATCTGTATACAACTATACTTTATGTATTCTTATACAAGAAAACAGACAGGGGGGGGGGGGGGGGCGGGCGCTCTCTGCCATCTCTCTTCACAAACGCACAAATAAAACAACCTGAATCTCAGTGAATACTCGCCTCACAGAGGCATATTATATTTATTTATATAAAGTTAGAAGAGGTGTAGTTTATCCGGTATCACCTTGTTAACCGTCAAATATTGGTCACTTTCTAAATAATGAAAGTATAGCGCATCTATTAATAATTATATATAAATACATCATTTTTTTTTTTTTATATATAATATAATATATATTATAAATCGGGACTCGTATCCGATGTACACTTTTTGTAAACAGATGTGTCACATCGTTTACTTTTTTGCCAGTGCACGGATGCTACTCAGTGAATCTTCCCATCACCATTGAAACACCTTTCCAGGAAATTGTAGTTATAATGACCTCATCCCTACTGAAAACTTTCATGATGACCAGGAACACTGACTAAAGCATGAAACCTGAAACACCTCTCCAGGAATTCGGAGTTATTATAATAATGGCAAAGGGAATAAATCAATGCGATGTTCAGTAAGTACCTATCTATGTAACTGGTTAGATGTCTGAGAACCTGCAGCAGGAAGCTGTTATTTGGATTGACTTTAGCTTTACTGCTGAAATCTAGATTGAGGTGTTGTTCGTGGACATTGCTACAGATCATGTGGACACACAAATGAGTAAAGTAGTGTTGTGGTTTCTGTACCGCAGGGCCCCAGCGTGGTCCTCTGGTGACCCAGCAGATCTCTGTGTGACACACGGTGCAGCGCAGCCAATCGCAGCCTTCTTTCTTCTGTACGATGATTCCACACTGGGGACAGTGCATTGCCTCGCCGGATCGCACCAGGGTCTGGAACAAAGAAAACCAATCCATTTAATGTGAAAACAACCTGCTTTTCTTTTTTCCCTGCGAGACTGCGCATTTATTCTGATTTGTAAAAACATGAACCCTGCAAAAAAAAAAACCCACATTAATCCACACCATTTAGATAGCCACCTTTATGAACCATTACAAGCTGTCACATCAGTACATGTAAAGTGATTTATAAGCAGCAGCATCTTTATATACGCTTCACTATTCAACACATGCGCTGTAATTGCTACTGTAGCTGAGGAAAATAAATGACGTTCTAATTAACCGTAGAAGTGAATTAAAATTATATAGGATGCTTTTTTGCTAGCGGAAGCTCTGACAGTAGTTATTAAAGGTTATGACCCTCATTAAAGGCTACTAATCATCTGCATCTGTGTTAAATACATAAAGGAGAAACACTCTTCTGGGAAGATGTTCCATTAGATTTTATGGAGGTTTGTGCTCATTCAGCTACAAGGGTGTTAGTAAAGTCAGGTACTTATGTAGGTGAGGTGAGGTGAGAAGGCCTAGCCCATTAGGGGGCGCCACAGCGGATCATCCGCAAGTTTGATTTGGCACATGTTTTTACGCCGGATGCCCTTCCTAACGCAACCCTCCCCATTTATCCTGGCTTGGGACCGGCACTAAGGCTTGTGCAACCCTAATAGCTGGGGTTGGTTCCCTGACCAGGGATCGAACCCGGGCCGCAGCGGTGAGAGCGCCGCATCCTAACCACTAGACCACCAGGGACCCTGCACTCAGCATTCATATTCATCCCAAAAGGTTTTTAATAGGTTTGGATCTCTATAGCAAAAGATCTCCAACCCATGGAAAGCAGATCTTCATAGAGCTGGCTTTGTGCACAGGGGCATCGTCATGCTGGAACAGGTTTGGGTCCACGTCCTGTACAATCGTGTGCCTGCAATTTTGTGTTAACAGCTTGCAGAAGAACCACATATGGATGGAAAAGTCAGGTGTCCCAATACTTTTCCGCATATAATGTACATTTATCAGCAAGGCAGATATCGTTAGCCAAACCCCAATGAAATATAAGCGATTGTTGAGTGTCGGGTTTATGTTTACAGGCCCAGAAAAAATAAAAATAAATAAATAAATAAATACTGTATGCAACCTTTAGGAGGTCTCTCGTTCTCCGTGCTGCAATGTCATTGATGGCACGAGCAGCAAGATCGTCCTGGTACTGTTTACAGTTCATCCCTTCATGAATTGCCTGAGTAAAAGAGAGAGAGCATACATACATTTCGTGAATAATTTTCTTGTATCATAAAAATGATTCAGGCCAAAAACTGTCAAACGGACAAGTTAACATCCCCTTCAGCTATACATGTAGTGTGCTTGGTTCCATGTTTGGAAGCTTCTAGCAGCTGTGTATATCTGGGTGTGTTACCTTGCAGAGCAGGCAGTTGTGCTTGTTGCAGACGGGGCAATGGAAGGTGTTGACCGTGTCCTCGTATACGCACCAGCCCAGACAATCGGTGGTGGCGCAATGATAACTGCCCTCACATCGGGACTCTGCTACTGAGAGCCCCCGCTGCAGCCATCGCTCATACTCCTCACCGGAAACCAGCTAATACACACATTATTTACACATACAATCATTTTAATGCAAATAATCATTTATTATAGAGTTAAAATATAGAACGTGTGCAAAAACTGTAAAACTGTATATTTTTGTTGAACTGAATGAAAAAAATTCTTACAGCACGGATCTCTCTCTCCAGCAGTGTACAGTCGCATGCATAAGCCTCATCTCTGTAGGGACACGCCACCTGAGGGTCCTCTGAAAGCAGGATCACTGAACGCAAACATTCCCTAAACACACAGATTTGCCTTTGCCAGTGTTCATGTGCATAAAAGATACAGAATAATTGACTTACAAATTATCTTAACACCTTTTATCAGTCATCCTTAAATTGCCAATAAATCCTCTACCAAAGTCCCTGTTAACCGTCTATATCTATTAATCTATCAATCACACAAAGACCATCCTTCAGTCATCCATCAGTAAAATCATGACCATCCTTTCAGGCAAACACCAATAAAAAAAAAAAGAAGAATCCACCTGTGATCCATGAATCACCCACAGACCACAATCATCCACTGGCAATCCCAGTCAACCAGTCAATCAGACAACCGCCAAACACTCACACACTGTCCTTCTGCCATCCACAAATCACCTACACACTGTCATCAACCAACAAAACCCATTCACTATCGCCTCAGTCATCCACCAAGAACCTACACATGATCCTCCGGTCATCCAATCATTGTCCACCTATCATCATTATTCTGTTATCCTCCAAAACCCACTGACAATCCTCCAGTCACCAACCAAAACCTACTAAACATCCAACTGTTTTCCACAAATCAACAGATTTGTCAAGTTTTGGGGGATAACAGAAGGATGGTCAATCTTTCAGTCAGCCCCTTAAAACCCACTGACCATCCTCTAGTCATCCCCCAAAACCCACCATAAATTTTTCAGTCAGACTCCAGGCAACCCTCTAGTCCCCAACAAAACCCACTGACCATCCTCCTGTTATCCCACAAAACCAGACAAAACACCAGTCAGACCCCGAAACCCATGGACCCTCCCCTCCTGTATCCCCCAAAATCCAGCAATCCCCCAGTCAGCCCATTTAACAAATTAGCAACCCTCCAGTCACCTCCCCAAACCCACTGACTATCCCCCTCCTTTTGCCCCCAAACCCAATGACCAGCCTACTGTAATCCCAAAAACCCAGTGACCTTCCTCCCGCATAAATTCCTTCCCCTATAATTTGGCAATCATCATCAACCCCACTCAAAACCTACTGACCATCCTCCTGTTATCCCCCAAAACCAACTGATTATCCTCCTGTTATCCCCAAAACCCAGTGACTATCCTCCTGTTATCCCCAAAACCTGACAATCCTCATCAACCCCACTCAAAACCTACTGACCAGCCTCCTGTTATCCCCCAAAACCAACTGATTATCCTCCTGTTATCCCCAAAACCCATTGACCATCCTCCTGTTATCCCTAAAACCTGACAATCCTCATCAACCCCACTTAAAACCTACTGACCAGCCTCCTGTTATCCCCCAAAACCAACTGAGCATCCTCCTGTTTTTCCCCAAAACCTGACAATCCTCCATTCACCCCAAAAACCAACTGACCATCCTCTGGTTATCTCCCAAAACCCAACAATTCTCCAGTCAGCCCCCTCAAAACCCACTGACACTCCTCCAACTACCCACCTCAACTACTTATCAACTATTACCCATTTCTGCATCCTTCTTTGTCTTTGTTGTCTTACCTGCAAAAGCAGTGGAGACATTCGCGCAGTAGGACTCCCTCTCCTGACTGAAGCTGTAAATAACAAATCTTGCATTCAACGTTCTCTGCATTTGGCACCAGCTCCTGACCATCCACCTCCACCAGCCGGGCATAGTTCTCTCTGCGCTCTGCTTCCTGTGCCTACAACACAATCAAATCCACACATACATGTCACAGTGCTTTATTCCAATTATACCATTGCTCTTGCTTAAAAAAATTGGAAGCCCCTGCAACAGAAATCAAGAATTTTTGAAAAAATTTACTAAACTAGCCATTTTTAAAGTCTTGAATGACTTTATTGAATGTTCCGATAAAAAGGTCATACATTTTAATCCCAGAAAGACCAAGTTGCTGCTCCTGGGCCCTTGAGCAAGTTGCATAATTTAGATAATTATAAGTTTCTCTGGATAAGGGTATCTGCCAAATACCATCAATGTGAACAAGGTACAATGAACGACTTCCTATTTCAATATTTAATTTATTTAGTAGAGACGATCATTTTTTTCAGGAGCACTGGTACAACCAATACAGGGCAGCAAAACAATAGGATACAAGTTTAACCCATACAATGTATATTTACATCAAATCCATTACTTTAGTCACATTTTTATTTCATATTGAGACATCCAGATATAAAGCAGAACACCTCCATCCCTGAAGAAACTGCATAGGTTCATGACTGCATAGTTGTCCTGTAATTACTCTACCCTTCCTGAGCTTGACCAAGTTGGTCTAAGTAGTTACAGTGTGCAGGACTGAGAGAGAAGAAACCCGTTTTATGTCACACTTTACTGTACTGGATAATGAATCATCCTGCATCCTCCATGAATACTTATCCCTGCTTATGTTAGAAATGTATTACTTAGAATAATAAATTGCTTTGTGCCCATAAATTCATAGAGTTTTCACAGTCATTATTAAATGGCATTAGCCTAAATGGCTTTATAGACAGCATCAGAAAAATCTCTGTATGCTAGAATTATTGGCCAAGATCTAATACCATCAAGCTAAACCCCAGTTAGACGTTAAAGCGATCTAGAAGAATTAGTTTTTGCCGAGAATGGTATCTGATCTGATGATAAGTGGAAAGTGATAGTTCAGTGGTTAAGATGGAACAAATTTGATTTGATCAGAAGGTTGTGAGGTCAAATCCCAGGACCACTAAGCTAAAACAGATGGTCTCCTCAGCAACGCCCTTAAACGTCAACTGTTTAAATGTATAAATGAAAACTAAGTTGCCCTGGACAACAGAGTCTGGCAAAAGCTGTAAATGGGCACCTAAACCATATACACCCTGGTACTGACGAGTCGATCGTCAACAAGTAGTTGTTCAGGGTTTTTGGTGCATGTTTCAGGTTTGCCCAAGTTTAATAGTTTGTAAGTTGGATTCATAATAAAAGTTCTAACAGGGAAACATATGCTCATACCCTTAACACCATGTTGTTACAATCTCAGATTTGCCTGGACTTTCCGAAGTCCTGCAGACTGCAGCTTTGAATTAATGTGTTCATTTAGTCATTTTAAATCAGTGTTAATGTTTCTAAATGCACACTGGTGGATGCGCCACCTTAACAAATATTCTCCAAAATCGCCATTTTATAACGAGACACCGTCCCACTGTAGTCGGATCACCAGAAAGCACAAACCCTTGTACCCGACCTTCCGTAACCCAGTATCCCAGAGTCCTAACCGTTGAGCCACCACTTCTCTGTAATATTTTTAAAAATACATACATGCTGCCAGTGTAACCAAAAGTGCTTCGAGAACTACAACTGCTTTAACGGATCACCAAAAGTCCCAGAACTGCTTATAACATACAAGAACCATCGAGTGCCCATAAGCATTAAACATACATTCCTTGTTCTGCCAGTTGAGCGTTTCAATCCATAAATAGTACAATCGATGAGATTGGCATGCACAAAGTGTTAACACAGAACGAGCGCAATAATCATTCAGTCTTTGGTGTGTTTTTTTGTTGTTTTTTTCTCTCAGCTGATTTTCTCATTATTGTGGTGTCTTGGTTTTGATCCTGTGTGTTTTAAAAAAAAAAAAAAAAAAAAGGTCTCAAATAGAAGATATTCAAGTGTTAATGTTTGTATGTGTGTGTCAGTAGTCCTGGTCGAGGTTGTATTGTAGTGAGTTGCTGGCCCTCAGCTCCTCCCTCCTCCCTTTCTCCTTTAAAAAAAGAAAAGCAGAAAAAGGAGAAGAGCATGAGACCCGAGAGCCAATCATATTTTCTGCTGTGATGCATTTATAAGGAACTTTTATAAACTAACTGTTGAAACCAAAAACTTGTGGAGATCCCACTTACTAGCTGAGCCTGTATACAAAAAATTACAATTTACCTACATTTTTTCTCCTTTTTTTTTTTTTTTTTTAATTATATGCCATGAGCTACCTCCCTTTCTTCTTTCATACAGGCTTTGGTGTCTCTCCAAAACAGACTTAGACTCTGATATGAGACATGGCCTAAAGTTGTTTATTTTTTAATAATTATTTTTTATTTTTTAATATATTTTATAAACATCGTCTGAGATGGGTGTATGACCCAGACGCTGATGTGTACATGACCCCGTCCTGACCTCAGACATCAAACTGCACTGCACTGCTGTAGCACTTGGTTTGTCTTTTGCACCACCACGCTACTTATGCCTTATACCTCATTCTCTCCCCTGCCTCTTTACACATTATTGCAGGGGTCTCCAAACACCCGGACCACGGACTGGTACCAAGCCATGGATCATTTGAAACCTGACCAGAAAAAACTGAAAAATACAACATTTTGTATTTAAAAATACAAAAAAATATTGTATTTCCATTTTTTTTTTCACTTTTGCAGTCTGCAGAACTTTTTATATTGAAAAAAATTACCATTTCTGCCTATGGCAATTTTCCCACATTTTTTTTTTTTCTTGAGGCGCCGTTAAGATTCCTCTGATTCGACATTATAGTGAGTTGAGTTATATTTTGATTATCTATGTAATTAGTAAATGAATAATTAAGTCATATACTATGTATAATAGTAATATAATATGCATGGACAATTTTATCTCTTTCACTGTGAAGCTCTTTTGCACTGAGCTTTTCTTTTACCTACACGTTTTACATAATATACCAACGCAGACAGACAGACAGACACACACACAGGTAGTTCCCGATACGATATTTTCAAGCTACATTGGGTCCATCGTAAATTGAGACAAGGCCCAGCCTACACAGGAGTCTTAAAGAATGGTGACCGGTATGGGGTAGTAAACTGTAATGTGCTACAAATGTGAGAAATAACAGTACATTATTTAGCAAAACAGAGCTATTTATAGTACCAAACTCTATAAACTCTAAAGTATATATGCATATGGCAGAAGGCGCACAAAATAGCGCCAGTTCGTGGCCAGAGGACGACGCACACGCTGTTACATTTGCACATTTGATCTGCAAAATGCAACCATACCTGTGCAATGAAAATAAAGCTGTATCTATCTGTGCATCTCATCGTTTCTATTCGTCCAATCATTTGCACTGAGTTGGTCTCTTACCTACCCTGTTTTTTAATTTTAATTTTTTTACAAAGTATACTATGTCAGAGCGCAGGGTCGGCCATGATACAGCACCTCTGGAGCACTGAGCGTTAAGGGCCTTGCTTAAGTGCCCAAGTGTGGCAGTTTGGCAACACTGGGGGTTGAACCCCTGACTTTCTGATAACCCAGAGCCTTCACACACACTTATATATATATATATATGAGAGAGAGAGAGATGGATGGATGGATGGATGGATGGATGGATGGATGGATGGATGGATGGATGGATGGATGGATGGATGGATGGATGGATGGATGGATGGATGGATGGATGGATGGATGGATGGATGGATGGATGGATGGATGGATGGATGGATGGATGGATGGATGGATGGATGGATGGATGGATGGATGGATGGATGGATTATTTGCACTTCTGGTGGCTATAGATTTGCATTTCCGGTTAGCCACATTCATCTTAAAAGTCAATGGTAAAACTAAAGAACGACACTTCAGATGAGAAACAAAAGCTAAACCTGCAAATCTCCCCCTTTTGTCCAATCAAATAAAATCTAAAAACATCTCCATGCCATAAGGCTGCATTCTCCCGGTACTGAATGACACCTGCATGCGTGTTGTGTGACAGAGTGATTTATAATGTCTGCCTGTGTGTTGTGAGACAGTATCATAATAGAAATATACAGACAATGCCAAACTCATCTCCTGTAATTAATATAATACATTTTACGTTTGCTTTTTTGTTGTTGCACATTGTTGTTGAGTCAGCAGGTGTGTACGTGTAATTGAGTGTGTATTTGAGTGGTGTGTGAGAGTGTGTATGAGATGTCTGACCTGCTGGTACTGCCTGACGGCTTCTTTTTCCTGCTGGATGCGTCGCAGTTCCAGTGTGTCGGGTCTGTAGCTTCCAGGCACGGTGTAACTCTCGGGTCTGTCCGCGCTGCACATCTCACAGCCGGGACGCGTCGGCTTGTTGATGTACGTGCAGGAACGACACGCCCAGCCCAGCTACACACACACACACACACACACACCCACACCATCACAAACATATGTATGGATTAACCGTATATTCCCAGAGCACTTAATGCTAAAACACATAGAGCGTAATAACACACTATTACATTGTTATATATTTTTAACAGTGCTGTTGGGTTCTGGATTCTGATTGGTCAGAAGGTGTTGATCCATTTTCTCTTGCACCTGCTAAGGCAGTAGGAATTTGCAAAGCATATTTGAGTTCACAGCATATTCACAGGGTTAGAATCATGCTTTTAAATCAAACTGTATTATTCTTAAGTGGTGCCTCAGTGATTATGGATCAGAATACGGTGAGCTCAAATCCTAATTATTTCTAGAGTGCTTTTAAAAATGGACATTGGTCTCAAAGCAGCCTAGGAAACAAGGCACAAGGAAAACTCCCTGAGATGGTATAAAGAAACCTTAAGAGGAACCAGACTTAAAAGGGAACACATCCTTATCTGGGTGGCACCAAAACATCCATTCATTATAGTCCATCCTTATCGAGGTGTGCTGTTCACATCTTTTTGCACCAAATTACAAACGTTATCGATAATCAGTAAAAATGTAAACGATACACATCCCTAGATATGTGACAAAAATTGTGTCAAAGCTTTTTATCAGGATGAAGGAAAGCCGTTCCCTTCAATTGTATTTCCATGCCTCACCACTAGAGGGCCTTTCACATATTTTTTTTTTTTTTTACTCGTCTTCATATATGATTTTATGAAGAACAGCACAATTTTGTGAAGATTTATTTCTTGTATCACACTGCAGGGGCTGTTCCAGGGTTTCATTGCAGGCAAATAATCCAGTCATTGTTATAACTGCCATTTTTAATCCAGGGTAAAGCATTTTCTTGAAAAGCAAATGAATTAGCATGCCTGGGTTTTTGTTTTGACGGTGCTAATCGGCTTAAGTATAATAATAATCTGTCATTTTACATCATATTTTGTGTGTGTGTTGTGTGTGTACCTGTGTGTTCGTTCGGCTGGGTGAGAGGACTTCGTTTAGCTGCGGCATCTCCATGTTAATCAGGTCACGGATTTCCCCCAAGCCCAATCTCTCCATCCCTGCCAAACTATGACTGCCTGAAAGGTCAGAGATAAAGACATTGAACAGGATATCTAATATGAGGGCTTAGGAAATATACTGAATATGAACGAGTTTCCTCACACACACACACACCGGTGTTGTTGGGTTGCGGATGCAGTCTGGTGGGCAGCGTGCTGTAGGCCCTCAGCGCTCCCTCGGGCCCGTTGCTGACGGACTGCGTCCCCCCAGACCAAGAAGCAGGGACTGGGGGGAAGTTTTCATGGTCGTGTCGCCTCTGTCGGGACACCAGGTAGAGGAAGGCGGTGTCTCCGTCCTGCTCCACGCCGTAGGACGCCAGAGAGCGAGAGTCGGTGCATAGACACTTACCGAGGACCCAGCGCTGGACGTCTGGGTGGAAACCGTACTGCACAAACACCTACATTAGATATAAAAAGATCGAATGTAATTTAATTGCGTATAAAGTAGATCTGTGCCACAAATCAGTTTTGGCCTAATTGTGGTCAACACATTTCTAGGCTTCAACTCGTGTTTAAAAGTTCAAATTTGGCCTCATTTGCATGATCATTTCATCAGCATTACTTACATTTATGGCATTTGGCAGGTGCCCTTATCCACAATCCTCTCATTCATACAACTCAGCACTTAAGGGTTAAGGGCCTGGGGATTTGAACTCACAACCTTTCAGTCATAAGTCCAAAGCTACCCCTTCCGATTTCAGGGCCTTGCTCAAGGGCCCAACAATAGCAACTTGTTAATTGATTATGTTTTTGTGATCAATGGACATGAATTCAATTATTGATTTGTAATAAATATATATATATATATATATATATATATATATATATATATATATATATATATATATTATTTATTAATAATCAATAATTGAATTCATGTCCATAAATCAAAAATTAAACCCTAATAGTTTACCCCTAATGAGTGGGCCAGTGGCGGAGAAACTCCCCGAGAGTTCATGAAGGACGAAACCTTAAAAGGAACCAGACTCAGGAAGGAACTCATCCTCATCTGGGTAACACTGGATGACCATTATATATAATGACCATTATTATAGTTAAGAATATTTGATGGACACTTGAATGCAAAGACCCACAGAACATGGTACAGAAGAAAGTTCTTTCTTTGTGACAAAGTCCACGCTCACCTGCTGTTTTAGGGCAGCCACCGTGGTGTGGGGGAAGACTTTAACCGTGACGCAACAGGAAGAAGAAGCGTCCTCCAACACCACTGACAGACTAATGGACAAACAGAAAGAGAATGGACATAGTCGCAGGCTTTTCAGATCATGGCGAGTACTACTGCTGTTACTATTTTCAATGCAATTATCCATCTCGATTATTTACTATGATTTACTTACACAAATAAATAATAAATCAAGCAATTTACCCATTCACCAACAATGGAAAGTTGGAATGCTTCGGAAATCAAATAAAATGCGAAGAATTCCAATCTCCTTTGTGTTATAAAGAAATGCATGCAGAAAGTATAAAAGTTATCGAAACATTTGTCCGTAGTCTCAAACAGAAGTCCTATTTATTCAACACAAGAGAACAAATGATTTCATGAGTAACACTTTGTATATAATAGTATATAATGTGTGTACAGTTCCAGGCAAAAGTTTGGAAGATTCCTGCAGTTTCTTGCAACAAATTTTGTAACATAACAGCATGAAGATTCCCTCTGCCCAAACATCTAGAAATATCCAGACTCAATTTCCACTGAAGAAGAACAGCGTCACACTGACTCTTCCTTCCTCCACACATTCAGCTGAAACACCATGTCTTTTGTAAAACTCTCTGAAGATGTTCTTCACTAGTTGGAGGTTTCTGGTTCCTCTCAGAGCAGTTTAATAGGATTTAGGTGCAGTGACTGAGCAGGTCGTTCCATGAGAGACATCACAGTTTGCTCTCTAAATAACACCTACAGGGTTCAGACGTACGATTCGTCTCGTCGTCTCGTTGTCCAGTGTCCTTCCCTGCTCCAAAACAACCACAAACCATTCAACGTTCACCTCCATGTGTGAGTGTGCGGGTGAGGGAGTCTGATCACATCTTCTCTCCTGGTCTACATTTTACACACGTTTTTCTGATGGAGACACAAATGTCCTGTTTGGACTCCACACCTTTACCATCCACTTATTCACTGTCCGGTGTGTGTTTTTGCCTTTTACTGAGTTTATATACACAAAAGGAACATGGTGTGTTTTAAAACCCGTAAAAGACGTGCCGTTCTCACACTTTTCACAGCCACTGTATGAAAAAGGGCGTGTGGATATTTGCTGCTTTGTACCTGATCTCCTTGTTGGTGTAGTGTTTGTGATGTGGCTTTATGCACAGCGGTGTGTGCTGGCGAGCGAGAGACTCCGCACACACAGACGCAGCCTGGACATCTCCGGCCTCAATAGCCTGAACCAGCTCCATACACAACTCCTCTACAGGGAGAGAGAGGGAGAGAGAGAGAGAGAGAGAGAGAGAGAGAGAGAGAGAGGGAGGGAGAGAGAGATGTGAGTGAAACATTTTAGAAGAGTGCGAGGATATAGAAATAGAAAAGGGAAGCGAAAAAGAAGAAAGAGATGAGACAAGACAAGAAGTGAAGAAATAAATAAAGGAAACAGGAGAGAAAATAACAGGAGAAAGAGATTAAGAGGAAGAAGAAAAGTGTGTGTGTGTGTGTGTGTGTGTGTGTGTGTGTGTGTGTGTGTCTCAGAGTGCACAGTCATGCAAAACCCAGTGGAAAGTGGGAAAGGGGTCAAACTAAGATGCGTTTGCGGACTGTATGTTCAAGAAATCACGACATTGTGCACATAAAAACTAGACGTTAATGGAACTTGATTGGAAGCTTTTGGGCGATTTAGACCTGTACATCTGGCCTGCTGTTAGAATAAATGTATGCAGCGTGCTGAAAACATTTCTCTGAAAACAGCCCATGTGGGAGAGAGTTCTTATGCAGATGTGGGATTTTTACATCTACACAATGCACAATTGAGACTTTTGTGCTTTGTTGGGAAACGGCGAGGGAGGAGAAGACGTGAGGACGTACCCGTGCTGGACAACGAGGCGGGCAACTGGACAACCAAGGGCTGGGGCTGCAGCTGTCCATCATTTGCAGGACAATCAGTGGCCACTGAGGGGGAGGAGTCACACAGAGTCAGTCTACATGAGCAAGAGGACATCCTAATTAATGGCAAAGCTAAATATTATACACACATACACAGAATTACTTCAAAAATAAAACTGTCTAAAAGTGCACTCTTCATCAACTGAACACCATTTAGCCCCAGACTTTGTAAATTTCTAAATTCTCTGAGGCAATGAATTGTTAAATGTCAACAATTTGTGTGTAAAACTTTGAGATCGACACCGGTAGAACTATTGGCTATCGGCAAAAGTCCATACGGATTGTCTTTTAGCTTTCGAGCCGTTGTTATTACGATAGCGGCCTCTAGAGGCAAATAACTGCCGCCACGTGCTGTTTGTTTTTACAAGTGAGGCTGCGTGCTGCACGGAGAGTGCTATATTTATCATTTATAATTGATTAATTGTATAATTATATTTATAAAGTAATATATTCATATTTATTTTATTTAGGACAATTTCATGTTTCAATCCTTTTTTATTTTTTAGAATTAAATTCAGTACTATTTTACAGGGAGTTTTTTTTTTTTATCCATTCATTCATTCATTTTCTCCTGCTTATTCGTAATTCGGGTCGCGGGGGCAGCAGTCTAAGCAGACCCCCGCCTCCGAATGCTGCCCAATCCTCACAGCACCGTCCCTTACAGTCCCTCCTGCAGGTGGTGAGCCCACGGGAAGTTTTTTTATCCAGTATAAATAAATTTATCCAGTTAATTAATCGGTTATCAGACGGTAAAATCCACTATCGCTCGACCTCTAGTAAAAATAAAACCATATGATAATGAAAACTGTTCCTCCACAAAAAAGAAACCTTTACTTCAAATTAAAACACATTATTTATTATTTTTCAAATGCTGCTTAGAATGTGTGTACAGTAGCCCAAACCTAGCCCTAAACCTAGCCCTAAACCGAATACTAAACCTAGACTGTGAGTGGAAATAACCTGGATCTCACATAATCTGAGCTCTTTTTACACAATCGAAGTAAAAGTGCCAAACTTCAGCATATATTTCATTTAACTTTAACTTGTATGGAGTGTGTTTGACTAACGCAGCTCAAGACTGCTGTAATAAACACAACACTTGCAGAAGATAATGAGTTTATAAGAACAATGTGTGTAGTCTAGGTCTGGCTACCTCATATCGAATTTTAAACATAACAAGCAGAGGACAATCATCAGACAATGAGAGGAGACGGGGTATCTGACCTCGATGGACCTCACGGAGGGATGACAAAACCACGGTGGCCCAGGCCTGCGCTTCCTGTTCGCTCCGGAAGTTAAAGGTGATGCGGTCGTGAGGGGGCGTGGCCAGGATCAGCTCGTGACTTTTTGGTGTCTTGACTTCGTAGCGCACCGTCCTGAGATCGAACTCAGCGATGGACTAATGAGTGGAGAAAAAAAGGCAATCAGGAATCAGGTTTAGTTACTGAGCATCAGGATCACGACTATGCAGGATCACAACTACTCACGATCACCACTACAACTATTCGAGATCACAACTACTTAGAGGATCACCACTAAAGATCACGACTATGCAGGATCACAACTACTCACGATCACCACTACAACTATTCGAGATCACAACTACTTAGAGGATCACCACTAAAGATCACGACTATGCAGGATCACAACTACTCACGATCACCACTACAACTATTCGAGATCACAACTACTTAGAGGATCACCACTAAAGATCATGACTATGCAGAATCACGACTGCACAGGATCACCTATACTCAAGTCCAGGATCATGACTACGCAGGATCACAACTACTCACGATCACCATTACAACTATTTAAGATCACAACTACTCAGAGGATCACCACTAAAGATCACGACTATGCAGGATCACGAATGCACAGGATCACCTCTACTCAAGTTAATGATTGCTCAGGATCACGACCGCTCAAGATCACCACTAAAGTTCATGACTACGCAGTATTAAGACTGCACAGGATCACGTCTACTCTAGTTCAGGATCACGACTCTTTAGGATCAGGACCACACTGGATCACTGATAAAGATCATGACCCCTCGGGATCCCGACTGAGGTTTTATTAAATAGACATTTATTAAACATTTCTGGGAGGAGTCTCAAATATCACGGCTAATAAAAAGCGAGAAAGAAAGAGATGGTGAGCAAATGACTGTTTCTCACAGATGATTGGAACATTGCACTAATGTGTCGTGGATGTTCACAGCTTTAAAGTGGAATTACACACTGCAGACCACGGCATACTTTGCATGGTAACCACATCACCCTGGCATTGTGCGTCTTATTTCTTACACAAAGGCTGCATTCTATTCTATCCAAGACATTTTTTTCAATGAAAGCTGCATCCTGTTCTCTTTGAACATCTGTTCTGTTTATCAGCGAAACCTACATTTGTGTTCAAAGAGCCGTTCTAATAAATCTGAACAGACTGTTCACCATGTGCGATGGAGTATCGTTCTGTACTATGAAATCCTGTAGCCTGATGGTATTCATCAAGGGCTACTGCAAAAAAAATTAAAATTCCTTGGTGTTTACCTGGAAGAGAACCTCATTCGGTCCATCAGCACCAAGTTTCATAGCCAAGGAAATGAAGCAGAAGGCTTAGAAAAGTTTGTCTCGAACCCCCGACTGCATTCCTAAAACTGAGAGCATCCTGAGCAGCTGTGTCACTGCCTGCTATGCAAAAAAATGTAAATTGTGAGGAACACTGAGAAGATCATCAGGGTCTCTTTTCCCTTTATATTGAAACATTCTGACACATCGCCTATGCCACCACGAATTGTGGAGAACCAAAAACGCCCATCAGACACGCTCTTCATCCTCGTTCCATTTGGAAAAATGTTCTGCTGTGTAAGAATGCAGTCACACAAGACCTGCTGCATATGTGGGAAGCAACCGGATATAACAACGTGATACAATCTGGTCGTTTACATTCACGGCATTTGGCAGACGCACTTATCTAGAGCGACTTATAATCGAGCGGTTGAGGATTAAGGGCCTTGTTTAAGGGCCCAGCAGGTTGGTGGTGCTGGAATTTGAACATCTGATCCATCATCATGGTCATATCGCAAACCAGGCGGTTTCGTATGTGGAGTTAATTTTATTCCTAATTTTAAAGCTGTGTTGTATAAATGCTGCTGCAGATGCCACGATAATCATTGCCTTCCTCGCCTTGTATCTTCTCAGGTTGGTCACGCTGCAATGCGGCGATCTTTTACCGGTCAAACGTCTTCACGTCATAAATTCACGAGTCAAATGCAAACTGCTTCGCGACGAGCGTGCGTTTCAGGTGACAATAAACGGAAGTCAGGGGGGCTAAAACGGTAGTTTGTTTGTTTGTTAACAAGTTGGGACCATGTGAAAAGCGCTTGATGTGATAAGACAACGTTTTTTGGTGGGGGTTTTAAGACCAAACCCAGTAAACACAATAATAAAGCATTTTATGTCTAGTAAAGCGCGAGTTCAGAATACATCCCACGTAATAAAACGCTTAATGCGATAAAGACCAGGGTTTCTGCAGGGTTCAAACAAATAAAAGTTAGATTTAAGATGTTTTAAGAGCATAAAGAAGGAAATATAAGACACATATACGTTGAGAGCAACTGGCCTTAACCAAACAATAATCTTTTTTTTTATCGCTAAACTTCACCTCACACCAATAAAAGGAAGCTGATTGGCTTTTGGTCTCATTTGTCTCGACTACAACAGCACGGAAACTAAACAACAGCATTCTAACGTGCAGTGCGAGAGTTTTAATGTGTTAGCATACGTTACATAGCCATCAGAAAACCAAGACCTGTTTACAATGAAAGCTGTCAAATTTTTATTTTTTTTATTTCAGACCCCACGGAGACCCCGAAAACAGGATTTATAAAAGACCAAACTCTAACAAACTGCTTGTTGGTACATGCTAAATTATTAGTGCGCTTACAGAGTTTGGCCGTTTAAAAAAAAACGCTGTCTCATCGCATATTTTAAGATTCCCACAGTAGCGTGACCGCAACCTGGGGTTGTGCGATACTGACCAAAAAAAATCCTCTCTCAATATTTTTTAGGATAATTTTATCAATAATGGTATTTAGACTATATATCGCTGAGTGTATTATTGTGCTGGTACCTTGAGGCTCACCAGGGACACCTGACTCCCAAAAATGTTTGATATTCTTCATATTCTTTGTGGTGGTCAGTTGACAGCTGCTTTTTTGAAGTGTGTTCATCGAAATTTAAGTCAAAATCTTACATTGAATCAAGCAATCAGAATAATAAACTGACTGTTATCCAGCAAATGAAATCATTATTTTTATATTATAAAATACATTCTTTATTTATATTTTGGGAGAATAAAAAGGCACTTTTTCTGTAAAATTGACTATTTCTAGGGTTAGAATTTTATTCGACTGAATGCGCTGTGCTCTAAATAAGCACGAGTGGAACCTACTAAACTTTATCGCTTAATGTATGCGTGCACTCTGTAGGTGTGTTTTGTTTGGGTTTTGTGATTATACTTGATAATCAAATCGCACATCGTTCGAACAATAATTACAATATTATCGTAGACGATATAGAGTCTGATGACTCATCATAACCAGAGGCTTTTATATATATATATAAAATAGGCTTAATTGTACACGATTTAGTCTTTAAATGCGCCCGATGTTCTGTTATGTATTTACATGTACATTATGAAACAAATACAATGCAAATACAGACAGAATTATCAGGCATGCTTTTTTATCCTTATAGAAAAGTTTAATCTGGGTATGAATGAGAGTTCAGAATTCAAACCTCACGGGTAAACAAAGCCCACATTCACACACAGAGCACAGGTATTTGTGCTGTGAAATTGAACTTTGTGTGAACTAATTGGTTGTGTTAAATGTCATGAACTCGGTAGTGTTGCTATAATATGGTCAGTCTTGTTAAACATAAAATAATCTTCTTTGTAATAAATGTAATATACTCTATTGTTTAAATGTGATCTTATGGATTGTATTGAATGTAATCAACGCTGCTATTTTAAATGTGATCTACCCTGTTGTGTTAAATGTGATCTAATCTGCTGTGTAAATGTGATCCACTCTGCTGTGTTGAATGTGATTGAATTGTTGTGATAAATGTGATCCAGCTGTGTAAATTGATCCACTCAACTGTGTTAAATGCAAACTACTCTGCTATTCTAAATGTGATCCACCCTGCTGTGTAAAAGCAATCTACCCTGCTGTGTAAACTCGATCTACACTGCTGTGTTAAATGGGATACACTCTGCTGTGTTGAATGTGATCGAATTAGTTGTGTTAAATGTGATCCTCCCTGCTGTGTAAATGCGATCTACCCGGTTGTGTAAATGTGATCCACTCAACTGTGTAACTGTGATCCATTTCGCTGTTGGGTAAATGTGATCTACCCGGTTGTGTAAATGTGATCCACTCAACTGTGTTAAATGCGATCCACCCTGCTGTGTAAATGCGATCCACCCTGCTGTGTAAATGTGATCTACCCTGTTGTGTTAAATGTGATCTAATCTGCTGTGTAAATGTGATCCACTCTGCTGTGTTGAATGTGATTGAATTGTTGTGATAAATGTGATCCAGCTGTGTAAATTGATCCACTCAACTGTGTTAAATGCGATCCACCATGCTGTGTAAATGTGATCTACCCTGCTGTGTAAATGCGATCTACCCGGTTGTGTAAATGTGATCCACTCAACTGTGTAACTGTGATCCATTTCGCTGTGTAACTGTGATCCACGCTGTTGTGTAAATGTGATCCACCCTGCTGTGTAAATGTGATCCACTCTGCTGTGTAAATGCGATCCACCCTGCTGTGTAAATGTGATCCACGCTGTTGGGTAAATGTGATCCACTCTGCTGTGTAAATGTGATCCACCCTTCTGTGTAAAATGTGATCCACCCCTCTGTGTAAATGTGATCCACCCTGCTGTGTTAAATGTGATCCACTCTGTTGTGTAAATGTGATCCACCCTGCTGTGTTAAATGTGATCCACTCTGCTGTGTAAATGTGATCCACTCTGCTGTGTTAAATGCGATCCACCCTGCTTGGTTAAATGTGATCCATTCTGCTGTGTTAAATGTGATCCACTCTGCTGTGTAAATGCGATCTCATAATTCTCGAAATGCAAAACTTTATACGTGTTTACAGCCCGTGAGACAAACAGTGGATCTCCTCGTGGATTTCTCGCGGCTCCCTGTCCTGCTCTATCGATCCGAAACTTTCAGCCTCGATTTGTAAACAATAACAACGCGATCACGTGAAAGCCCGGGCGGAAACGGACCTGTTTTAATCTCTTTAAAGGTTGTTGGAGATATTTTTTGGGGGGATATTGAACCGGTTCGAGTTGAGGAAGGATCTGGTTTACCGCGTTCGTTCCGCCGCTGTGCCTCAGGGCCAGCCGGAAATCCCCCGCCTTGGCGGTGTCCATGCTGAGCTGAAGCCGAAGAAAGTCATCTCCAAAGCCGGGCACACACAGCGGCCGGATCCCGGAGTGACTCGTCGACACTTTGACCGACATCAGGACGGTGCTGCATCCTGCCCCCGAGGCCTCAAGGCCGGGCAGAGCGGAGCAGGAGGAGGTAGGGTTGGTGGTGGTGGTGGAGAAGGAAGAGAAGGAGGAAGGTGGAGCAGGGGGCGGCTGCGGAGCTCCGGAGCTCTGCGACATTCCGCCGTCACCGTCGGTACCTTCGCATTTCCCCTTTTCCTCAACCGCCGATTTTTGTGCTGCTGCTACATGACGTACCTACAAACTTGTATCGCATTGTTTCAGATACTTTCCCACAGAGCAGGAGGCGCAAATATATATATAAAAAAATAAAGATCCGGTTTCGCGACAACTTGGTTACGATGATCATGTGCTTCAAAATGTATCATTACAAACACACCAACCCTGTGATCCGCCCGCCCTGCGCATGCGCAATGTAACATAATAGCTGTTAGGGGATTTCTGAAGTCAGCACTAGTGTCATGAAGATCGGTTCATTCTAGTGACTCGGTTCTTTGAATCTCGTTCAGCAAAATAAACGAGTCATTTGGTGAGTCATTTGGTTGCTTTGATCAGAAATTAGATTAAATGCAAATTTTTTTAATGAGCAGATCCCCAACACGTCTACATACACCAACTTGGTTCCAATAATAAAAATATGAAAATATTTCCTTTGTCACGTGACTCCCATTATTATTGTAACAATAATTTCAAGGTTCAGACAAAACACACTTGATCTATTGCATTGTTGGAGTCACGTGATAAAAACTGGACTAGACAACTCATGAGGGAAAGTACTCGATTCTGTTTCCTGTACATAACTTATGTAAATTTTTGTCACTTTGTTCATGCACGGAAAGTAAAAAATTGAACTAATTGCTTTTTGAGACGACTCGTTCTTCTGAGCCACATTAAAGACTCTTTCAAAATGAACGATTCGTTAATGAACGACTCGTCACTAGTCAGCACTTTTACTCCAGACCAAAATCCAATACAAGTGTGCGAGAGTTTTTTCTTTCACGGGGTCAGCATGGCGGTCTCAGAATCGCTGATTTATGTTTTGAATGTATTTTTGTCCATGTATATGTATTCTATTATTCCCAATAGTCCATTTACTTTATTTCTGTTCGAGTGCGTTGCTACAGTTTCTATC
Organism: Silurus aristotelis; assembly: GCF_946808225.1. Lineage (NCBI taxonomy): Eukaryota > Metazoa > Chordata > Actinopteri > Siluriformes > Siluridae > Silurus > Silurus aristotelis. The sequence continues at coordinate 30,628,232 of NC_139578.1, forward strand.
CAATCAGATTTCATTCGTCATGTCACGTGTTGCCGTAAGTCCTTGGTTGCTTTAAATTCGTTTTGCTTAAAGCTGTTGCTTCCACCAATCAGACTGAGATCCGGCCACTCTGAGGCCTGCTAGAAGGCGCCCAGTTATCTTGACATTTTTTGAGTCCTTTCATGGACTAGTCGGAGATCGCAACCCGCATCTGTTGCAAACTGCACAAGCTCATATACATTCATGCGGATTCAATAGCTGTTTTTTTTTTTCATTCCACAATGGCTGACAGGGGAGAAGAAATGGATTTGGTTGCCAAAACATTTTAGAACTGTGAAACCATGAACCATTTATACTTTTGCGTTTTCTTTCCTGTATAATATACACCGAAACGCAAAATTTGCCTTCATTTCAAACCCCCCAGGAAAAGCGTAATGCGCGAAACAAATTTGCACAGAAAACCCCGGGGGATTTTCTGAGGTGAATGTCGATTTTTTTTTGCTGGAGATGATGTATGCAGAAGGTGCTGTTGTGGCTACAGTGAAAGGAGACGTGTTAAATTGTGTGCATTGGGTTTCATGCTTTAGTGATGACTTTTATTCGCACTGTATGAGATTCCTGTTTCTCTGTGATATTGATGGTTTCTATAGACGCGGCGTCATAATTATGGTATTAAGAGGTGGATCGGTCCAGGCAGGACCCCACTGAAGGCTTGTATGTGAAATGTAGGGCCCGAAAACAAGATGGAATCAATGTCTTGGTGGTGTGTGTTGTATTTTGGTAACAGCACGAAAAAAATAAACCCACACACCCTTCCTTCTTTTAGCCCATTTATCTATTCTAATGAAGCTTATCATGTCACTGAGTGCTAAAATGCTAAACTATGCTGGACTCGTTCGTCCTGAAGACCTCCACATGGCAGAAAACCCACCAACTCCCACATAATACGTCACAGTGCTTGAGGCTCCTTTTATTTAACAAACACATTCTTATATTTGTATCATATGCATTGGATTTACAGTATGTACTACAGAAAAAAACAATTTTCGTCAGGTAAAAGCATCAACCATGGGAAAGAGACTAAATATAGCCTGACCACCGAGTAGATCTCATGTCGCCGCCGTTTCTTTCTCAGTACTACAGTCTTTGGAGTCACCATAACTCACAATTTAGGCCTATGAACATCTCAGACATGCAGAGTGTTGGCTTTATTTTGTTCTCATCATTGAGCCATAGATTTCATAGAAACTATTAAACGTCTTGATGCAGCAGTTGCACAGCAAACAGGGAGAAGGATCATAAACACACATCTCCTGGTGATATAGGAGAGTTTTATGAAGTATAAATTCTAGTACATGGCTCAAGGTCTATCTGTAGACCTACATTCAGGTTCGGGTAGAATCTTTTCAATAAATGCATCCTTATATTTGTTCAATAAGTCACAGAATAAGAATATTAACAATATAAAAGACTTATTAGAAAAGGTTATTGTAGCATTATGAGGTGTTTACAGGGCAGTAGATGATGGTTTCTTTATCAAATGTAATAGAAACATGAACAAAACAAGAACATACCACAACAACGGCAATGACTGTAAACACAGAAAGCAGAACGTAACCAGGAGCGCTTTTTATGTGCATCATGAAACGTGTGTTATGACTGAGGCATGCGACCTGCTCATGTGACGTACCAGGCGTAACGGTCCGTGTCGGCCATTTTTTAGCCTAGAAAAACAAGACACCACGTTTAAAGTCCATTGTATATGGGTGAATGGAATCTATACAATATTTAATCACTACAGTCGTGTTTGTTAGTATTGGAACACTAAAAGACATCCAAATTCATATTAAAAAAACCACAAGATATCACATTGCTAGCATTCCTGTACTATTTCTATTTATTGTTTTCTCGCTAAACACACTGCTTTTACATTTTGCAGAATTCTGTATTCACCATCACACCCTAAAACCCTGCAACTGATCCGTTACCATAACAACGGAGTCCTCGCCAACCAGCGATTGCGCAATCCTCGCGATCCTTTACAATTACGTACGTTTGAATCTATTGTTGTTAATGTTGAAGTGAAAGAACGAGCTGGTATGTATTTCATCACATTTTATGCCTGGTGTTTTAATTCATCTAAGGATTGAGTGGATCAGCTACTGTATGTTGGCTATGTTGGTGTTCTTGGGGTTTAAAACACATTATACACTATATTTTTACATGCCGACTTGGTTTGTAGGTGTTAAGTTTATGAAAAGTTTGTGAGACACAGGATTGGGTGTGGTAGCTTAGTGGTTACGCCATTGGATTTTGGATCTGATGGTTGTGATTCCAAATCTCAGACACAACAAGCTGGCGGTCCTACACAAACACCTTCAAAGATAAATCACTCTGGATAATGTTGCCTGCCAAGTGCAATAAAAGTAAATGTATGTGATAGTGTATACATGGAACAGATAAGGTTCAACTTCTGATCAGTAATCCAGAACCTCAACCAGTTTCATTTTCGTTTTTAATATCCACAGCACCAATGTTGGCTGAAGATTTCTAAATGCTTGACACTCTGTTCCATGTCAGTGTTATTGGTATCTATTCATAAAGCTAATGTTAGACAAAAATAAAAAATCAAGGTGTGGCTGTATGTTTTATTGAACTTGACCTTGGAAAATTTTGAGATTCAGACTATAGGAATAAACATATGTGTGTGTAGATTTATATACTCACATGTATATAGTCAAAGCTATAAAGTAATAAAATCATATTATATTATTTATTTTGGGTGGAAAAAACACACACACACTCATCATAATTGTAATATATCATTGCAAAAATAATGTGATGTATATAAACAGGACCAACAGGACTTGATGTGATGGGTCTCACACACACACTACAGCTGTAGAACCAAATATACACCATAAGAACCATTTCTAAGCATGGAAGTATTCATATTTACGTTATATTTCACATATAACTAGACATTTATAACCGTCTAAAGATAATTAAAGATAATTTCATGTTGTACGATTGTTTTTCTTGATGATGTTTTTTTTTTTTTAGGTCAGGATCATTAGACCTAAGAATAAATGTGTGTAGGTTCATATTCTTACAGCTCTAGAATTATAAAATCATAATATATTAAAAACTAAATAAAACCCACCACAATCCAGGTATCCATCATCATCACCATCAATTTTGCACATATAACTTGACATATATAACCATCTAAAGGCTTATAATGTGCTTTTATGAAGGAGGTTCTTTGATTGTCTGTTGATGATGTTTTCTGATTGATTGATGGGTCGGTTGGCAGTAGGGGTGCGCTCGTGTGTAAACTAGTCAAGAGTCAAGTCGAGAAGCTTTTATTGTCATTTCAATTATATATTAGATTACATTAGATTCAACTTTATTGTCATCATGCAAGGTACATGTACAGAGCCAATAGAATGCAGATAGCATCTAACCAGAAGTGCATAAGGGGCCTATTTACAATAAATAGCAGTATGATAAATAGGGTATGGGGTCCGTATATACAAGGATGAGGGTGATCAATGTACAGATTGTGCAGTAGGTAATAATATATGGTATATATAGTAATATACAATATATAAGATTGTGCATAGATAGACGTCAGAAGAAAAAAATGACAAAATGATGATAAATGACATGATATAGATATGTACAAGTATGAACGTATGATAATGTATTTACAGAACAAATATACAGTAGTGCAATGATAGCATTGCACTACTGTATATTTGTTCTGTAAATACATTATACATATACAATAGATATAATAGAACCCTGGTGCTACAGAAAACAACACAGCGCTACATAACAGAACACCGAGCTAAGACTAAAGCTCATTGCTAATGCAAATGATGTGGGATTTAATAATCAAACAATAATCAAACAAACAAACAAAAAACTAAATAAAGAATAATAGTAAAATAAAAATCTAAATTATATATATCGAAATGCGAAAGTTTGTGGTTTATAATCCAGGGTTTATAGCGTACTGTACTATTGAACCATGAACTGTGATTATAATACGCATATTGTGCAATCATATACGCAGAATATATTCATATTATTATTCATACGTCATAAGAATATGCAAATAAACTAACGAACAAGGTAAAACAAAAACGATCAAGAAGATGGGCCTTGAATTATAAAATCATTTGCATACGTTCCATTTCTGGCCAATTAAACGACAGAAAGGTTTAAACGACATTACTGAGAGCCAATCAGATGTCGCGTTTTGGGAAGTGGGTGGGATCTACGAGGGGTTATTTAGAGTGAAGGTGTGGAAATGTTCACCCATACCAGAGAGAACAGCAGAGACGGAGAGTGAAGGCAGGAATAGTGTGTGTTTTTATGTGAAAAATAGAAAGCAGAATTTGCAGTATTGTTGGTCAGGTCGCGTTGAGAAGCGACTCTGATCATTTTTGGTTGTTTTTATCGCTGTAATTCGGAGGAAACAGGAAAACCACCGGTGGGGGATGAGGCTGCAGTCGGAGTCGAGACTGTTTGTGGATTTGATGCCGCTTTTCTCGGAACAAAGCTGCAGTTTTTTAACGGGGTTTTTCATAAAAACGCACTTGGAAAGTAGAATATGTCCGTTTCGACCGTCACTTTGTGAAAAACACTGAATTTCTTTCCACGTTTTCTGTTTTATTTGTTGTTTAGTTGTAACCGACCTGTGCGACATTGTTACCGCTTTCTCCCTCAGTGCGGTAGATAACAACACTGTAACCCCCAAAAGCTCAAACACATCGACGTCAACATCAAATCTTCATCATTTACAGCTTTTTTTTTTAAAAAGAAAAAAAACCAAAACATCCAAAACTATTTGGACGGAACATTTCAAGGTGAGCACCGTTATTATGTACGACATTATTTTATTTGTTCTAAAAAAGAAAGGCATTTTTATACAAAATAACGTTTTTGAATCTCTAAACCCATTATATCGAAATGAATTCATTTATTTGTCATTTTTCCTTTTATAGCTTGTTTTTTCTTCATTTTTAAAACCAGGAAGCTATACTAAGGGCTGTGTCCCAAATTGTGTACGCAGCCTAGGGCACTAGTTAGGCAGTAGGAGCCATTAAGAGTGTTCCCTTTGTAGTGCGCTGAAGTAGGGAGTAAGGCGAGGTTTGGGGGACGGCCTTGTTTATAGAGGAGGAAGAGCGGGTGGGCGACTCGGATCAATCAAATAATCAATAATTGAAATGATAAATCGTATAAATAATTAATAAACAAAGCATGATTTTAGGGTTTGGGTGAAGCAAACGTGGGGCGTTTTATTTTAATTTTGAAGGCATCCAAACTATGAAAACACCGAAGGAATTGTGTAGTAAACAAAGTGTTAAAAAAAAAAATATATATATTTTCAATTTTTCAAAGTAGCCCCTTTACACTCATGACCACTTTGTACCCTCTTGGTATTTCAGCCTCATGAGGTATCACCTGGAACGTTTTTCCGACAATCTCAAGGAGTTCCTAGAGATGTTGAGTGCTTGTTTGCTGCTTTTCCTTCACTCTGAAGTCCAACTCATTCCAAACCTTCTCAAGTGTTTCATTTAGATTAATGTGGATACCAGATGATCTGATGCACCACTGGATCATCTCCCTCTTGGACAAATAGTTCTTACATAACCTAGAAGTGTTCTATTTATAGTCCTAGTAAGTCCAAACCTGATGGGATGGCATCTGGTTAAGTGTGCTCTCAATTTGTATTTAATTGCCAACCATGTTCAAAAGCACCAGCACACTTGCTCCTTATTAATGGTTTACATTCAGGAACACATTCAGGAAGCGTCCCTTCACCGTCTCTACGACTAACAAAGACGCTGTGGTTAGACCTGAAAAATCAATATGGACTCCTCAGACTAATGGAAAGTGTTCTTCTGATCTAATTCCCGTTCCTTGTGTTTCTCAGCCTAAGCAAGTCTCTTCTGAATGTTGTTCTTCCGAAGTAATGCTTTAATTCTAATCATTATCCGCTGCAGCAGAGGTAGCTCTGTCTTCTTTTCCCTGAGACGGTCCTCATGAGAGCCTGGTTCATCCATAATATGAATTTGTGCAGTAGTTGTAGTAGATCTATTGACTCGTTCTTTTGCAGAAGATAAGCGACATGTCAAGAAGAGCAGAGCGGTCACTGAACGTTTGCCGAGGCACACGTGGGAACTGGAATCCGAAAGGGAGCTACTTCAGACGATCGAAAATCTATAAAACTTATTAGTTTAGTGCATAATTCCTTACACGAGCTTTCATAATCGTTCCGTATTAATGTGCAGTGTTGAAAGTAATATCAAGAACAAACACCACACTTGTGTGCACTTATTATACATGCAGGCATTTGGATGTTTATTTATATAAAATCGATGCGACACGAATGTGAATTTGTGTGAAATACAAATTGAAAGTGTTTCTGTTAAAACTGATATGTTTATAGTGTAGTGTTTAATGCTGCAGGTGTTCCCCCGTGGCACCTCCAGGGCCGTCACGTGCACAAGCCCGGCCTCACGCGTTGTCTGCTCCCTCATTTTTGTTTTGTTTGTTTTTGTTTTTTAGCGATGAAGCTGTTGGAGAACTCGAGCTTTGAAGCGCTCAGCTCTCGGCTGTGTGTGGAAACCGGAGACTCGCACATCCTCGGCAGGTATTCGCTTCCTCATGCTTCTCGGTTCGTCTCCAGCGTTAGCAGGACGTGCGCACAGACGCACATATTACGGATATGTGCAGGCCGCATGCAAGCGACCGCCTGTGTGAACATTTTGTTCCGCACACACACACACACACACACACACACACCCGTTAAAACACGCCCCCTCTGCTTCACTTCCTGTTGTGTATAAGGTGTTGTTGAAGATCAGTGTTGATTCTCTCTCTCTCGCACGCACACATTACGGCGTTTATCCCCAGGGTTTCCGCAGGGTCTCACACGAGTCGAATTGAAATTTAATTTGAGGCCTAAAAAGTTTCACTTCAGCGTTCTAGGTTTGAAATAATTAAAAGGAGGTCTTCATTTATTACGTCCATGTAATGCCGAGTCTGATGCTCATCGAAATGCTTGAAAATGTTTTTTTTGTTAGTTTCCGAAGTTTTCCAATATAATACGCTGTGTTACGACTATAAATGAGCCCAACATGCAACAGCCAATCAGCTTTCTGTTATTGGAGCGGACCCCTCTCTCTCTCTTTCTCTCGGATTGTACCACTGACTTAAAAAGGGGATTTATTTCAGCTATAGGGAAGTGCAAGTTTAGTGAAAATAAATAAAAAATAAAAATTTAGGGCCAGTCGTGAACACATTTTCTTTTTCTTTTTGTTCTTTCTTTAAAAGGTGTGGTTTAGGGCTTAAATTTCATCCTTAATGGTTTTAAAAAGGTCTTAAAATTTCACTGAAACCTGCAGAAACCCCCAGCCAGTGCGATTTACAATCATCTCCATTGTACAACAGTGTAAGGGCCTTGCACAAGTAGGGGACACTCGAGGAACTCTTTCGATCGGAAGTCCGACAGCGTGTCCACTCGCCTACAAATTCCACCTCGATCCTCCCTGAGGAATCACGCATGTAAAGATGCTCCAGTCATGTAACCAGCAAGACGTGTTTTGTAGGTTGATAAGAAGCAACTGATTGTTCTGAAAACGCTACACTACACTATTGGGACACCTGACTGTGACTTTGCAAATGTCTCGGCATGCCGGTGCTCCTGCACACAAAGGAGTAGAAGATCTCCTGCTATAGAGCTCCAAACTGTTTAATAACTAATAGGAAAAAGTTCCAGTACTAAAAGAAGCCTCTAATCATGATATGGATTTGATGACCTTGTCTGCTTGTCTCTTAATAAACAAACAATTATCGAATATCTTTGGGATGAATCTGAACGCTGGCTGCACCCCCAGGCCTCCTCAACACCCAGGTCCCTGAATGAGCACAAACTCTAGAGGAACATCCTTTTTAATGGTATTTAAAATTTTTAATGGTTATTTCCCCCCCCCGACGTAGTTTGCTCATATAAACCGGTCTGTTGTGTCAAAGCTCGCAACTGAAAACGAGTGCAACATCTCGACAATTTCATGCTGTGAAAGAGTTCAGGGCGAGCTTGCCTGCTGAGAATAGGGTCTCTTTATTTATTTATTTATTTATTGTATCAGCTTTGCATTTATCGTGGTGTAATTTTGTGTATTTGATATCTATCGACCTACATGCATATGTATATTTGAAGACCCTTTGAAACCCAGCTGAAGAACCAGCTCTCCTGGAGCGCAGCGTGAACTTTCTTCTTTACACCTGTGGTGAGCGGATGATGCACCGCATCTGTCTCTTTTTGAGACAGAACTGTTGCTTTCACCGAAAGGCCGATCTGTTTTTGTGCAATCGGTCTGCACGCGCGAGCGTGTGTGTGTGTGATCAATCCCTCAGGCGTGCACTGTGACGCAAAATGTGGTATCGTGTAACATTTTGCATCCGAAAGTGCAGCACATCCTGCATTTACACCCCCCCCCCCCACACACACACACGGCTTTGTTCCGTACGTTCTGCCAAGTTTAGTGACGTGACCTTCTTCCTGAATTATTGCTTAACAAGCATCATGGTACGCAGAGCAGTAAACACACTGCTTAAATTGCCTGGATGCTCAGATTGCAGCGCTTCTTCTGCTTCCTGCTGCATTCTGACCAGCTTCTGAAGCTGCAGCATGTCAGATATTCAACACTGAAACCTCAGCGTTCGGATCTCGGCTTTCTGTATTGCCAATCGAGACCCATTTTAAAGCGAAGATCAGGATTTCAAAATGCTTCCTTGCTCTGAGCATAGACCAGAAATCCCTTTACTCCAAACTCAATTACAGGGGAAGTGTAGGAATTCTGTTACAATATGGGATTGTGTATGTGTAGCGGGAGTCTTGAAGGTTTTTTGTGTGGAGGCCAAATGGGACATTTGTCTTCAACAGAACAAATGTGAGCGGACTCCCTCACCCCCACACTCGCACATGGAGGTGGAAGATTAATGGTTTAAGGGTGTTTTGGAGCAGGGAAGGTTCTGGAAAGTGCTGGGTACTCCTAATCCTGATACTTCGAGACCATGCGGTTCCGTGTTGACTCATTGGAACCGACTTCACCGTACAAGATGATGCGCCGTTTTTTTTTTTTAGAGAGCAGTGGTCTGGAGTGATTTCCATCATGGAACGACCTGCCCAGTCACCGCACCTAAATCCTGTTAAACTGCTCTGAGAGGAACCAGAAACCAATTAGTGAAGAACATCTGAGAGTTTCACAAGAGATACAGCAGAGTGTTTCAGCTGAGATTTGGAGGAAGGAACAGTGAGTGTAATGCTGTTCATTCTAAAGGAGGATTTTTCAGTGGAAATAGTCTTACTGGGAGAGAAACACACACACACACACACACACACACACACACGTTCTTCTATAAATATCCAGACTGATTATTCAGGAACAGTTTTGCCACCGAAAAAGTAAATTGTAAGGTTGAGACGGATGTGCTGGATGTTTTAGGGCCTCATGAACTTTTCAACGCTGGAGCAATAGACTAAAAAGGAGTTCCAGTTCCACTGCAATCAGATCCTCGAAAATAAACTGGAAACATTGGCATAATGGCAAACCCTTTCGCTTGTGTAACGGTTTTCTAACTAGATTTCATCATCTGCCCATAGACCTCTTAATCTAAACTCACTTACAGCAAACAATCTTTTTTTTTTTTTTTTTTCTTCAGCGCATGGAAACCTGCCAATTCCTGCCATGTACAGATTCCCATGCGTCTTTCCCCCCACTCTCTCTCACACACACACACACACACACACACACACACACACACACACGTTTCAATTGTGCCCTGACATTTGTTTCTGCTCACTGGGGATGGGTCCAGGCTTCAACCCAGAGTGTTCCATCACATGACTCCTATAAACCATTGTGACTTTTGACCTTCACCTATAAATACGATCTGAGTTGTGTGTCTGGACCTGACACAACCTCTCCGCTTACATAACCATGTGCACACACGCGCACACACACAAAGCACGGCCTCCGTCTGTCTGTGTGACATTTCATCCGAGCTCCAAATAGATCTCGAGATAAACACTGAGCCTTCTGTAACAACATCCAGCCTGTGTGCTTTACTTTTTATTTATTTATTTAAACTACGTACGTGATTAGCTTTCAAGGCAATGCCATAAAAGGTAGTTAATTAACTAGATGCCTGACACGTGATCCTCTGTCTTGGGGTTAATAATAAGCTCCACTTTATCACTCCTCCGTCCTGAAGTCTGTCTGAAATCCCAGTTAAAAGCTTCACCTCAGACCGGAGACTTTCCGCATCGCATTTAACCAAAAGGGTTGCAAAGCGGTGGAAAATGCCGAGACCTTCATCTGGGGAAATTGGGGAAGTTGGAAACATAGCAGGAATTCATTAGGAACTTTGGGAATTGTATACAATTGTGCGCAAACCCTTATAAACATTGTTTGGTCATCAGCTGACCGGTTTAAACATGGAAGTTTTCAACATAAATCTATGGAATATTGATAAGTTTTTCCCTGAATTCTTGCCAGGATGAATGTTTTTTGGGCATTATCTTGCATGCAGGATTGAATGTGTTCCGGAGGAATGCACAGTGAGCATAGGGGGCGTGGCCTCAGTAGCCCCGTGATCATGTGATTGAATGTGTAAGTAAAAATTCAACTGCAATTGCATTAAATCTGCTTTAAACAATTATCCTTGAAGATTCTTGATACATGTACGTTCCCTGTTATAGGATCACCTGCAATTGTAATTAGGCCCATTAATATCCATGAACATTCTCCAGTCTTAGAAATCCCTGGAATGAATAAGTGGTCCAATTCTCTACACGAACATGTCTGCTATACAAGTCCCTATGAACTAGATGTTACCCTTGATACATATAACGAGCAACCCTACACAGACCCTGAGTACTGTAGTGCTTTTGAAACATCTCATTCCACATTGAGTCTCCATTTGCTCTTAAACTCCACTCTTCTGGGAAGATGTTCCAGCAGATTTGTGCTCATTTAGGTAATGATGTGGGGAGGGGGTTCTGGGATGCCATTCCAAATCATCCCAGAGGCGTTCAGTAAGGTTTGGAGGTTCTCCACTCCAACCCACAGAAACGTGCACAGGGGCATGGCCGTGCTGGAACAGGTTTTGGTCTCCTAGTACAAGTAAATGGAAATAAATAAGTAAATATTTCTCTCTAGTACAATTGTGTGCCTTTGACTTTGTGGTCACAGTATGAGGAAGACCCAGATATGACTGGGAAAAGTCATATAACCTATAACCACTGTGCTGACATGTTTTTTTCACTCAGGAATTTCCCCTTAGGCTCCTTTAGCTGAGAATGTTGTGTTGTAGGTTTTTGACTTGATCAAAACTGTGGAACAGAACCAAGCCCAGGTCTGACCGTTGGGACTTTAATAGTGTATTTGGAAAATAGGTTGATAAAATGTTAATGTTCTTGGACATGTGCTATAAAAATATATTTTGGTTGCTTTGCCTGTCAAATTTGTATACACCTAGAATTTTTTTTTTTTTAGAGACACAAACTAACCTCTGGTATAACACACCAACATGCTCTTCACTAGTTGGAGGTTTCTTGTTCATCCCAGAGCAGTTTAATGGGATTTAGGTGCGGTGACTGGGCAGGACGTTTCAGTAGATAAAACATGGACGTGTTCGTCGCTTCGGCTCAGCGCCTCCTATAAAATCTATGAAAATATGGATTGGTAGCCATGTTGGTTTAGGATTCCTTCCACTTCCTGGAGTAAGTCTGCAACCTTCCATAGTCTCAAAGCTACCACCTCCACGTGTGACTGTGGGGAGGCGAGGGCAGTCTGAGCACATCTTCTCTCCTGTTCTGTCATACACAAATTCTTCTGTTTGAGATGACAAATTTCCCATTTGGACTCCAGCACTTTCTTTAACTCCTTCCCTGTCCAATTAGTGTGTTTTTGCCTTTTACTGGGTTTATATACAATAGAACTTTTCTTTCTTTCCTAGGATCGAGAGCTACTCATGCAAGATGGCTGGTGATGACAAGCACATGTTTAAGCAGTTCTGCCAAGAGGGGGAGCCACATGTCCTGGAGGCCCTTTCACCTCCCCAGACCAGCAGTGCTCAGAGTCCTAACTTGTAAGGAGCCTACAATCGAGAGACACACACACACACACACACACACACACACACACACAATTTACCCATCAGTTACATACCAAACCCTGTTGCTGGTACACTATTCTGAGGAATGACAACCCATAAAAATTTTCATTACACCAGATATCATACAACAGTTCTACTCCAGCATGGGCATTATTTCATCATTCCAATGAAAATGAAGAATGCGGTGACCTGTATCTTTAACTCGGCCCCTTTTTTGACTTCACGGGACACGTCAACCAATAAACAAGCAGAGACTCTATGCATAGCCTACGCTACAGTACTGCGTCCATTTGTCGTGGAATTCGTTTTCCGCGGTCGGTTTTGGCACGTAACTACCGCGATAGACTGTGGACTACTGTATTTAATCCCACTAACTTTCCAGGCAGATATACCAGGTATAGCTAACAATAAGATGCATTAACGATGCATCTGTAGCAGCTACAAATGTGATGCAATATGATTCACCCGTACTGCGATGCAGCGCGATCTGATTTCAATTTTTTTAACACGTTCCGATTCGGTGCAATGAAGTTAGGAATGGGACACCGGTCACTGATCCCTCAGGAGCATGTTGAACTCCACAGAGAGGGAGAGGAGTATCAAGGAGAGAGAAATAAGGGTTTTATTACGTATTAATAAAATACTTGAACCTTATTGTTACATAAAATTTTTTTAAAGCTGTACAGTGTAATCAGGGTGCAAGTAGGGTCTGTATCTGAGGGTCAACCGCTTGTCTATTGATAACTGACTGACTTCCTGTTAGCAGTTTCTGAGAGCCACAGCTCTTCTGAGCCGAGCTGAGTGTGAGAAACGGCATCTCCCTGCCGAGCGAGGCGTAACATCTACTTAATCGTATGGCCACGTGGCCCCGGTCGGGGCTTTCCGAGCCGCTTGAACTTTCCAGAACTGCGACGAAAGATCATTATTGCACCTACAGCGTGACCACATGTGGCGCGAAGAGCGTTTTCACACGGTGTCAGCAGATCGCGTGTACAAGATAGCCAGCATGCAGCGAGAGACAACAAGAACACACTGTTAAGATAAAACAATGGCTTAACCACATCTGCACGTATTCTCCGACCACCTGCATTTCATTTTACCATCCCGTGTTTCTTACCATCTCCGTCTCTGCGTCAGGTTGGGGAAGAGCGGCGATGACCCAGAGAACCCGCTGAGCGACAAGTGCTGCAGGAAGACCCTGTTTTACCTCATCACCACACTGAACGAATCGTTCCGTCCCGATTACGACTTCAGCGCCGCCCGGGCCCACGAGTTCAGCCGCGAGCCGAGCTCCAACTGGGTGAGTCTAGTCGGGAACTTTCCATTATATCCTTATCTCTAAACAAAACGTACACATCGTCTTAAGCTGGGGTCAGAGCGCAGGGTCAGCCATGATGCATGAGCTAAAAGCGTGTCTGCTCGAACCGTCGACATTCCGATTAGTAACCTTTAACCACTGATCAACCAGAGTACCCTAAACACACAGGGAGTGTTGCCAGGTTGTCCTCTTTTCCCCTGGGTTTGTAAAATAGTACTAAACTTTATTAATAAAAAAAAACAGTACTGGAGCATAAAAATGTGCTAAATGAAAAACACTAAACATGATATAATGAATTATATACAACAAATATGCAGCGTGCAGTCTTGCATGTCAGTCATTTTGCCTACAGAGGCCGCTCTCGTAACGACAGCAGACCACCTCGGCCACTCCAGTAACATACACGACCCGGAAAAACTATCGGTATGGATTTTTGCTGATAGCAGTGAGTTCTAGCAATCAACTATTGGTACCGGTTCATCTGCAAAAGTTAGTTCTAGTTGAAAAGCTGCTCCTGGTTTTAAATTTGGTGCCACTGATTAGTAATTAGAAATAAAGGGAGGGTTGGAGTTCAGAAGTCCCTCCTGCTGTCTGCTGAAGATATTTTTTTCTTTTTCTTTCCTTCCCCTTCCTATTAGGTGGCCAACGCTGTGAACAGCAGCTTGTACTCCTCCGTCGGGGAGGAGTTTAATACTCTCGGTCCAGAGCTGTGGAACGCCATCGACCAGGAAATCAACCTGCAGAGCTGTGACATTTACAGGTGTGTGTGCTACTGATCAATGTTAATTATTTACTGATGTGTTCAGCTTTTCTATTTTCCAAATGTCAGTTGATTACTTTATACCTTATGGATATAATATAGTGATGTGGTCATGTGATCATCCGGCTGATTAATTCATGACGATTTGGGGGGGCTTTATTCTTTTTTTTTATTTTATTAATCTGCATCGTTTGTGCTGCAAATTATGCAGATTATTAGACAGGTGCATCCGATGAACCAAACCCATGCTTGCATTAGAGACCAGTTTCCCATACCAGCAGGTGGCAGTAGTCTGTATTCAGCATCCAAACAGGGAAAGCACAATAGCTAGAACTGTGAGTATAGAGTAAAAAGCTATCAGCGTTTACACCTAAAGTGATCATAGAGATTTTTTTTTCCCATGTCTGCCAAGGCCGACCGTATCGGGCAAAATAAATCTGCATTGGTGGGCTTCTAATGCAGAGACCCTACAAAGTGCACTTTATTACCAGCAGAATGCAATGTGCGATTCAGCCACAGGAGTGATGCAACGGTTAGAAACCAACAAATTGCATTCCGTGCATTTTAGTTCACGTGTTGCCTAAAGGTTTCCTTTATGACCCAAAAAAACAAAAAAAAAAAACAGATTTGAGTAGAAAGATCTAATATACAGGACCAAATTCAGTTCTCTGCAAAATAAATGGTAATAAAGATGTGGATCTAAAGTGTGTGTTGTGTCTGAAGGAATAAATGCTGAATAAATGTGTGTTGTGTGTGTGTGTGTTCAGCTATAACCCGGATCTCGATTCGGACCCCTTCGGTGAGGAGGGCAACCTCTGGTCTTTCAACTACTTCTTCTACAACAAGAAACTCAAACGCATCGTTTTCTTCACCTGCCGCTCTGTCAGGTCGGGACACACACGTGTGCACACACACACGCTTTCGAAACCCCCAGTCAATGTTCGAGTCAATTAAAAATGTTCTTTCTACAGCGTCCTCAGTAGCTACGGCCGCAGTTGCCTGGACAACGAGCTGGACATGGAGCTGGATGACTATGAAGAGGAAGCAGATAGCTTCAGGGAGGACAGGTAAGGTGGTGGTTTTTTTAGTTTTTTTAAAACTTCCTCTTCATACAGAAAGTGCAATAATTTAACAGTGAAAATGGGGAATTACAAAAGCATGACACTGTCTTCCTTCTCTCTTTCTCGCTCTCAGGTTCCCCCGAGCCTTGTGTGTGTAAATCCAGCTCGATCATCAGCCAACAAGATGTCACCTTTTTGTTTTTCTTCCTCCTCTTCTCCTTTCTATAATCTCGACAGGCCGACGGGTCGCGTTTCCGCGGGGGGTATATAGCATTAACGATCAGATATTATGAAAAGAGTAGTTGTAGTGAGATTTTTTGTCTGCTTATGAAAGGCTCTTTGGACATTCTGGGAACAGTGAGGTTTAATACGAGACGAGCCTGAACGCCACTCTCTTCTCTTCATATCGGACACTTTTTGTTTTTGTTTCCTCCTCCCTTCCCTAGGAAATGTCGTCAGTGCATTGACATTTCCTACATGCACCAGCAGCTGAAATGGGAGGGGCTAGTCATAGCTGCCTAATGTTCAGTCCCTTGTGAGTTTGCGATTTTTGTCTTTTCATTTCATCTCGCTCTTTATATACTCGTGTTTTTATATTTTAACAGTGTGCTTATTTTATTTTATTTTTTTTCTCTCTTTGTAATGGAAAGATTTTACTAGAATGGCTTTTATCGCACTGACCAAAATGTACCCAGTTTGAAATGTTTATTTGTATTTTTTGGTGGTGAACCCTCATGTGTGTGTGATCTAAGATGCGGTGTGAAACGGAGGTCCACATGAATGAGGTTCAACTTTCTTTCAGAAAACAAGGGCAAAACCTTTATAAAATGTTTGTACGCAATCGGACTCTGGTCTGACTTTCATGGATCGACTTTGCATTCAAGGTGATGTGCAGGTTACGCAAGAAACCCGAAAGTGAAACCTGATTTCGAAAATGTTGCTTTTGTGTACACAAATGGAATAAAGCAAGTGTGTATAAATGTATTGTTGCGTGGTGTGTTAATTGCATACCAGGAATCCAGAAGACAACCTGGCTTTTGCCAATCCCTCAAACTGGTATAGAAATCTGCATATTTATCCCAAATTAGCATAGATGACATTTATTTACATTTATAGCTTTGATCGTATCTTTATTTAGCTCGACACTTTTTGTATACAACTGAACCTTGCTCAAGGGCCCAGAGTCTGGTGGTGCTGGGAATTGAAATCATGAGCTCTTAAACCACTGAACTACCACTTCCTTCCACATGATGGCAGCAAGTTGCATGGTAGGAAATAAAGCCTTAAATCCTGATGTTGGATGGAAATCCCTGATCCCATGTGCTCCACTTCTTACATTGAAAAACAATCAGCTTCCTGAAGTATCCATTAAGCTGTACTACTTCTAGCCCCTGGAGAAAATTGTTCTACTCTGCTGACACCCTTGAAAATGTTTTTAAGCAAATAAACTCAAAGTATTAATGTTTAGAGATTTTAAAAAATATATATGATTTTCACAACCAGTACAGCTCTTGGGAAATGTTGAAGTTGTGGTACCATAAGTCAGTGGATATCAGCATATGTGGTTCCTCCAGATATGGAAAAATATCCAACATAATAGATTTCTCTTTCTATTGCTATATACCTTTTATACTGTATGTTCAACGCTGGCCAAAGCAAAATAAGATGATGGAACGGAACCTACAGCTACAAAATATACATGGATGAACTCTTCAAAACAGGTATTTGGTTGGTCTATAATGATTTATATAGTCACTATCATGAATCTTGCCTCCATGTTTTGCTGCAACTTGGAGTAGACAATCTCATCACCCACACTCTCTGTTTCATAAATTAATCCTGGATTAATCTCAGTCCAAAAATAAATTACAGCCATTCGAATTTATAAAATATACCAGAAAATGCTTATAAAAAGAATTAAACATTCCACTGATTGTTATATATGATGCTGTTATTTCTATAGTAACAGTTGCTTCATATTTCAGTACCTTGTGTTCTATCTTCTTTTTTCATTGGATTGAGTTTAAAATCAGCAAAGGTCGTAAAATTATCATTGGGCTCAGCATTAGTACCTGCAGCAGCAAGAGAAAAATAAAGCACAAATACATTTAGCAGTGTAATATATAAATCAGCCAAACCTCATAAACCTCAGCTTTATGGCCAGTTGTAATACATCCTGTTGCCAAACATAACAAGACCTCAATAACTCGCAACCTGCAACACTTTTATCATTTGGTGCTATTCGAAAAATATCAGAAACCAAATCAGACCCTGAGAAATTCGTCTGCTGTCATAACACATCTACAGATACCCGATCTTTACTACATTACAGTGAAAAGCCCCCTCGTGAAAAATAGGAGCGTCTATGTAAATGTGCTGGCTGCAGGTTTCAGCTCACACCTCCATCTCCAGGGGACTCTCTAGACTCGACATCAAGAAAGGAAACCTGGGACCTTTGCAGCAGAATCTTTAGCTTCCTAACAGGTTGAAACCATGTGGTGAGGACAAGCTCTGCTAGTTTACTGTGGCCACAAGTGCATGATGCTGCCACCACCATGCTTCACTGTAGGGATGGTATTGGTTAGATGATGTGTGGTGCCTGGTTTCCATCAGGCATGACGCTTGACATTCTGACCAAATAGTTTAATCTTTGTTTCTCATGGTCTGAGAGTCCTTCAGGTGCATTTTTTTTTTACCTAGCTTGTTGCATCGAAACAAATAGAGCATGCAGGTGTTTTAAAAATTCTAACACCCAGGTGATTTCACACTTCATACTATCACTTTGAAGCCAATAATTTATACAGTAAGTCCTGATTTTGTACAAATGTAGTTAAAGCTCACCTTTCTATCTTTTCCTGCACCACATGGAAATAAAGAAACTTAGTGAGAGGATAAACAAAAAGGCCAAACTCAGTTCCACTGCTAGTCCTTTTATTCCAATACTGGATCCAGAACCTGGAAGAAAATTTATAGAATTTTGAATTCAGCATACCAAAGAAACTGTATTGTTTAAGAAGAAGATCATTGAAAAATAAATGATTTCTCACGTCTGACTGAGATCCAGCTTTTCGGTGACTCTCATCTTTCTGGGTGTTTACAGTGGTAGAAACCTTCATCTGACTTTGAGACATTGAGGATGATCATCTCTCCTGTGGTTTGTGCCTGGAAGACTGATCCATCCATCAGATCGTAGGTTTGAGGAATTTGTGTAGCGATATATACAGTGTAGAGTCAGAGGATGTCCTTCAAGCACAGGATGAGCAGGACTCCCCAAGATCACATCACCATCTAGAACAGAGAAAATGCCATTTGCTGTCAATGTTGATGAGAAGCATAATACTGGTCTGATACAGATTTATAGATACACTGATCAGGCATAACATTATGATCACCTGCCTAATATTGTGTTGGCCCCTTTTGCTTCTAAAACAGTTCTGACCTGTCAAACATTAACAGCATTAACTTCTTCAGAAGTTTGAGCTTCAGGAACTCGTCTGTTTGATTAAACCACACGGACCAGCCTTTGCTCCCCATGTGCATCAATGAGCCTCGGGCTCAATACAATCCGATCTCAGAGGCCTACAGACAATTCCTTGGACTTCACAGCTTGGTTTGTGCTCTTACATGCACTGTTAACTGTGGGACCTCATATGGACAGGTGTGTGCCTTTCCAAATAATGTCCAATCCACTGAATCTATGCCAGGTGGACTCCAATCAAGTTGTAGAAACATCTCATGGATGATCAGTGCAAACAGGATGCACCTGAGACCATTTTTGAGTGTTACGGCAAAGGCTGTGAATACATATGTACATGTGATTTCAAATAAAGTACTTTCAGGTTGTCACTAGGTGGTACTGTTTGTAGAATTTTAAAGAATATAATGAATTTTATCCATTTGGGAATGGGGCTGTAACATAAAATGTGGAAAAAGTGAAGCGATTTGAATTCTTTACGGATTCGCTGTAATCAGTTACTTTACAGATCTATAGCCATAATGGTATGCCTGATCAGTGTACATGCATTTAAATATGTTCCAACTCGATACTAAAACTACACCACCCCAGCATGGGGAGCTACAGAAATACAGAAACTACAGGTACTAAGATAAACAGGATTTGAATGGTGATGTGAGACTCACCATGCACTGTGATGTTGACAGGGTTACTGTTTCCTCCAGATTCAGACTCACACCAGTAAACTCCAGTGTCAAATGGATTCATGGAACTTATTTTGCATGTAGATCCTGTAACTGATCCCCACCTGTCTGTGTATCGTCTCACTGTCCATCCAGTAGAGTTACTCTGGTCCTCACAGCTCAGTGAGAGAGAGTCATCAGTAAAGTGTTGAGTTCTGCTGGGACTGATGATCAAAGACACTGGAGGAGATTCACCTTGAACATAGAATATTATAATTCACATGTAGGGTTGTGTTTTCATGGCATAACTTGCATTAAACACATTTACACCACATTTTATTACACAGTGCTATTTGAGTCTATCTTTAGCAACTTGAGTTCAAAGGTAATTTCACTATTTATTAAGGAATTTTACATGCATTCAGATTATATATCTGACAGGGTTTTTCATGGGCAACTCATCCACTGCCTTCAAAATCCTATACACCTACTTTTTAGACCATAACAATAGAATATAGGAAAATGTACACCAAATTTCTTTTCTTGCATGTGTTAGACTTGTAAATTGATCTGGCCTCCAACTTGGTGGCCTCCAACTTATTATTATTTTCCTCATCATTGATCCATAGAGGCTGTATATACTGTAAGGTGTGTGAAAGGCTGGTTCTCCTCTCTCTCCTCTGCACATATACACTCCTGTGTGATTAAAAGATGCAGGACTGAAAATGTAGGAGCCTCCAGGTCCTCTGCTGCTTTCAGAGAGAGGCTTCACATGTCCGAAGTAACCATCTTTATTTTTAGTTAAACCATTTGCGTAGGGACCAACTGTGTACCAGCTGAATGTCCAGTCTGTAGAGGAGTCTGTAACCTCACAGCTTAGAGTCACCTTCAGTCAGCCAGTTCTGTGGAGATACACTCACTACTGCCTTTGGTCTCTCTGTTACACAGGAAATACAAAATTATATGAATTTTTTTTGCCATATGACTATAGAGAAATTTTCCCCATATGATTTCTGATATATATTCCTCACACTGGTTTCAGACATACACTATATTGCCAAAAGTATTGGGTCACCTGACCTTTTCCTGCTACATGTGGTTTTTTTTTCAAAATTGTTACCACAAATCTGGAGGCACTCAATTGTACAGGACGTCTTTAGATGGCGCTATAATAAAAGTGTGCATTCACTTGAACTTGGAAACCCAAACCTGTTCCAGCATGGCAATGCCCATGTCCATTAGAAAATGGAAGAAGCTAAACATGACTGTCAATCTCCCTCGGACTGGAACTCCATGCAAGATCTCACCTCGTGGGGTCTCAATGATCCTAAGGAAGGTGAGAAATCAGCCCAGAACTGCACGGGAGGAGCTGGTCAATGACTTTAAAAAAGCTGGGACCACCGTTTCCAAGGTTACTGTTGGTAATACACTAAGACGTCATGGTTTGAAATCATGCATGGCACGGAAGGTTCTCCTGCTTAAACCAGCACATGTCAAGGCACGTCCATTTGCTAATGACCATTTGGATGATCCAGAGGAGTCATGGGAGAAAGTCATGTGGTCAGATGAGACCAAAATAGAACTTTTGGGTCATAATTCCACTAAACGTGTTTGGAGGAAGAAGAATGATGAGTACCATCCCAAGAACACCATCCCAACTGTGAAGCATGGGGGTGGTAGCATCATGCTTTGGGGGTGTTTTTCTGCACATAGGACAGGGCGACTGCACTGTATTAAGGAGAGGATGACCGGGGCCATGTATTGCGAGATTTTGGGGAACAACCTCCTTCCCTCAGTTAGAGCATTGAAGATGGGTCGAGGCTGGGTCTTCCAACATGACAATGACCTGAAGCACACAGCCAGGATAACCAAGGAGTGGCTCTGTAAGAAGCATATCAAGGTTCTGGCATGGCCTAGCCAGTCTCCAGGCCTAAACCCAATAGAGAATCTTCAGAGGGAGCTCAAACTCCGTGTTTCTCAGCAACAGGCCAGAAACCTGACTGATCTAGAGAAGATCTGTGTGGAGGAGTGGGCCAAAATCCCTCCTGCAGTGTGTGCAAACCTGGTGAAAAACTACAGGAAACGTTTGACCTCTGTAATTGCAAACAAAGGCTCCTGTACCAAATATTAACATTGACTTTCTCAGGTGTTCAAATACTTATTTGCAGCTGTATCATACAAATAAATAGTTAAAAAATCATACATTGTGATTTCTGGATTTTTTTTTTTAGATTATGTCTCTCACAGTGGACATGCACCTACGATGACAATTTCAGACCCCTCCATGATTTCTAAGTGGGAGAACTTGCAAAATAGCAGGGTGTTCAAATACTTATTTTCCTTACTGTATTTGTTTGGTCAAGGTAAATCTTTATACCTTTACATTACTGAGTTTATTGCATAGAAACTAAAGGAAGATGCAAGTGAAAAAAGTGACATCAGCACTAAAAAGGGAACAGATACAGAGAACATGACATTATCATGGAACTGCTTCAGTTTGTCAACAATCTGTAAGTAACTGGATAAGGGTATCTGCCAAATGCTATAAATATAAAAAGTAGAAATAAGTTGGATGATGTAGAATAATGTGGTCAAAAGCCTGATCAAAATATAATTGAAAATCTGAGGAATGAGAGTTTGATGGCCATCAGTAGATAAAAAATCTCCTGGTTTGAACAATTTCATAGAAATGTGTAGGGGAGAATCTTTCAACCCAAAAATGCTTACTTTTGCAGAGCAACTCAAATACTGTACTCGTTGCCAAGGTCTTTACCAAGTGCTTAGTCTCACCAATGTATAAAAAAATATATTCTCTGCATTCATGTGGTTTCCTGGGATGTTCAAAACAGGGAAAACAATGACCATTTAAATGTATGACATTTACAAGAACAGCTACAACTAAATATTCCCATCCTATAATTCCATTTAATGGATTACATTTTTTTTTATCTGTTGTGCTATTTTACCTTATTTCACTCCATTAACCAGATCTGCAGCAGATATTATGATTAATAATTGTCTTAGCATTTTGACCATAAAACTTTACACACACATAATAATGGCACAATGACCTCCCCACTCAGGACATTCAGACTGCAGTATTTATTATAATGAAGAAAAAAGAGAATATTTACTCACAAACCATCATACAGAGTCGACCGAACTCCATCTTGTTTCTCTTCTGATAGCCTGGCTATGTTAAAGAAAAGAGACAGGAAAAAGAGGCAGAGATACCTGCATGTAACTTCTGCTTTTATACAGAAACTGAACCTGCTATTCCTTCTGCTTTAGGAAAAAAAATTAAATATGTTTTTTTTTACTTTCTAACACTCATACAGAGTAGGACAGAAGAAGAGTTGGAGACAGTAAGAATAATCACCAATATTTATTTTCTCAATGAGAGAAAGAGAACCATCAGTTGAAAAGTAATAAAGTCTTTGTTAGTGTTAAGTTCTCACACTGGTTCACACACATTCCTTTGTCTGTTCAGTGTCTATAAAATATTTATGATGTTAGTATGTAAGGTATACACGGAGTCTTTATCTGGGCTCACACATCTCTGGCTATTATATCTTTTTATCCTAACAGGAAACAGCTTTAGGTCAGGCTTTCTTTCCAATGTGTGTATATACTTGTCTGTTGCCTAAAATAAACCGAAGAAGAACATTGCTTGATTATGTGTGCTGTGTGATTCTTCCCTGATATCAGATAAGGCACCACGAGCTTCGTAGTTCGTATGGAAAACCTCTCCAAGAATTACCGTATTTTTCGGACTAAAAGCCGCTCCTTTTTTCCCCACGTTTTGAACCCCGCTGCTTAAACAACGAAGCGGCTATTTTATGGATTTTTCCCGGTTTCACAAACTTCGAGCTAAAAAACTTAACGACATAACATTAGACCCATGAAATTTCTGAACGGAAACGAAAAAACGCACCTCACCTGTGTTCTGAGCTGCACGGCATCGGGAGAAAATATTTTTTTTTAAACGCACGACGATGCCAAAAGAAAAACTCCCGAGAGAAATAGTTGTGAAAGGAAGGAAGAAGACAGTGAACAATGACTTACTTGGTCGGCTACTGTTTAGATACAATCCGTTGTAACGCGTTGAGTCTGGGTGAAGGGAGAGCTCACTAACTCCAGTTGCAACAGAAATCATATAAGCACAGACAGGTTTCCAAAACTCGTGCTTTTTTATTTTTCTTGGCAACAGCGTTATGAGTTAGTCAAAGAAACTTAGAAATGAGCATCAGAAAATAATAAGGACATATTCCTCTGTCTTGCACACGTGCAGTAATAGCGGAAAAATGCAGCAGAGGCTATTCCCAAAATACCGCTCTGCTCCTAAAGGAAGCGCATCATATTTCACCCGTGACACAGTGTAACAGACACTGTCTTTCGTTAAAGCCTGTGTAAAGTCCATTAGTTTTAGTGTAGACTGCGGCTTATAGACAGACGGGCTTATTTATGTTTAAAATAAAAATCTTTGTACAATTCAGTGGGTGCGCTTTATAGTCCGGAAATTACGGTAAATTTCTTTTGGGCATGATAAAAATCTAACAGTCTTCAAAAAATGACACCTTCTAGTGGCAAGAACAATACAACCCTGACCTGAACCTATTTGTAATGGATTTTTATTAAGATTCTTTAAAATACATTAGATCACCTATGCAATCTGCTCATAGTGTACATTGAGAAGAGAGTCTTTATGATGGCTAAGTTAGCAAAAGATTATCATTTAACCAAATACTTCATTTCAATTAAATATACTTGCATTTACAAAGTACTTTTCTTAACTGCACAAGTATTTTACTTATATTTGATATATAATCCTCTGGGCCTGTTTGTGATTTACTGCAATATGTATAACAAGGGGACTATGAATTTCTGGAATGCTATAAGCAACAGCATCATTTCACTAGCAACAGCCTAAAACAGCACCTTTATGTCCATTTTGTTAGCACTATGCTAGCTAGCTAACTAAGTCACTGGGGATTTGTTCTTCTTCTTAGAAATGTTACTGCATTTGTAGGTAAGATACTACTTTAAGTCTGATGGAATGCACAATCATATTGAACTCAAATAATCTTTTCCTGCTCATAGGTTGGAAATTAAGATTAACATTGATATCAGGGGCACGACTCAAACCTGAATCAACTGCATGAAAGACACTGTGCCACAGGGAAGTGGATGAACCTAACTGCAAAGACAGACTTAAACAGGTTAAAAGTTCCATGATTTGCTTTATTAGAAAGTTCAATAACAAAAATGGAGTGAGACATAATCATAATCAAATGAGTCCAAAGTACAGAAAAACAATTGAAAACAGATAGAGAGATGGGTATTTAGTGCAAGGCAAAGTAACACAATAGAGACATCTATTGGGGAAACAAAAGATAGACATGGACATAAAACAAAAAGAAGAGCAGAATCCTCAAAAGAACCCCAAATTCTGATAATTCACGATTTGAGCCTGAATACACAAAATGTAGAATACGACATTCACTGGCAATATGAATATTATTTTATGTATTTTGATTTGAACTTTTGTCCATCAAATTTTACAGTTGAAAGCTCACTTATTACTTCATCATGTACCTGCTGTCCTTCTTCATGTTGAACACACTGATTTAAAAAAGGAAGAAACAAAACACGTCTGCTCTCAGGATCACACAATTATGGACTATAACATTAATTATACTTTGGCAGGTTTTCACCTCCTGCAGCTCGTCACAGCAGAATTTGCACCACTGCATTAACATAAAACAAACCACGGTCCCGAACTGATGAAAAAGATTAGAAACATTTTCTGCACAGTAGTGCGCACTCATGCAGAAGATCAGGGAAGTTTACACAATGTCCTAATCACACAAAAAAAACATCACATGACTGACAGAAGAATGGTGTGCTTTAAAGCAAACACTTACTACTTTCTGTGTACTTACAATGAGAGTGAAAGACAGACAGACAGACAGACAGACACACACACACACACACACACACACACACACACACACACACACACACACACACACACACACACACACACACACACACACAGTGACCACAAAAATTTCTCACACACACACACACACACACACACACACACACACACACACACACACACACACACACACACACACACACACACACACGTGTCAACAAAAATTGCACACATACACACATAGTGTCACCTAATATTACACACACACACACACACACACACACACACACACACACACACACACACACACACACACACACACACACACAGTCCCCCAAAATCATTCACACACACACACACACACACACACACACACACTGTCCCCCAAAATCATTCACACACACACACACACACACACACACACACACACACACACACACACACACACACACACACACACACACACACACACACACACACAACACTGTCCCCCAAAATCATTCACACACACACACACACACACACACACACACACACACACGTGTCAACAAAAATTGCACACATACACACATAGTGTCACCTAATATTACACACACACACACACACACACACACACACACACACACACACACACACACACACACACACACACAGTCCCCCAAAATCATTCACACACACACACACACACACACACACACTGTCCCCCAAAATCATTCACACACACACACACACACACACACACACACACACACACACACACACACACACACACACACACACACACACACACACACACACACACACAAACACTGTCCCCCAAAATCATTCACACACACACACACACACACACACACACACACACACACACACACACACACACACACACACACACACACACACACACACACACACAACACTGTCCCCCAAAATCATTCACACACACACACACACACACACACACACACACACACACACACACACACACACACACACACACACACACACACAGAATATAAATACACATGATGACTGGCTTGCACAATCACACAAGCAAGTATTTGAAAAAGTATAAAAAGAAAAGCGATTGAAAATTATATAAATAAACACTGTATAAATACATTTCTTCATGTCAACGGTTTATAAAATTTAACTTCTCTTTTTTGTTAGCTGGTACACAGACACGTGGCTCCCTGCGGAAATAAATATATAAGTAATATATAATATATCTGGTTATGAACACATATCTCCTGATATTACCATCATTCATGTTACAATTTATCTTCTTAAATCAATGACTGCAGCTGGAAATCCGTAGGTTTATATTCATGTCATTATTTTACAGAAAGTCTCACAAGTCTTACCTCCATGTTTTGCTTCAGCTCTTACAAGCTAGTAGTAATGTCTTCCAGACTGGCCTTATCTAGTTGGAATCAAAATATCTTGAATGAGTCTCCAGAAAAATTACAACCAATCGGAATTATTAGATAGAAAACGTACTAGAATGTAAAACATCATACACAATTCAAATACATTAAACCACAGAATAGTTCAATTCTGAATTCTGATTGGTCAGAAGGCTGATTAATTTTTTAAAACATCAGCTCTGGCAGAAGTCCAGCTCCATGCCACAGTTTTACATTAATGCAATTGTACTAATACCTTATCATTTCTATAGCAACAGATGATGTCAGATTAACAGATTAATATATGTGTTGGTTAACGAATAAAATCCAGTTGTCAATATCAAATTTTCTGGAAGACGTTTATTTAACGTTAATGAAAGGAGTCTACAGTGTGAGCACTATTTAACAGCCAGGATACTTTCGAAATGGGAAGATTTTCAAGACAAAGGACTTAATGGTTGGCAACATTTATTTACATTAAGAGAAAACTTTTACATTAAGAGTGACACAAGTGATAAGTACAAACATTTACACAATTCGCACAACAAAAACAGTGTGGAAAATGAAAGTATGATGTGCCATTAATTAGTAAATAAGAATTTTCTGTGGTAAAACACTTCAGGATGTGCTGGAAAATTAGTATAGGGTCTCAGAAGCAGTACATTTGCTTAAATCTACATTATCAACGATTATTTTCTAACAAAAGCTCAACAGTTTGGGGCACATATGGTGATGGTGGTCTACATTTAGAACACAAAATTTTACTTTATTTTGCTCTACCTTTAATACATTGATGTTTTAGTTTTCAAAAATTCTAATCTACAAAACACTCCTGTACTTGAGTTTTGTATATATTGCTAATCTATATTTAATGTAGAGTTTTTTTTTAAGTGAAATACCTGTTCCATTTAAATCAGTCTGATCCATGGGAGCATACTTGTGTTCCTTTTCTACAGAAAACACAATGAAGATTAACTGCCTTTGTGACTATCACCAGTATATACAAAACA
This sequence comes from Silurus aristotelis, assembly GCF_946808225.1. Classification (NCBI taxonomy): domain Eukaryota; kingdom Metazoa; phylum Chordata; class Actinopteri; order Siluriformes; family Siluridae; genus Silurus; species Silurus aristotelis. The sequence continues at coordinate 30,656,039 of NC_139578.1, forward strand.
TAATAGATTTTAGACAAATAATATTTGTATGAAAGAAATTCATGAATGAATGAATAAACAAAGTCTGACCAGCGCAAAGTGGTGCAAGTCCTGACTGAAAGTCTTCAGCTCCTGACCGGCTTTGATTCTGCTTTGACGTATGTTTGTATTTCTGCTGCATTTCTATAAAGGGAGGAAGAATCTACATGTGAACAGGGTGTAACTATATTGATGTGAGCCTTTTTATAGTAAGCATTTTATTTTACACAGATCTAAAAAAGATCAACTAGACAATATGATTGCACACAAATATTAATATTGGATTTAATAGTATGAAGTCAAATTAGTGTAACTACATGTCTGATCTGCATAATCTGTACTAAAGCCATATTTACAGTTATTAATTTAATACAAACATTTGTGTGATCCTTTAAAAATTTACAGATTGCATTCTTATTCACAAAGCAAAAGCAATTACTCAGACCTTTGTCTCTTTTGTAGGACAATAGCCAAATCATTGATATCAGTAAAGCGATGAGCAAAAATCCAAAAATTGCAGCCATTCCCACATGCCTATGCCTGGATCTAGAACCTGAGACTGAGGAATGAAAAGGGACCAGAATTAAACACTGTCTATATTCACTGTGCATTAAAAATACCCAATGATTTTAATCAAAGACTCATCAACTGTTACGACTAAAACTGTTATACATCACTAGTATATACAATATATATATATCCAGAATGATAATATAATGATATAATTTGCCTTTAAAATACTGAGAAAAAGAGTTCCCTTTCAGGAACTCAAGCTGCATCGCAATGCTTTAGGAACGCGTCCATGTTGTCCATGCTCTTAAAAATAATGTGTGCAATTAGTTAAAATTGGAAGCAGGCTGTCACCAGAGGGGTGACTTCCCGACCAGGAAGTATAAAATGCAAATAGAGTGAAGCCGGGGGCTATTTGGTCATGAAGCGCTCTGTGTGAAAATTTCATTTTGTCTGTCAAAAAAAAATTGAAGGCATCTAGAAAAACCAAGCACATTTTTTTCGGCTTTGTGTGGCTTGTTTGGGAGTGAAGCATGCTAAGTCATTTTTTGAGGGAGCTGACTGCAAGTACTGTGCTCGCATGTCTATGTGATCTCTTCGCTCCCGGTGGGCACTCTTCGAGGTGGGTGCCCCTACTCCTTGCGGTTCTGGTCAGAGCAGCGTTCCAGTTTCTGGGGTTTGCAGATGGACCTCGCAAAGGGTTTGGAGATGGGCTTGACTAATTCTCCTACCTCACCTGCCCAGTTAAACTCCTGTTCACAGGCTTTGGAAGCACATATTTCGGAAGTTTCTTCCCCGTGTGATGAGAGCATGCAGCTCCACATTTCTTCCTCCAAAGAGGGGGGGTCAGGTCCTAGCAAACCCAAAAAAAAGAGGGGGTTCTGAAGGTTGTGACACGTGCTGTTGAGAAGCTAGATATAGCTTGCCCAGCCGATATAAAGCCCCAACATAAAGCCCCTCTGTCCAGCAACACGTCGGGGTCTACCATTTTTCCCTGAACTGCACAGATCCTCCTTTGGGCAAAGGGGAAGCTGGGCCCACAGAGCTGGCTGAACAAAGCAGCAGACACCTTGTCGAGGCAGGAGTCGAGACCCGGGGAATGGCACCTCCACATCTGGTGGAGCAGATGTGGGAAAAGTTTGGCAAGTGGACGTATTCGTGTCTCGAGAGATGTTGCACTTTCCCCTGTGGTTCTCCCTATATCTTTGACGCTGCAGACTGGTCCACCCCGCTGACCTTTGCTAGGTTTTAGGCACTTCTGTTCTTCGACCTAGCTGTGCTCTATCACACTAGTCAGGGAATGGTCAGTGTGGCGGTATTGGACTCTTGTTTCCAGTGTTGCGATGCAGCTTGAGTTCCTAAAATGAAACATCTCTAGGTTACGTATGTAACCCTAGTTCCCTGAAGAAATGAGACGCTGCGTCTCTAAGCCACACTGCCGGCGTCTCTTTAGCGCTTCCTTTTCTATTACAGAAGCTTGCCCCGGTTACACTCCATGTGCGTTTTATACTTCCTGGTCGTGACGTCACTCCACCGGTGACAGCCTGCCTCCAATTTAGACTGATTACACACATTATTTCAGAGCATGGACAAAATGCAGCCGAGTTCCCAAAGCACTGCGACACAGCGTCTCTTTCCCTCAGGGAACTAGGCTTACATACGTAACCTAGAGACGTTTTCTCGTTTTCCTGACTGTTTTTTCCCCAATTCTACACTTATATTTCTGGATATTCTGTAATAAAACATTTTACCCCTAACAGTAAAAACACTATATGGGGACTCACCATGCACTGTGATGTTGACAGGATTACTGTTTTCTCCAGATTCAGACTCACACCAGTAAACTCCAGTGTCAGTTGGAGAGAGGAAGCTGATGTTACATGTTGAATTCGAAACTGATCCCCACTGGGAACAATCTAAGACTTTCTTACTGTCTGTGTATCGTCTCACTGCCCATCCAGTAGAGTTACTCTGGTCCTCACAGCTCAGTGAGAGAGAGTCTTTAGTAAATCTTTGAGTTTTTCTGGGATTGAGGATCAAAGAGACTGGAGGAGATTCACCTTAAACCAAGAATGATTAAACTGTAAAAATTTAGTGTAGGCTGTATCCTATATAATACATGTATATCATTTATAATGTATGTCATGGGATGCTGGAGGGTTTACAGGGTAAGATTATAATTTTATAGTGTAATAAAAAGTTTGACAACTTTTTACACTTACAAAAGTGCTTTGGAATCGGTTCATTAGGACACAAACTAGAGTAAAAATACTCATGTTGGGAGGGAACAGGGGAAACTGTACACTTAACTATTAGCAAATGTAAAAAGTCTGCTCAAAGTCATGAGTACATACTCGTAATTGTAGACCAATTTAAAAATAAAATAAATATCGCATTTAGATTTTCAGATTTTACATTCACACGTTTACATTCAACACTTTTTCTCACCAGAGATCCATAGAGGCTGTGTATTGCTGTAATGTGTGTAAATGGCTGGTTCTCCTCTCTCTCCTCTACACACATAAACTCCTGAGTGATTGAGAGCAGAAGAACTGAGAGTGTAGGAGCCTTTAGATCCTCTGCTGCTGTCTGAGAGGAGTATCAATTTATACAAGGCATAACTGTTACTGCCTTCATAGGAAACTTCTCGGTACCAGCTGAAAGTCCAGTCTGTAGAGGAGTCTGTAATCTCACAGCTTAGAGTCACTGAGTCTCCTTCAGTCAGCCAGTTCTGTGGAGATACACTCAGTATTGCCTTTGGTCTCTCTGTTACACAGGAAATTCAAGTAATCTTTTTAGAGTTATTTAATACAATGTAATAAAAATTTATATAAATTCATATTTATATGGGCATCCTCCCACACTCACCTGATACAGTCAGTGTAACAGCATCACTGATGTGTGAGGAACGTGAGCCTCCACTCTCTCTTCCTTTACAGGTGTATTTACCTGTGTGTGTCACTTCAACACTACTGATTCTGTACATCTGTACACTACTGACAGGACTGAGTGAAGCATCTTTATACCAGCTGTACTGCCACCTAGATACACTTTCATCCTGTATCTCACATCTCAGAGTGACAGTTTCTCCACTGAACACCTGTTTATCAGGATTTATAGATGCCACTGGTTTGGGTCTCACTGTGGGAAACCAATAGAACATTTAATTTATTATGAATTTTTTGTCAGGAGTGAAAAATTATAATATAGAAATAGTGGGAATAGTGAATGCAATAGTTTTATTAATAGTTGCTTTAATCAACAATAGCTACTACTTTCCCAAAAACGTCTTTATTGAATGGAGATCAGTTACTATTAAAACATCTGCTAATTGCCCGACCAATCCCTCTTTCATATTTCTCTTTGTAAAATTGGTCTGTTTTGGGATATTTCTATTCATAAATATCCAAAAGCTTCCTTTAATAACACTTAAATCTACCTGACCTCTCTTGACCTGACAGTACTTATGATAGTCATTGGTAGAAGAACAGGGTTAGGCTATAAATAAAAGCATAAAAAAACCCCACAATAATATGTGTTCAGATCTGATTGCAAGATTTGTGAACAATCTTTTTGTTTTTCTTTTATAAAGACACAAGAAATAAAAAACAATTTGTTTCTAGATTTATTTAATACATATTGCAAATTTTCATGTGCCCCAAAAACTATACACACTCACCTGATACAGTCAGTGTAACAGCATCACTGAGGTGTGAGGAACGTGAGCCTCCACTCTCTCTTCCTTTACAGGTGTATTTACCTGTGTGTGTCACTTTAACACTACTGATTGTGTACATCTGTACACTACTGACAGGACTGAGTGAAGCATCTTTATACCAGCTGTACTGCCACCTAGATACACTTTCATCCTGTATCTCACATCTCAGAGTGACAGAGTCTCCACTGAACACCTGCTTATCAGGATTTATAGATGCCACTGGTTTGAGTCTTTCTGTAGGAAAATAATAAAACATCTGAATGGTCATGAAGAATTTGTTTTATATATATATATATATATATATATATATATATATATATATATATATATATATATATATATATATATATATATATATATATATCAGTGGTATTTGAGCTTTATATATATATATATATATATATATATATATATATATATATATATATATATATATATATATATATATATATATATATATATATACAGTGAGGAAAATAAGTATTTGAACACCCTGCTATTTTGCAAGTTCTCCCACTTAGAAATCATGGAGGGGTCTGAAATTGTCATCGTAGGTGCATGTCCACTGTGAGAGACATAATCTTAAAAAAAAAATCCAGAAATCACAATATATGATTTTATAACTATTTATTTGTATGATACAGCTGCAAATAAGTATTTGAACACCTGAGAAAGTCAATGTTAATATTTGGTACAGTAGCCTTTGTTTGCAATTATAGAGGTCAAACGTTTCCTGTAGTTTTTCACCAGGTTTGCACACACTGCAGGAGGGATTTTGGCCCACTCCTCCACACAGATCTTCTTTAGATCAGTCCGGTTTCTGGCCTGTCGCTGAGAAACACGGATTTTGAGCTCCCTTTAAAGATTCTCTATTGGGTTTAGGTCTGGAGACTGGCTAGGCCACGCCAGAACCTTGATATGATTCTTACAGAGCCACTCCTTGGTTATCCTGGCTGTGTGCTTCGGGTCATTGTCATGTTGGAAGACCCAGCCTCGACCCATCTTTAATGCTCTAACTGAGGGAAGGAGGTTGTTCCCCAAAATCTCGCAATACATGGCCCCGGTCATCCTCTCCTTAATACAGTGCAGTCGCCCTGTCCCATGTGCAGAAAAACACTCCCAAAGCATGATGCTACCACCCCCATGCTTCACAGTAGGGATGGTGTTCTTGGGATGGTACTCATCATTCTTCTTCCTTCAAAAACGTTTAGTGGAATTATGACCCAAAAGTTATATTTTGGTCTCATCTGACCACATGACTTTCTCCCATGACTCCTCTGGATCATCCAAATGGTCATTGGCAAACTTAAGATGTGCCTGGACATGTGCTGGTTTAAGCAGGGGAACCTTCCGTGCCATGCATGATTGCAAACCATGACGTCTTAGTGTATTACCAACAGTAACCTTGAAAACGGTGGTCCCAGCTCTTTTCAGGTCATTGACCAGCTCCTCCCGTGTAGTTCTGGGCTGATTTCTCACCTTCCTTAGGATCATTGAGACCCCACGAAGTAAGATCTTGCATGGAGCCCCAGTCCGAGGGAGATTGACAGTCATGTTTAGCTTCTTCCATTTTCTAATGATTGCTCCAACAGTGGACCTTTTTTCACCAAGCTGCTTGGCAATTTCCCTGTAGCCCTTTCCAGCCTTGTGGAGGTGTACATTTTGGTCTCAAGTGTCTTTGGACAGCTCTTTGGTCTTGGCCATGTTAGTAGTTGGATTCTTACTGATTGTATGGGGTGGACAGGTGTCTTTATGCAGCTAACAACCTCAAACAGGTGCATCTAATTTAGGATAATAAATGTAGTGAAGGTGGACATTTTAAAGGGAGACTTACAGGTCTTTGAGGGTCAGAATTCTAGCTGATAGACAGGCGTTCAAATACTTATTTGCAGCTGTATCATACAAATAAATAGTTTAAAAATCATATATTGTGATTTCTGGATTTTTTTTTTAGATTATGTCTCTTACCATGGACATGCACCTACGATGACAATTTCAGACCCCTCCATGGTTTCTAAGTGGGAGAACTTGCAAAATAGCAGGGTGTTCAAATACTTATTTTCCTCACTGTATATAAAGCTCAAATACCACTGACTGACTCACTCACTCATCACGAAATCTCAAAAATCACTGAACGGATTGCAATGAAATTTGGAACATACCTTCCTCTTGGGTCTTAGGTGCTCACTAAGAAAGGGTTTTGAAAAATTCGCCCTGGATCGCGGCTAACACGTGAAAAACACGATTTCTCACGCATTGTAAATTCTTCAAAATAACATTACGGAGCCTAATGAAACTTAGTACATTGTTTCTTATTAGATGTTAGATGCACGACAAAAATGATTTTTTAAAGTAGTTTGCCCTGTATCGGTACTACAAAGGGGTAGTACGTTATTTGTTGACGTTACGTACTGATCTCTGATCATCCAGTCCTGCTCAGTGCTTACTGCTTATTGCCGTATTGCTTAACGTTCTGCCTTCCGTAGCGAAGCACGGGTACTTTTAGCTAGTATACTGTATATATATATATATATATATATATATATATATATATATATATATATATATATATAATGATATAGAAAATAAAATAGTAAATGCCACAGTTTGCTTTTATCAACTCTATATTTTTGAGATCTACTGTATACTGTGTATTTTTGTAATGTTTCCAAAAAATGTTTAAGTGAGTAATATAACCTGTTTTTTCACACTGTTATAGAAAAATCGATGTGATGGATGTGGTGGAGATGGATGTGGAGATTGTTTTCCTATAACTGCATGTTCTCATGGATTTTATTTATTTAAAAACTAGAACTGTTGAAACCATAGATGATGCATAGCTGGGTCAAGCACATGTGAAATGTGAGGTCAGCACTCTCATCAGGACCCAATGGGAGTATAAGGAATTCAGCCTGCTTTCTTTCACTGAGACATGGCTGCATAATGATGTTATGGAGTCAGTTGATTTAATCTGCAGCTTTCAGACATTGAGGGCAGACAGAAATAATGACAGAATAATAAGAAAAATGGAGGTGCTGCACTATTTGTAAATAACAAGCCTGGGACATGTTACATGTGACATGAATTTGTCATGCATGTCAAATATATTTTTACACACCTGTATCTCCCATGCCACAAGGAGTAGCGCTCTTAATCCCGAGGCTGATAGGGTGGCCTCCCATTCCATGCTCAGCCCGGGGGCCCATGGGGAGGCCCCTTAAGTTCAAGTCTAAGACAAGGGTTCACAGGGAGGCCCCACAAACCAAGTCCAAGTAAAGAGCCCAAGGGTAGGCCCCTTAAGTCAAGTTTAAACCAGGGGCCCACAGGGAGGCCCCTTAATCCATGTCCAATTTAAAGACTCACAAGGAGGCCCTTCAAGCCAAGTCTAAGATAGGGGTCCAACAGGTGGCACCTCAACCCATGCCCACTCCCGGGGCCCACGAGGGGTTCCATTTATCTATGCCACAAAACATCCGTCTAAGTGCAAGACAGCCTCCTAAGACCTATATGAGGTCAGCACGCCAGAAGGCAACGGCACCCCGTCCGCACACGACCTGCTCAAGCCAGGGGGCTAAAGCACTGCCTCTTTCCATGTCAAGTTTATCCAGCAACCAGTCCTCATAGAGCCTGTTCCAGCACCCTGCCCCAGACATTTGGCCCACAGGAGCTGGACCACTGAGGAGAAACCTTATAAAAGGCACTTTAGGATGAATGCCTTTTTTGAGGGGAGTTATGTCACAGGAAGAGTGCCTTTTCGAGGGGAGGAGGGTTTTTTGTCAGAGAATCACCCCTTCCTTTTGTTTGTGGCAGCATGTACCGCACTAACCACAATGAAGTGCATGCTGGCTGCACACTGCATTTGTTTTGTTCATGTGTCTTGTGTGTTGTGTTTTGTTTTGTCTCATTCATTTCTTGTCTTTTGTTCCACCCTGTTATTGTTATTGGTATAGGTCTTCACAAGCCATCAATACACAGGTGTTTAATTTATGTGTGTATAAATTCCACCTTGTGTTTGTGAAGCCAATTTATAGTAACTTTTTTTAATTGATAGCATTGTACTTTGAACGTCACGGATGATCTGCCTATTTAATATACCTACCTGCACTTGCATCTTTTGTGATTTTGGCATGTGCATGCAGCACACAATTTACATTTAGTGTATATTTTATGTGACATCCATATTATCATATAAGAGAATTCATGAGCATCAATGTGATTACTGTTTCTTCTTCTAGCACGAGACATACAAATGATTTCACAATCAAACTTTGGGGATTATAAACAGCTATTTTATAAGAAAGAACAGAGCACTGGTAAATGCTATGTATAAAGTGGTTTGTGTTCTTCAACTGGTTTAACATGGTGCCATTTTATTGCGTTATACATATCAATAAATAAACACTGCAATAATCTGGTCTTACATTTACACTTTTTTTAATTCTACATCTCCACCCAAAATTTAATTTTCCTCACCAGTAATCCTTAGAAGCTGTGGATTGCTGTACTGAGTGTAAAAGGCTGGTTCTCCTCTCTCTCCTCTACACACATAAACTCCTGTGTCATTAAGAGAAGAAGGACTGACAGTGTAGTTGCCTCCAGATCCTCTGCTGCTGTCTGAGAGAAGCTCCACATACATGATATAGCCATTAGTATTTTTTATTGCCGTTACACCGTCTTTGTAGGGAACTTCTCTGTACCAGCTGAATGTCCAGTCTGTAGAGGAGTTTGTAACCTCACAGCTTAGAGTCACTGAGTCTCCATCATTTAACCAGTTCTGTGGGGATACACTTAGTACTGCCTTTGGTCTCTCTATTACACAAAAATTCCATGTAACTTATTTCCAGGTTTTTTTAATACACAATATGAAGCTTTCCTTAAATACAATTTTGTATACATCCAAAACTCCTCGCACACTCACCTGATACAGTCAGTGTAACAGCATCACTGATGTGTGAGGAAAGTGAGCCTCCACTCTCTCTTCCTTTACAGGTGTATTTACCTGTGTGTGTCACTTCAACACTACTGATTGTGTACATCTGTACACTACTGACAGGACTGAGTGAAGCATCTTTATACCAGCTGTACTGCCACCTAGATACACTTTCATCCTGTATCTCACATCTCAGAGTAACAGTGTCTCCACTGAACACCTGTTTATCAGGATTTATAGATGCCACCGGTTTGGGTCTTTCTGTAGGGAAATAATTGTTGTGATGAACACCACATCTAGATCCACTTACTGTGAAGTGTATGCTACTATGGGACTGATGGTTATCATTGCACTTATGATTCTATTACTAGTAGAAATAATAAACAAACAATGATAGTTAGCAGTCATGGTTTCTTACAGACAAACAGGAAATAGAAAATTGTACTTTATTTTAAAATGTATTTCTATTTACTTAATACCCAGTAGGATTTTCCTTTGCATTAACGTCTAACTGGACATTTTCATGTGTTTCCAGTAACCCGAGACACACTCACCTGATACAGTCAGTGTAACAGCATCACTGAGGTGTGAGGAACGTGAGCCTCCACTCTCTCTTCCTTTACAGGTGTATTTACCTACATGGGTCAGTTCAACACCACTGATTCTGTACATCTGTACACTACTGACAGGACTGAGTGAAGCATTTTTATACCAGCTGTACTGCCACCTAGATACACTTTCATCCTGTATCTCACATCTCAGAGTGACATTGTCTCCATTGTACACATGTTTATCAGGATTAATTGATGCCACAGGTTTGGGTCTTTCTGTAGAATGAAAAAAAAAAAATAATTATGTGGATTTTTTTTTTTTACATATGTATAATGAACTCCTGGATGTTGAATTTAAGGTTGGCATTCATGATTAAAAAAAATCACGACATACCTCTCACTATAATCTCGACAGGATCACTGTGCTCTGTGTTGAATTGTATGGTTCTCCTGTGTGCTCGACACTGGTACACTGTTTCTCCTTCAGTATCGACTGTCACATTTAATGTTTTTGTATTTTTTGTATTGTGAAGCTGAAAGTCCTGGTAATTTTTGTACCAGAAAACCCCCCATGCAGGCGTCTCCTGCAGCTTACAGCTCAGAGTGATGGTGTCTCCTGTGTAGACGAAGCGCTGAGGAGTCACTCTCACAGTTGGTTTGGAAATTCCTGTTGGAATAAAATACAGTGCACTTTACAACCAATGCAGTAGATTTACTGAGCTTTAGCATGACCTTTGTATCTAAAACAAATGTTTACCATTTAATACAAGATATTACAATTGTATGGGTTTGTAAATGACTGGAATTCAGAATATATTCAATGTAATACGATTCATAAACTTTCTTTCAGCTTCTCCCATTAGGGGTCCCCACAGCGGATGATCCTAATGTTCGATTTGGCACATGTTTTACGCTGGATTCCCTTCCTAACGCAACCCTCACCATTAATCCGGGATTGGGACCGGCACTAAGAGTGCACAGACTTATGCAACCCTAGTGCCAGTCGTATTACATTGGGTTCCCTGGTGGTCTAGTGGTTAGGATGCGGCGTTCTCACTGCTGTGGCAGCGCCGCATCCTAACCACTAGACCACCAGGGAACCCAATGTAATACGATTCATGATTGGACTAAAGTGTAAAACACTGTATTTCCTTATTTTAGATGAATCCTGTGCAAATCCTGCACCACCATCTGAACATATCTACATTTTCCCACAAATTTGCAAAATCATGACTTACTGGAGTAAGACGTAACTGAGGACTTTTCCCCAAAATATCTACAGGCATTCTGTAGTAAAACAATCAATTGAAAAAAAACACCCAACGACAATGTGCTTCTTGTCACAAGCCACTGCAACCAATGACATTTATAAAATGGGCTTTTAAAATACCATTATCATTGTTTTAATTTTTCCAACAAGGTAGTAAAATATACTGGACCAGTTTTACAGTAACACGGTGTATATAGGGTTGTATCCTGACCCAAATTCTGACAGTCTGGCCACATCTCGATTTGGTCATTTATGCTTTTTTTTTCTTATGCCTTATGCGCTGAAATTATACTGAGATAAAATTCTTAAGTACAATGACATTGTGAAAGACATTCTTTTGATTCTTATGAAAGAAATTGCATCAGACTAGACCGGAAAATAAAAGTCATCATTACAAAAAACAGGAACTCAATTACTGCATGCCCAAAGTCTGAACCCTGAAATTTAATGGTAACATATTAAATAAAAAACACCCACAGACTCACCTGATACCGTCAGTGTAACAGCATCACTGATCTCCGAGACCTGAGAGTCAAGAATTTGTCCTCTGCAGGTGTAGTCACCCCTGTCAGACTCACTAACAAACCGGATTATTAATAACCCCATTATTGATCTGAATGTGTAGCCACCATCCTCTTCCTCTGAGAGTCTGGAATTATATTTATACCAGCTGTATATCCACTGACCACCTCTTCTTCCCTGAACTTCACATTTGAGAACAACACGCTCTCCAATTATTACTTGTGAATCAGGAATTATGGTCAACACGGCTTTAGGACTCCCTATAAAACATTGATTGTTAATCCATTAAACGTATGCAGTTTCATGTTTAATATCAGACAGTGCGAGTTAATTCACCAAAAGCACAAAATCTTTCAAGTCTTTTATTTTTCATAATAACACAAATCTTTATTTAGAGCTATAAAAATGACATTAATACACTACATACAAATTGTACAAAATTCTCAGCTCCAAACCAAGTATGCATCCTCACCTTGCGCCTGGGCCACTGGTATAATTGAAATCAGCACTGAAAAGAAAACAGAAACAGAACATGACATTAAAGGTAAAAACACTCTGAAAATAGCACATTTTATAACACTTATTTTATATCTTTCTTTGAACAGACCTATCAATAAGAAACTCAAATTCCCAGCAACCTCGACAGCATAAAAATATGGCTCACCGCAGACTCGAATGCCGAGAACACATAGCACGGTTGTGCTCAATTGAACACACACAAGGTTAAAAAGCTTCACTTGTGTTTCTGTTGAAGCTTAAAATAAATAAATAAATAAATAAATAAATAAATAAATAAATAAATAAATAAATAAATAAATAAATAAAAGTGTGTTACAAAAATTGCTTAAATAACAGGAGCTCCCATGTGGTTGATATTCTTACCACCAGTCTTTCTCCACCCCCTTACACACCAACTATAGTGTAGATTTAACCTAAGATCTGGAGGAAGATGCCACCAACATGGAAACCTCCCACTCAGAGATCCTTCAACCCCTCCCCCCTCCTTCACTAAGCCCAATTCCATGAGCTTCTTGTCACATGCATAGCAGAAGTGCCACTTTGCAGTCCTTGCACAGAAGCAAGCCAAGTGCTAACAGCCCCCTGAACTGAACATGACATGAAGGTGGTCAGAGGTCTTTGAGCATGCAGTGGTTGTGTGTGCTCTGCTAGAGAAAAAAATAGGCCCTGCAACTCCTCCCACTGCTATCACTGGAAGTCTAGTTTGCTGCCTGGAAACTACTACTATGGACACAGTGATAGTATTAAAGCATAAAGAACGTGGTCGATCAGGGAACCTGGCAGAAGGTGGGTCACTGCTGTTTTTTTGTAGGATAGTTGTACCTGGTGGTTAATGGCAGAAGAGTGGAATGCAAAGCATCAAGATGGTGGTACTGGAATAAGTCATTTTGGTCAGCTAAAATAGATCTGCTGCATCCCTTTTAAAAGGTCAAGGTTTCTGTTACGTAATCCAGAAGGTGGTGGATGCAAACTATGACTAAGTCTCTGAAGCAAGCAAAGATGCATACACAAGACAAAGACAATAAGACATACAAAAAGCAGAACATGAGTAGTTCTGCTATGGAGTGACGTGATGTGATGGTAATATTGACACTGTGCATGATCCTAACACTCACCCAAGCTAAACAAGAAAAACTGTTTGATGCATCTTTATTTTTGCTGTAAAATGCAAGTGGTAGGTTGATTTTTTTTTTTTGCAGCAACACCATGAATTTCTTTGGGGGTGATGATGATGGACAGGATTAGTACTGAGTTTATTAAATGGACAGAGCATGTAGGACGTTCTGGAGACAAGGTGAGGAAGGTGAGATTGAGATGGTTTGGACATGTGCAGAGGAGGGACATGGGGTATATCAGTAGGAGAATGCCGGAGCCGCCAGGAAGGAGGAAAAGACGAAGGAGGAGGTTTATAGATGTGGTGAGGGAAGACATGCAGGTAGTTGGTTTGAAAGAGGCAGATGTAGAGGACATGGGGGGTATGGAGACGATTGATACGCTGTGGTGAACCCTAATAGGAGCAGCCGGAAGAAGAAGAAGAAGAAGAAGAAGAAGAAGAAGAAGTAGAACATAAATTTATGCACTATGCAAAGATTTCAGTTTGGTCAACACAAAACAACACAATATTAATTGACAGTGTGAAAGGTGAAAGTCTGTTGTTGCTTTAATGCATCTTCACATCTCCAGTCCTTCATCTCTGTTGAACACAGAATGAAATGAAGAAGCTATACCATGACTTCCTGCTGCTCTCAGGCCTCTAAAACTGTCACTGCTCTTTGTGTTTAGGCATAATTCTTACACAGAAATAAATATATATTCATTTGTAAAATATTTTTATTAATGTACATTTAAAATGTAGTACTTGAAACTGTAGACTGCATCACATTTACATTACATTGCATTAGAATTAATGGATACCATTTTTTTTTTTTTAAAGATTAGGCGTGTTGCTTGTTCCATCACCGAGCACTGCTAATAATAAGTGTACGTAATCTTCAAACAAACTGAAAACTGACCATCAGAGAGACAAACGGTTCTCTTTTTAAAATCATTCAAGTTAAATTATTACTTTTGTTTGGCCAGCATTCAGTTTTGTAGCAGGAAGGAAGTTATGGTTGTCCACCATATTAGTTTTGAGTGAGTCATCTCTTTCCCATTCACACGTCCTGCCCTTCTATGCTGCTGAACACATCACAGTATTAACAAAAAAGAAGAAGATTCAACAGCCAACATGTCTCTGTTCTCATGTTTGTAACCCGGTCACTGCCGTGTGTGTGTGTGTGTGTGTGTGTGTGTGTGTGTGTGTGTGTACACTGATGAGAAGTGCATATGTGCTGCTGTGGTTTTACAACTAAACACCCGGTCAGTAATAGTGAATTGCAGGTGTGTATATAGACAAGGGCAGTCATCAGTCCTATGTATCAGTCCTGAAGTATAAAAAAGAATGTCAGAACTGATCATTCCAGCATGTCAGACAATATTTTCACGGACCGGCCTTTAAGGTGTAGGGGATAAATACAACAAAACAAAATGATATGACCATAAAAATGGTATTTTCTTAATATAATAATAACCACCGTGAATCCACTGTGTTGTTTTTTGTTCATTTTGCTTGCTTGGGGGTTTAAATTTAGTGTTAATGTATTATGTGTTAGCGGCCGGAGCCCCTTTAAGAAGGTAGCGGCTGTAGGTAAGACATGTGATCGATGCATCATTAACCGTTCTACTAAGGACGCCATTGCTCATCTCCTCCACACTACGATGAGCGACCAGGACTACAGAAATGGGAATTATACAAAGATGCTGTCTGTGGACTACAGTTCAGCATTTAACACAATAATTCCCTCCACACTCACCTCTAAGTTGGAGGTCCCGCCGCTGTGTCAGAGGATCTCTAACTTCTTGACAGACAGACCACAAGCCATACTGGTGGGAAAACACACCTTATCCACCCTCACCCTCAGCACTGGAGCTCCCCAGGTTTGTGTTCTAAACCCCATGCTGTATTCACTGTACACATATGACTGTGTGGCCACTTCCAACTCCACCACCATCATCAAGTTTGCTGATGACACTGTTGTGGTGGGCCTGATCTCCAACAACAATGAGACGGCCTACCTACAGGAGGTTAAAAACCTGGAGAGATGGTGCCAGGTGAACAACCTTCTCCTGAACGTCAGCAAGACTAAGAAGTTGATAGTGGACTTCAGCATTAAGCAGGAGTGGTAATACCAACCGCTAAACATCAACGGGACTCCAGTGGAGAGAGTGGACAGTTTCTGGTACCTAGGTGTTCACATCACACAGGACCTGTTTTGGTCCTGTCACACCAACATTCTGGTGAAGAAGGCCCGGCAGTGTCTGTACCATCTGAGACGCTTAAGGGACTTTAAACTTCCCTCAGGTGCTAAAGACTTTTAACACTTGTACCATTGAGAGCGTTCTGACGGGTAGCATCACTTCCTAGTTTGGGAACAGCACCATGCAGGACAGGCGAGCCCTCCAGAGGGTGGTATGTTCAGCTGAACGTACCATCCACATTGAGCTCCCTGACCTGCAGGACATATACAGCACGCGGTGCCGGACCAGAGCCAGGAAGATTATGAAGGACCTCAGCCATCCCAACAATGGACTCTTTTCTTTGTTGCGTTCAGGGAAACGCTTTTGCTCCCTGAAAGCAAACACAGAGAGAATGAGGAGGAGCTTCTTCCTGCAGGCCATTCGGAGTTTGAACCAGGAAACACCCAGGATCTAAAAGCTGACCCACTCACTCCATCGCCACACCTTTCTAAATTTTTTTTTTTTTTTTTTCGCACTACAACACTTTAATCTGTGGACTTGCACACTTTAACTGTGGACTTGCACAGCACAGTGCACTTTATACCACACCACACTGCACACGGTCACTTTAAGGACAATCGAATCAACCACCATATGTGATTACTGTTTACTGTACATAAGAATACCTTGTATACATAAGCATTAAGGTATATACACTTTTTCCTATATATATCTTTATATATTTTATATTTTACATAGTTTATTCTCTTAAGTTATCTGCCTTCTTTTTCCTTTGTTTTATTTTTCTCCCCATCCTATTCCCTCATACCGGACAGTCGTATAAAGCATTTCACTGCATGTCGTACTCTGTATGTATGTGTATGTGACAAATAAAATTTGATTTGACCTGCATCAAGAGTGAGTCATAGACAGATGTGGAGGAGAGAATCCGGTCATTTTCCAGAATAAAACATAGTTCAGAATTAGATATATATGTTATGTATTCTTTCTGTGTGGACCAATTGACCCAGGGGTTTGGGTACCACTGTACTATATCACAAAACACAAGGCATTTCGAACTTAAATAATACAAGCAGTTCAGGGTACTTGGGTGGGCTCCCAGATCTGATTCTCACAGAGCAGCTTTGGAAAATGGGAAATTCACAACATGAATGTGCAACTTAAAACAAATTGTAGTAATTGTATCATGTAATAATGTGAACATGCACAAGAATCTCACAATGCATGCTTCTATTATCACTTTGAATAGTCGTTTGTTTTCCAACTCACCCTGTTATGGTTTATAGAGTGCAAGATGCCAGGCATTATCAAGAGCTGTTTTCACACATCTACTTTCACACCTTATTCAGCTCTTTATAGCTGAATTTGCATCATTGTTTTAAAAAGGAAACCAACTGCCTGAAATGGTGTCTGCGCTCTGCACTAATGACAAGCAAATAACTTTTTAATTGCTCCTATTTTACTACAGATTATTTAAAATTATTGACAGTGTGTATTAGACTAAACTTGCTTACTAAGATGTTTCTCTGCACAGACCATAACAGCAAAAAATAGACGTTAAGGCCATAAGGCATTTGATCAGCAGAACTATTTAATGCTATGATACTTTTGTTAAAGCCTTTGTGTAGACAGGATACACCAGCACAGGCTCACCAAAGCATTTCACTTAGTTTCACAACCATGACTTCCTTTGGTAAAAGAACATTACCATTAAGTCATTTTCAACCGGTCAAACGATCATGAGAGGTGGTCACTGAGCAGCAGGACACTGAAGTTCGGGAAAAGATTCCAAAAATGTACATTCAGTAGTAACTGAGAGAAGTTTCAAATCAAACTAATCCCTTCTCTTAAATATTGATCCACTGATCCACCTGTGCAGCAGGTGAGCAACTTAATACCCCTGTGATCACTGTAATGAAGACAAAAAGAGAACATTTACTTACAGAGAACCGCAAAAAGTTGACTGAGTTCCATCCTGTCACCCTGGTCACTGACTGACTGACTGACTGACTGACTGACAGAATGATTGGGCTGCGTTAAAGCCTTACCACTTCCTGTATTCTCAGACGGAGAGAGAGAGAGAGGGAGAGAAAGAGAGAGAGAGAGAGAGAGAGAGAGAGAGAGAGAGAGAGAGAAAGAGAGAAAGAGAGAGAGACTTACTATAAAATCTAAATGATTCACTTCAGTAAGATGAGTCATTTGACATAAAGGATAATAATAGAAATACATTATAGTTTCACTCTTAGCTTTCTCAGCAACATACATACGCTTGCGGATTCATGTAGTAATCCAAACGTCTTCATCATCTTGAGCTTGAGGAGGAAGTGAGACACTATGCAAGGCCAAATGAGGGAAAGATGTTCTCCTGGAAGAACAAGAGGAATAAGGGAGCAGATATGGCAGCATTTGGGTCATCTGTCCACTCTGCAAAATAGACTCCCTGAAACTCCACATGGTACCGAGTCATACCCAAGTGTCTCGAGCCAAACTTCTCCTCTCCTGTTGATCCTACAGATTCCGGTTTCTCTCCTTGAGGGCTTTCTGAACAAAGGAAAACAAATCTGCTGAGTCGAGTTTTTAGGTTGGTTATTCTATTATGGAATAATAGTGGAGGCGGATGTAATTGCAGATAATTGATTTGGAGTGCCAGCATATAAACAGCAAACAGCATAAAAATAAAACACTCTGTATGTAAACAAAAACTTAAGCAAGAGCACAAATCAACAACAACCATGGAACACAATGGTACCGTCTATACTCAAGTGCTAATCAGCTGTGAATTGGAATTTGATCAGTGATATGTGACTAGGTAAGGTGATATGGCCTCAGAGGGGATGTAGTCCCATCGCTCTAGGTATAATTCTGAAAAACCTATATTGGTTGCTGCCATTCCAACAAGCATTTTTATACACTGAGCAGTTGAGGATTAAGGGCCTTAATCAGGGGCCCTTCAGTGACATCTGGATGGTGCTGGAATTTGAACTCAACTTTCTGATCCAAAGTCCAACAACTCAACTATTGAGCTTTTACTCCTCCATTCATGACACAAGTCAAAGATTCAGGATGAGGAAGAAGTACCTGATCATGTTTAAATGTAGCTCGTATAAATCACATGACAAAATCATCATTTAAAGATTCATATTCAAATTACTCTCCTTAAAAAAAAGACTTACAGTTATGAGGCAAACTTCCGTTTTCGGCTATTGCTGTACAACATGACTGGTGTCGGACTGGTAGCTTCCTGCATTTTAAAGTGAAAGTAAAACGACTTTGGCGAACCCTAGTGGTAACATCAAGATAATCCTGTAATAGATTTAAACACAAACGTTTTAAAATACCACATCACTTTTCAGTTTACTTGTGTACCCTGAGAATAGTTTATACTAATCTTTTTTAGTTTGGTATAGTTAAAGCCATGATTGCCCGCATAATAGAATTTTAATGACCCCTCTTCCTCTTTTGGTACAGCCCTGTGTACGCTGAAGCCAGGACTGTGGCTTCAGTCCAAAAATAATGGTGATTTCACTTCTAGGAAAAAAAGAGACCGAGATAAGTTTATATGAGGTCATAACTTCTGTTTTAGTATAGCACCTGCTCTTCCTTCTGCTTTATGGGGAAAAAAAATATTCTAAAAAAAACTTCCTGATTCTAAACCAAACCTTCCGGATTCTCAAACCACAACAACCAAATGAAACGCAGAATAAGTGATGGGAAAGATGTTTGACACATTTTAGTATTTTTTAAAATCATCTTTTAGTTGGACACAGTCGGAATAGTGAGTGTTTTCTCTATGTAAGGAGAAATGGAAAGCCAGGGGTTGCAAATTTAAACCCACGTCTTTATCGCCCTCCAGTGGTCAAAGGCTACAAGTACTATTTTAAACCTGACCTATGACATATTGTAATGGATTTTTTTTTATTAAGAATAAAAAATGTAAATGATGTTTCCAATTATATGTATCATTTAATGTACTTCAATTTACAAAAACATTTGGGTGAAAAAATATAAAAAACACTTAAAAACACTGTTCATTTGGCAAATTTTCAGAGAAGGACGTATCCAATAGCGAGAGAGAGAAAGAGAGAGTGATCCAACTGTGATGACACAAATGGATATGGTAAATGCATAAATGCTGCAGTCGGGAGTGGGGTTGAATGTTGAACAAAAAGTAACAGTTTGTGATCATTCTTACTTGTGTGTGATTATAGGCAATCTAATTATACAGTATGTGCTTTGTTTACCCTTGCAGTGAATGCTGTAGCTGTGAGTTGCTAACAAAACATGCACCAGCATGTAGTAAAATTAAACTTGAACCTCAATTTGAACTTGTATGAAACAAAAGTTGTAGAGCATTGAGAGGACATTTTACATCCATCAGCCAAAGATTTATGACCCCCTGCCGAATATTTTGTTGGTCCCTTTTGCTGCCAAAACAGTTCTTACCAGCATTAACTTCTTCAGCAGTTTAAGCTACAGGAGTTCGTCTGTTGGATTGGACCACACGGACCAGCCTTCACTCCCCACAAGCATCAGTCACCACTTTTGTTAGATACTGACCACTGCAGACCAGGAACATCCCACAGGAGCTGCAGTTTTGGAGATGCTCTGACCCAGTCATCTAGCAATCACAATTTGGCCCTTGTTAAACTCGTTTAAATAGAAAAAAAAATAAAGATCTGCTTCTAACACATCAACTTTGAGGACAAAATGTTCACTTGCTGCCTAATAAATCCCACCTACTAACAGGTGCCACGATGAGGAGATAATCAGTGTTGATCACTTCACCTCTCAGTGGACATAAAGTTATGTCTGATCAATGTAGACTGTTTTTGAGTTTTTGAATACATTGTAAATAAAGTAAAGGAAAGCTAAAACTAAAATTGATTCTGTAACCTAAATTGTAAGTGTTCCCTCTTTTGCTATCAAACCCTTTCAACAATCTCAGCAGTGGCAGGCAGTCAGGGCCAGTAAAGACTTCTCTGCTGGTCTAAACACTATCAGAAGCCCTGACCTACATTTACAACCGAAATTCTAATATTTGTTCCATGAAACTGTATTAATTTATTCCCAACAGTTTATTCCCCTAATTTTGTAGCGTTTCTCTTGGCTGCACTGCTTCCAGTACATGTATGTGGATCTTAGATTTTTTTTTGTCCAATCAGATTCTATGTGCTGCCATTTCAGTCTTATCTGCCCAGAGCCTTCAAAGTCAATACTGTTGGCCATTTTACCATATAGAATATTATAAATGGGTCTGTTTCTTTAACCAATCAGATTTCATATTCTACTCACGGGGCAGCTAGGTGGCCCAGAATAGCGTCAGCTTTTTTCCGTTCTCTGATTGGTTGGTCAGAGGGAAACTGTTACAGCCAAGTTCAACTGGTAAACACGTGTGTAGCTCTGCATACATTAATACATCTGAGTTAGACTTTTGTATGTCTTCGGAGTAAGAGAAAACTATTTGTTCTCGGACATACTTAAAAATCAATTGTCCAGAAAAGCTAGACATTGTGAGAAGAGGTCGGCCAACCCTGAAGCTAGCTAGCTTGTCTCAGCCCGGGAAAGGGTTTGTTCACCACTTTCAGACCAATAAATACGAGTGGTACCACTGGATTACAGCCTCTGGGGAGTGGTGCAAATTATGAGTCTGTATCTCTGGTGAGTAGGTTGTATTTTATTAAAATGTTTATGTTTTTGTCATGTTATTAGACAAATATTAATTCTGAACTGCTCCAGATGATGTAGGTGACCAGTTGTGGTTGTAGTGTAGAGGATTGGAGTTGTTCTTAACTGGGTTTCTAACGCTTCTCTCTCTGTAATGCACGTGTTGTTATAATGCATTTTTAGAAAAGTATTGATGGTTTCTTTAATTGTGACATGATAGTGGTGGTTAAGAGGTGGATTAAGTCGGGTACGTCCCCACTGAAGGCCCAGGTACCAAATGCACGGCCCGCCACTGGATCTCAGAAATAGCAATTGACTTTTGACACGTTACTTACAGTTATTTTCCACAAAGCAACTATTTGGAATCACGACAATTGATTGATCAGCTGTTTGTTTTCAAACAAATACAATAATTACAGCAGCATTTCCACTCTAATTACAGACAAGATAAAGAAAAAAAAGCCAAAAATTCCCAAAGAAAATATACAAGCTCCGGTATGTACACAGCAAATAAACAGGCTAGATAGAAAATGTGGGACAGATCGGACCTGACGCATCATGAGTTGAGACACAAAAGTGATTTGTAGAATCCATCGTGAATTACAAAACAGTGAAGAGAGCGAGAGAGATTAATTTACCACAATCGAAATGTCAGACAGATTAAGCAAGACACAGATCTGGTGCTCGTAATCAAGCCATGTTCTAGTCAGCGAGAACAACAACAAACAGCTGAACCAGGAAAAGGCAGAATGTGGACTCCAAAGACCACTCAAAACAAAGCTGTCAACAAGATATACTGTAGAATTATAAAATATATAAGAAAATAAAAGGCAAGCAAGCAGAAACTGTTGTACTTCCTGTATATATTGAATGACAAGTGTCTCGTCCAATGATCGGTAAGTGTTTCCTTTCACAAACTATACCTACTTTTTCCGTTTTTTTTTAATTTTATATAAAAAATATCGAAATACGTTTTTTGCATTTTATAATAAGTTTTTCTTTCACAAAAGCCCTAATAGTGATTAAAAATAAAAATACAATGAATCCTTTTGTCCTTTATAGAAAAATATGATTTACAGAATAAACCTATTTATTTTTATCCTTTTTTAATGTAATATTATTATTATTATACATTTTATTTATTTATTTTTGATTTGTTATTTTGTTTTCGGATTTGTTATTTTGTTTTCGGATTTGTTATTTTGTTTTCCGATTTGTTAGTGTGTTTTGCACTTCTCGGCCATTGTATGTTACACCCCAGTAACATAGTGAATAGTGAATCCGGCTCCTCAGACCTCATGCCATGGTGTACCAAATGCCTTGTACTCAACACCACCTGACTAATTTCTCCCAGCAGCAACTCCTGTCTTGTCGGGAACCAGCTTACCTCACACAACGATTAAAGTGAACAAATCTTACAATGCTCAACAACATATCTAGTGGTGGTCCAGATTGCAGGATACTTATTGAAGACTGGGTATGGGATATCATATTGATGGTGGATAAAGCGCATATGAGTGAAGGCAGCGGCAGCTTCTGTTGTTCAGAAAGCTCTGTGCGTTGTGTTGTCTGTCAGATTGTTTGTAAAAAAAAAGAAAAATTATTTTTTTATATGTTCCTGGGAGCGGAGCACGCTCATCGGTTCTCGAGAGAGCTGGCTGCATGTCAATGCCATTGCTCCGCTTCCGAGTGGCACTTCCGTGGAGAGAGAGTTTATGCTCCTCGCTAAGGCGGAGCGGCGCAGCAGTTCCTGGGCTTGCAAATGGACCTCGCAGAGGGTTTCGATACGGGCACATATCCCAGATGTACGGGATACATTCTGCTCGCATTTTCTATGTGATCGCTCCACTCCCGGAGAGCACTCCTCGAGCAGGGTGCTCTCACTCCTCAAAGTGAAATAAAATAAAATAAAATAAAATACAATTATAATAATAATAATAATAATAATAATAATAATAATAATAATAATAATAATAATAATAATAAGCAGTAAGCAACCTGCGCCATAGCCAAGCTAAATAACTTGGCCGGCTCATGAGCAGAAAGTCCCTCCATCCAGTAAGATGGGCGAGTGCTTTTCTGACACCAGGTCACAACCTCTATGTTGAGAGGTTCTTTCCAGACCTGTACACTGAAGTGTCATGGTCATAGGCGTAGCCCCTTCAGCCCCTTTCAACATTATATTTACATGTTATGGGGCGGAAAGTACAAGGGTATGGAGCGATGCTGCGGGTTGAAGAGATGCTTGAGAGCTCTTTTTTTTCCGGGATCGCTTCCTCCCTCAGACATAAGAGTGGGAGGTGCCCCGGGCAGCCATTTTGTTGAGCTTTGCTGTACGGCGGATCTGGATCTCAGAACCACTAAAGAGACTGCTAGGGCTATTGGCTGGTCTATAGCTGGTGTCCACCCACGCCACTCACATAGGGCTGCTCGGCGGGACAGCCCCAACCGCAACCCTCCACCTCCCACCGGGAGGTGCAGAAATGCAACGTTGCATCTCGCTCTCCACCTGTGAGGGATTCTGCGTGGCCCTTGGTGTCTGAGTCTTGTGAGGTAACAGATCTGAGGATTGTCATCTTCAAGAGGAAGGCTTTGATGGAAAAGTCCTGACACGGGACTTTCTGGGGATCTGGCCATGGAGGGGTGCGCCACACTGCTCTATCCAGTGCCCGCCTTGTCCTGGCCCACTCAAGGACCTGGTACGTTAACCCTGCCACCGTCGGTGCTTTAGGGCATGGCCAGCTCCAGCGAGCTCTCTCCTTGGTCTCCACCCTCAGGGCAATGCCCTGGCTCTAGGCACACTGGAGGTCAGTCTTGAGAGACTAATACCCCTAGGGCACTTTCTGGCAGCTTGGAAAGGTTTTCCAGATATGTCTCAGTGGGTCCTGCACAAGCTGTAGTCCGAGGCTACACGATTCAGTTCGGGTCTCCTCCGCCCCGTTTTCACTGGGTTCTTCCCACCCTGGGAAGCCAGCAGGCTCATGTTCATGGAACAAAAGTAAAAACTCTCCTGAGAAAGGAGGCCATCAAGGTGGTCCCTCCAACAGAACGAGAATCCGGGTTATACAACCGGTATTTCATATTTTCCAAAAAGGACAGAGGGTTGCATCCTATCTTAGATCTACATCAGCTGAACCGCTCTCTTTTATGAGACTCAGGTTCAAGTTGCTGACCCTCAAGCAGGTCGTGCTTCAAATCAGATCCAAGGACTGGGTTGTCACAGTAGATCTAAAGGATGCATACTTTCATGTATCCATCCTACCCTCTCACAGGAAGTTCCTAAGGTTCGCTTTCAGGGCCGAAGCTTACCAATACCGGGTTCTTTCGTTTGGCCTTACCCTTTTACCCCTTACCGAGATGTCGTTCACGCCCACATGAAGGTGTTGGGGTTTCGGCTGAACTCTGGGAAGAGTGTGCTTTCTCCATTACAGGAAACCACCTACCTCGGTGCCGTATGGGATTCAACTACTTTGCCTGTGCAGCTTTGCTCTGCCCACATTGTGGCCATTCTTATGGCCGTCAGGAAGGTCAGAGAAGTGCAACCTCTTACTTTAAAGCAGTTCTAGAAACTGCTAGGGCTTATGACATCTGCGTCTAGTGTGATTTTACTTGGCCTGCTGTACATGAGACCCCTTCATTGGTGGCTCAGGACACATAGAAGGGCAACCCCCTCTGCACCATAAAGGTCACGTGGCGAGGTGTTTGAAGAGATTCCTATCCTACCTAGGATGTACATGTGTACATACCATGTGCTGGGAGTCCCTGGTTGTCGCTTAACGCTAACGACGGATGCGTCCCTTGTGGGATAGGGAGCAATCTTGAGTGATCGCTCTGCCCAAGGTATGCCATCTTCGCTGGCACATCAAATGCATAGAGATGCTGCCCATGCTTCTAGCACTTAAGGATTTCCTCTCGGACCTCAGAGGTCACCATGTGTTGGTCCATACAGACAATACTGTGGTGGTATCCTACATCAACCGTCGAGGAGACCACCAGAGTATTGTCCGTATGGACCAACACATGGTGACTTCTGAGGTCCAAAAGGTCAGAGGTCACCATGTGTTGGTCCATACGGTCTGCGTTGTGTCACCATGTGTTGGTCCATACGGACAATACTGTGGTGGTCTCCTACATCAACCGTCAAGGAGGTCTGTGTTCGCGCCCCCTGATCCTCCTTTGGGCCCAGGGGAAACTTTTCTCTTTGAGAGCAGTTTATTTCCCTGGCAGCAGACGAGGCAGGGGTTGAGACCTGGGAAATGGTGGCTCCACCCCGATGTGGTGGTGCAGGTTTGGGAGAAATTCGGAAGAGCCCAGGTGGATCTGTTTGCGTAAAAAAAGGAAGAAAACATTTTTATGGTTCTTCCTTACTCCTCCAGCCACACTGGGGCTAGACACCATGGCTCAGGTGTGGCCAAGGCTGCATCTGTATGCCTTTCCCCCTGTCTTCCTGCTTCCAGGAGTTCTGGAGAGAGTTTGCCGGGACAGAGTCCATCTCCTCCTGGTAGCTCTCCTCGATCACCCTTCTTCCCCAGCTCGGGGGTTCCATATTTTACTCCCGTCTGAATCTCCAAGGTTCTGGTCTCTCCACTGAGGTGAAACAGACCATTCTTCACTCCGAGCTCCCTCCACAAGGAGGTTGTGTTCTGCTCGTGGTGTGAGCATCACCAGCTGGATCCAGTCCACTGCCCGGTTTGGTTTAGTGCTGGATTCCTCATTGGACAGTTGACCAAGAGGTTGGCTCGGTCCACCCTAAAAGTGTATGCGTCTGCCATTTTGGATTATTACGTCCCTGTGGCAAAGCGTTTTTTTGTTACGGCACTCGGAGGCTGAGGCCCCCGGTACAACCTAGAGTGCCTGAGTGGGATCTGGCTGTCATTTTGGGGGCTTTGTCTGAGCCCCTTCCTTTGAGCTTCTAGCCGAGGCATCTTGGAGGCACTTTTCAATCAAGACCGAGTTCTTGTTGGCCATCTACTCTATCAAGAGGGTAGGAGACCTGCAGGCCCTTTCTGTGGCACCCTCCTTCCTGGAGTTTACCCTGGCTATGGCCAGTGCCTTTCTGTACACCCTTACCGGTTACATCCCCAAGGTGCCCTCGGTCGTCCCACAACCCACAAAATCACAGGCACATTATCCGCCTCTGTTCCAGGCCCCAGACCAGGAGAAACTAAACTGGCTCTGTCCGGTGTGCACACTGGACACTTACGTCCACAGGAGAGGTCCTTGAAGAAGGACCGATCAGCTGCTTGCCTGCTACGGCCCTCCAAAGAGAGGCCTCCCTGCTAATAAGCAGACTCTAAGCAGGTGGATTGTTGACATTATCACATCATCTTATGAGTCCTCTGGTCTCCCTGCTCCATTCGGGGTCAGAGCTCACTTCACCCGGAGTGTGGCTGCCTCAAAATCTTGGTCCTCTAGAGTTCCCTCCAAGACATATGTAACGCTGCGGGTTGGTCCACCCCGCTGACCGTGCAGTTCTATAACCTAGACCGCAGTGCCACTCCTGGCCCCTCAGTCCTTCTCTAGCTGTAGTGACAGACACACACTAGGCAGGACTGGTCAGTCTGGCGTGATTGGACACTCGTTCCCAAAGCGTTTAGATGCAGCTCGAGTTCCTGAAAGGGAACGTCTATAGGTTACGTAAGTAACCCTAGTTCCCTAAAGGAACGAGATGCTGGGTCTCTATGCCACACCTCCGGCGTCCCTGCAGTGCTTCCTTCTTCCTTACAGAAGCTGCCGCTGCCCTCACTCATATGCGTTTTATACTCCTGGTCGTGATGTCACCTCATAAATTTTTGACTGATTGCACACATTATTTCAGAGCGTAAGCACTCAGGCGTGTTCCCAAAGGGTTTCGACGCAGCAGCTCGTTCCCTCAGGGAACTAGTTTTACACACGTAACCTAGAGACCTTCCTGCATTTCTGGAATGTTTTCTGGAAGTCTTATTTTCGATGTGTGTCAAGCACCTTATGTCACACACACAACCTTTTAATCAGAAGTCTTAAACACGAACTTTACATAGTCTTAAAATTAAAGAGAAAATATTCTTGTGACCAACTGTTATGAACAGACTGAAACTGCAGTTAAGTGACTAGTTCATTTAATCTATAAACTGAAAATATTACCAACTTTAAAAAAATGTAAATGTTTACAAAAAAAACCCGGAAAATTATTTACTAACCATTGAATATAGACAGTCCCCACCTTTCATTCCAAATGGCTGTTCGTACCATGAATTTGTTCGTAAGTTGTTACTGTGTTTGTTATTGAATACGCAAATCTCCTAATGATGTAAGGGCTATAAATACTATCAAATAAACAATAAAATATAACTAAAACAAATCGCAATAATCGAAATATTGTATACAATATTTTTGCATACAAAAATTAATAAAGTAATAAAAAAAAGTAATTTAAAAAATTGACTTAAAAAAAATTCATTTGCCGACCACCACGGTCGACCACTAGTTCACGATGGCTCTCTTCCGTTTCAAATTTTTTCGAATCCGAACAAATTTTACTTCCACAAAAGTACATAAAGTGAATGTTCATAAATTAGGGAGTGTTAGAATTAGGGAATAAAGCATTTTTAAAGGGATGAATGTGGACAGAGAAAAAAGTTAAACAAGTAGAAAAGAATAGCATAGCCTTTATTTGTCACATATACATTATAGCACAGTGAAATTTGTTCTTCGCATATCCCAGTTTTTGCTTGGAAACTAGGGTCAGAGCGCAGGGTCGGCCATGATACGGCACCCCTGGAGCACAGAGGGTTAAGGGCCTTGCTCAAGGGCCCAAGAGTGGCAGCTTGGCGATACCGGGGCTTGAACCCCCGACCTTCCGATCAGTAATCCAGTGCCTTAACCACTGGAGCCACCACTCCCTTCATAAAACCTGAGGATTTAAAAACATGTACAGAGATTGCATTTCTGATGTTCTCTGAAACACTCTTTAAAATGTGGGATACAATGTTCTGATGTAATTTACTGGTGAAATTAGAAATCTAAGAGAAGGCTATGTTTCATAAGAAATTAATCAGCCTTTTATTTTCCATAGTTGTGCAACAGGATCAAGCCAAACATTACTTTTTAATGCTTTGTACTGAACAGTTGGCCTATTTTACCATATTGTTACAAAAAAGGTTTACTGCTTCCCCTTTCCATTGCCCAACTAAAAGTCCAGATAGTGTGTAAGCAACCATAGAATTGCAAGCTTGGCATAAAGATCGGTAATGAATCACTCCAACAATATTTGTTTGGTCACCATTGTCTGAATTTCTGGGGTTTGGTTCCAAAGAACAAATTGCATTAACCCCAACCCAAACTACTTCAGTCATTAAAGCCTCTTTTAGGCAGATTCCACGATACCAGAACATCATCTGGATAATGGTGAGGTGCTTGGTCATTAGACTTTTCTTAGGATTAGGATCCAGGGGATCCTGATGCTGTGATTTTCCACAACAATAGAATGGTTTGATGAGGTGAGCAAAATCCAGAAGTGCTTTGTGGTTTTGGTCTCATCCAAGCTTAGAACGTAGCAACTTAAAAGTTTAACAATAAAAAATATTTTTTAGTAAAGCTGAACACAAACTCCATCTCTGTTTGATCCCGGTAGCTTCACCAGTGTTGACAGACACATTGCTCACTGCAGGGAGAGAGAAAATAATAAAATTCTCTTGATATTGTTATCAATGATGCAAATTAGTAAACATCTTGGATCAATACTGCAGACTACAGCAGCAAATCAATAAAATATTCATCTTGTTAGCATTTTGCATGTCCAGAGCTTACTAATGTATGTCATCATTGACAAAGTAGAAGGAGATGACTGAAAATAACATGTATGAAATCTGACCACAATGTTTGAGAAGCTGGTTTTCATATGAATATTTTTGTAATTGTCTCTGAAACTGATTGTGGCCAAATTCTTCCCAGTGCAGCTTTAAACGTATTTCTTACTTCATGGTGTATGGATTTTATTTTAAGCTTTAGAAATGAGAGTTACCTTCATGTTTTGATGCAACTCTGAGTAAACAGTTTCATCACCCACACTGGCCTTCTCTAGTTGGGAGCAAGAAGGAAATCATTAGTGACTGAAAAAACTAAAGTTTATCTACAGCACTGTTTAGTTTTTAAGTCGGATTAGCAAGGAGGTGTTCTAATGCACATTACATTATTGTTCCTAAATGAACAGCTTGTTTACAGGGACTTGTAAGGACAGCAGTTTCCGGTTTAATGTTACATAAGAATCTGCATTTCTCCCCCCAATCAATTTAGAAAAGGGAAAAGAGATGGTGGTGAGGCAACAACTTGCTTTTTATAATTTCCCAATTTGGAATGTATTTATAAGTAATGAGAAAAATGGCATATGATTAATTCATTAAAACATGCAGTGGCTAATATTGTTTGTGATATAAGGAGAATAAAACTCTTAGGAACAGCTGTTGTAGGAAAGTGAAAGCTCCACTACTTTACACTTATCCTACTGTGGACCTTTACTTTGTAACAGCACCAAAAAAAAAAGTGTTCTATTTATTACATCATCACATAAAACAAGAGAAGTGTGCAGATAATCGGGGATACAGAACAAATGTTACTCATTTACCTTTACCCTGTGCTCTCTTTTTCATGGGTTTTAGTTGAATCTCAGCGTAAGTCACATCGTTCATGCCGAGTTCAGCATCAGCACCTGCAGTAGCAGGTGCATAAGTGCCTTCGCTGCTCTCAGCTTCAGTTTCACCTGAACACAGTGCATTGTGTTAATCACTACAAGACATTTCTGTACTTTAATGTACAGCGATAATCTATAGTTAAGTTTCCTAATCCAAGAGCAAATGCCTGAAAAGAAATAATGCTACCTCCTTCACTCATATCTGCCTGATCCACAGTGGCATAAAGGTTTTCATTTTCTGCAGAAAACAGAGCAAAAGTTCAAAATACAATATCTGAAATGCTCATGAAGTAAGTTGCAATAAAAGTGAGATTTTCCTAAATAAATGGATTTAGAAATAGTCATTGAGACAGAGACTCACCAGCCTGAAGTGGATCGTGTCCAGACTGAGAGTCTTTATTTCCTGACCAGCTCTGATTCTGCTCTGATGTCTGATTGGATTTCTGCTGCTTTTCTGAATGAAAAAGAGAGACAGATTCTACATCTGAATGCCATGTAAATAGTAACACATTAAATTAGACAGAATATCAAATTTACATAAGGAACCGAAACAAATAATAATTATAGACAATTATTGCTAATAACAATAGAGAAAATAAAAGTCTGAAATGCATATACTGTAGTAAAGTCTAATTTTACAACTGAAATATAATGAAATTAATGATTCTTCTTCTTCTTCTTCTTCATTCGGCTGCTCCCATTAGGGGTCGCCACAGTGGATCATCCATCCCTATACCCCCCTGTCCTCTACATCTGCCTCTCTTAACCCAACTACCTGAATGTCCTCCTTCACCACATCCTTAAACCTCCTCCTTGGTCTTCCTCTTTTCCTCCTTCCTGGTGTCTCCATCTTCTGCATTCTCCTAATGATATACCCCATGACCCTCCTCTGCACATGTCCAAACCATCTCAATCTCGCCTCCCTCACCTTGTCTCCAAAACGTCCTACATGCGCTGTCCCTCTAATAAACTCGTTTCTAATCCTGCCAATGAAAATCTCAACATCTTCAGCTCTGCTACCTCCAGCTCCACCGCCGGTTTCTTTAATGCCATGAAATATGAAGACACAATACAACAAGATAATGAACGCATAGACTTTATTTTTAAACCAGGTTTAGTATGTCCCTGTGTTCATCATTAGTTACTGTACCCATTGTTTCCACCTTCCAATAAACTATAGAATTTTCAAATGGCTTGAGTTTGTCACACTTGAGTTTGTTTGTTCTTTGAGATAATTTTAAACAGCTGTAAATAAAACTTTACACAGTTTTTTGGGCATATAATAATACAATTAAATAATTCAAACATATAGTGTTTACCTTTCTTCATTTGATAGTACCACAGGATCATGAAGATCAACAAAGCAATGAACAAAAAGACCAAACTCAGTCCAACAGCCAGCCCTACTGTTTCACCAACGAATCCAGAACGAGAGACTAAGCAAAGAAAAAGAAGCAGTATTTAAGCTTTGAAACACTACAGAAAAACATTAACTGCATTATTAAGACCATAAAGGGATTGGATATAATTCAAATAAATTTCTCACGTCTGACTGAGATCCAGCTTCTCAGTGACTCTCCTCTCTCTGGGTGTTTACAGTGGTAGAAACCTTCATCTGACTTTGAGACTTTATGGATGATCATCTCTCCTGTAGTCTGCTTCTGGACGACTGATCCATCTTTATAGAAATCAGCTCGGAGGTTTGAGGGATTTGTGCTACGATATAAACAGTGTAGAGTCAGAGGATGTCCCTCAGTCACAGGATGGACAGATCTCTCCAGTATCACATCACCATCTAGAACACAGAAAATTAGCAATATAAACAAAGGTTACACTAATATATTTTTAACAGGTATATAACTGTATACAACTTATAATGTGCATTGGAATAAATTGATAATAAACAAATAAAGGATAGATAGATAGATAGATAGATAGATAGATAGATAGATAGATAGATAGATAGATAGATAGATAGATAGATAGATAGATAGATAGATAGATAGATAGATAGATAGATAGATAGATAGATCCAAATATAGAGAATAGAAACATGTTGATTACAGGCAGTAAATACAGTAAAGTATTAGTGAGACAGCAGTGTCCTAACAATCTGTCATAAAGGACTGTGCAGAGTTCAGTAGAGTGAATTAAAAGACGTTCGAAGACAAATGGCCTGTATCTCCCCCTAAATGGAAGCAAGTTAAACAATTTATGTCTAGGATTGGAGAAGTCCCTGATGATGACTTGTAGTAGTGAAGATGCCCAGTGGCAGACTGGACTAAGAGTAATATCTGATGTGCTTCTTCAGACTAGTGGATGTTGTACTAATGAACAGATGACAGCGAATGTGATCTGAAAATATTTCACAATTAATGATGAAATTAAAGCAGACTACAAACTGGGCTGTGTGAAAATATCAAGAGGATCAAAGAGGAGAAGCTTGAACATCTTTTAAAATACATGTAACTTATCTCCACCATCTATCTACATCTTCACTTATGAGTGAAGGTGAAACACACAGCAACTTGCATTTATTTTTATTGATGAAACTCATTGACATAAATCAGGTTGCCACCTTGCACTTTATAGTACAGATAAAATTCAAATATCATAACATTAGACATAAATGTACAGTGAATTAGCAGCACACAGCAGTAATTACCATAAACAGAGAGAAAACAAATGTTCTCTGATGTCCCTGATTAATTAATATTTAGAAAAGTTACTAATTGCATTATCTTTACCAGTGAAGTGAGTATCGGTAAGCTTGCAGTCAGTTTGGAAAACATGGCTTACACACATACCTACTCAGAATAACAGAATAATATTTATTAAGTAATGTACATGTAATGTTGAGTAATCCAATTCTTCTTGAACAGTTTTTTTAATTGTAAACTATTCATAGTTTGAATATTCTGTAATGAAACATTTCTCTTTCTCTTTATAGACTCACCATGAACTGTGATGTTGACAGGATTACTGTTTTCTCCAGATTCAGACTCACACCAGTAAACTCCAGTGTAGGATGTGGAGAGGAAGCTGATGTAACATGTAGATCCTGTAACTGATCCCCACTCTGAACAATCTAACACTCCTTCACTGTCTGTGTATCGTCTCACTGTCCATCCAGTAGAGTTACTCTGGTCCTCACAGCTCAGTGAGAGAGAGTCACGAGTAAAGTGTTGAGTTCTGCTGGGACTGATGATCAGAGACACTGGAGGAGATTCACCTTCAACACAGAAGAAACACAAATAAAAATATGTACAAATTTTAATGCAATGAGGATACAAGTAAAGGTGTAGACAGATTGATGATTATTAATTTGATAATCAAAGGCACAGTCCAGAACATGAGACATAACACACACAGGATTAACATGGAATAATCATCATCATAAAAGCTGCAATATTCGATATTTTTGAAGTTTGAAAATAGCAAAGACATAGGGAAAAACAGAGGATATGAAAACAAAGTGTGTAAGGTGAAAATGGGAATAGGTGCACGTGATCAGGAATCACATCAGTTCAATCCCATTGCATTGCTTATCATTTGTAACCAAGGGAGAAATTGATTCTTTAGTATTGGGGTTATTTTATAACTGTCATACATATTATAATACAATTATGTAAAGCTTATTTATTATATATCTATATCTCTTATAATATTTAAACAAATACAACATTTAATTTTCCTCACCAGAGATCCATAGAGGCTGTGGATTGCTGTACAGTATGTGACTGACTGGTTCTCCTCTCTCTCCTCTACACACATAAACTCCTGTGTGATGAAGAGCAGAAGGACTGAGAGTGTAGGAGCCTTCAGCTCCTCTGCTGCTGTCTGAGAGAAGCTCCACATACATGACATAGTCAGTATTTTTTATTTGAGTGACACCGTCTCTGTAGGGAACAACTGTGTACCAGCTGAATGTCCAGTCTGTAGAGGAGTCTGTAACCTCACAGCTTAGAGTCACTGAGTCTCCTTCAGTCAGCCAGTTCTGTGGAGATACACTCAGTACTGCCTGTAGTCTCTCTGTTACACAGGGAATATAAAGTTTTTATTTAGTGGAGTTAAATACACCTGACATTCTTAGATTGTATCATTGTTAAATACCTTTTAAATAATAATTATTTAACTGTGTGAGTTACTTAAACAACATATATTGTGTACACCTGTACATTACTAACAGAACTGTGTCTTTATACTTGTTGTACTGCCAGATGACACAAGAATAAAATATGCATAACGTGTATAAACATGGTTTAAGAACATATAAGAAACATTACAATTCTCTTGTATCTTTGATCTTATTTAAAAAAAAAAAAACCTTTTAAACATTATTGAACAAAAGGAACTTGTAATCATTAAGCAAATCTTTTATTCAAACTTCTCCTTATCCTGTTAAAAAACAAAAGGAAAATCACAAAATACCTTTTGCTTTAATCTTTACAGAATCACTGAGTCCTGTGTAGAAGTAGTCGTAGTTGTTATACATGTTGTAGACTGTCCTGCTTGCACGACACCGATACACTGGTTCTCCAGCATTATCAACTGTAATGCGGAGTGTGTTGGTAGCTACGGTGTTCACAAGTTGTGAATTTTTGTACCAGAAAAACTTCCATCCAGTCGTCCCCTGCAGCTCACATCTCAGAGTGATGGTGTCTCCAGTGTAGATGGAGCTTTCAGGATTAACTCTCACAGATGGTTGGGGTTTTGCTGTTGGTGTAAAAGGATGAAGGTCTCAGAGCTGCTTTTCACTTTACAACATAAGCAGTAGATTCACTGTGCTTTATCATGTGACCATGTCAGAATAAAATCTATTTAACATTTAATATTAAATCTGTTATACTTATTACAAATATACTGTCCTCCCTTTAACCTCTGCGAAGTTCGACAGAAAGTTTAAATCCATCTATTATAGAGACAAGAACTAATGATAATAAAAATAAACATTTTAATTAGTTTCATGACTACACATTGAAGTAATGCTATTGACATTACAAACATTGGCATATTGAAATGGATAAATAATCACTATATAAGTTACCCTACATGCAAATTCCTCTATGTAGCTCAGTAAGATCATTAGAACATGTCTAAAATAACTGTCTCATTCTCTATGGAACTGAAAATGTATGTTACTGTGGGTACCATGGTTTATGAGGCAGCACATTAAGTTATAACGGTGATTAAACTGACCAGGAATACATATATACCTTCCAGCCAATCAGATTTACGTACTCAGACTAACCATGTAGTTTAATAATACTGTACACATCCACTCTGAAGGACCAGTTACTGCATAATTAATAACATATTAGAATAAGTTCACTGTGAGATATCAGAGATTAATTTATAAGAAAAAATAATTAAAACAGAAATGAATCTGGTCTGCTGTTATAGTGAGTGTTTCTGGATTTTCTGTTTCCATACAATTATAAAGATCATTATAAAAGATTAGGAATGTGTTTATTTATCTTGTTATGACTGAGTGGTCTTTTTTTCACACACGCAAGCAGTTGGAAAAAAGCAAAAATCATGTCGTACCATTTGCTGTGATCTTGACAGGATGACTGTACACTGTGTAGTGGTTGCTTTTCCAGCGTGCTGCACACTGATACTCCGTTTCTCCTGCATCATTGAGGTTCACACTGAATCTGTTGGTATCCGTCACTACATTGCTCACAATCTGTTTATTTCTGTACCAGAAGAACTCCAGTCCTCTCAAATCGTGCAGGTCACAGCTCAGAGTGATGGTGTCTTTACTGTTGATGAGGCTCCAAGGAAATGATCTCACAGTTAGTGTGGGTTTTGCTGTTAATATAAAATAAAGGTGTCAGAGTTGATTTTTATTTTTCAACACAAGCAGTAGATTCACTGTGCTTTAACATATGATGATGTCAGAATAAAATAGATTTAGCATTGGGTACTAAATATTACAATTGTATGAATTCCAATAGTGTATATCTAGACATGTTTACATGTCTAGATATACACTATATGTCTACACACACACACACACACACACACACACACACACACACACACACACACACACACACACACACACACCAAGCCGACTAGTGTGTGCAAAACAGAGTTTCAAGGCTACATGAAAATATGTTCAAATGTTTTCGTGATAAAAGAAAAGAATAATCAAGATAATCAATATGCAATTAATATTTAAACCACATGAATTAATTATTATATCTTAACTGAAAATAATTATTGTAAATTTACCAAGAGCACAAAGTAAATGGTAATTAATAATGTATAATAAATCAAGAAATTTTACACAAACTTCTTAGTCCTAAAAAAAGTAAAAAGTCCAAAATATGAAGGATAAGTGATAAATAAAATCACCTTGAGCATGAGCCACTGGTAAAAGTGAAACCAACACTGAAAAAGGAACAGAAACACAGAACAGGATGTAAACATGAAAATGATTCAGTCTATTAATGGAAAATGCACATTGCATCAAAATCACAAGATTAATTTGTATTTCAGAAATCTAAACTACCATCTCTCAGGACACAAAGAAAACATTTTACTCACTGAGCATCACAGGGAGTGAACTGAGCTCCATCCTGTACCACTAATGACAGACTGACAGGGCAGTGGTGTGTTAATTTCTCAACACTTCCTGTGTGTTCTCCTTGTCATTTCACAATGCTAAAAACAAAGAAAAAATAAGCGTATTTAAAATGGAAAACTTTGCATGCACTCTTCCTTCCTCTTTCCAGAAAACCTTCAAACATTCGTTTTT
Source organism: Silurus aristotelis (assembly GCF_946808225.1). Classification (NCBI taxonomy): domain Eukaryota; kingdom Metazoa; phylum Chordata; class Actinopteri; order Siluriformes; family Siluridae; genus Silurus; species Silurus aristotelis. The sequence goes on from NC_139578.1 coordinate 30,692,472, forward strand.
TTACAAAACCAACACACAAGAAAGGGCAGTGATAGACATCCAGTAGATAAACCAATTTTCTATTGATTTTACCAGCTTTTTAAATGTAAGGTTTTACTGCACCAAGTGTAAAAATGAGAACAAAGTGCAAACAGAGGCTTTTGGAGCAGGATTTTCATGTCCCCAGTCTGAGGGGAGTATTTTACATTTGTTTCCAAGCATGTTGCATCATTTTTAAAATGCAGATGGCTGCACATTTTGCTTAACCTCAATACTGTTTAATTACCTGAGGTAGAGTTGAACAAGAGGAACTACAGACTCTGTTTCAAGAGAGCTGCTAGACTATAGGCTAGAATACATTGTGTTATGTAGCTCTATGTTGTTTTATGTAGCACCAAGGTTCTGGAGGAACGTTGTCTCGTTTCACTGTGTACTGCGTCAACAATAGAGGGTTGAAATGACAATGAAAGCTTCTTGACTTGACTTGAATCTTGATTGCTATTATGCAGTTACTCTTAACATTCACTAAATAGCAGACTAGTGTAATAACCTTAATAATAAATTAGCCTCTTTTATTTAATGTATTTAATTAATGTCCTGTTCCATTAAAATCTATGGTCACAAGCCAAGGCTGATTACTGAGTTCCTAGAAAAGGTATGGCCTACACAGATAGTATGATCATGATTATAATAAAATGGTGTGTTGTAGTTACACATGAAATTTAGATTTCTTTACTGAAGATAGCCAAGATCACAGTGACCTCCATAATTCTCAAACAGTGGAAGTTTGGCACTACCAGGTCTCCTCCAAGAACTGGATGCTCAGGCAAACTGAGAAATAAAAGGAGAAGGGCCTTAGTAAGAGTGCTGACCAAAAACCTGATGGTCACTCTAACTGATCTCCAGAGATGCTGTGTGTCAAGATGGGCAAAGTTCCAGAAGGACAACCATCACTGCAGCCCTCCACTGATCTGGACTTTGTGGCAGAGTGGCTAGACAGAAGCCTCCTCTTATTGCAAAACACATGACGGCCTGCTTGAAGATTGCAAAAACACACCTGAAGGACACTCAGACTCTAAGGAACAAGATTTCATGGTCCAAGGAATGCAAAATCTTTTGGTCTCAGTTCTAAATGCTATGTCTGGAGGAAATCAGGCACTGCTCCTCACATCCACAAAATTATAGTGGTGGCAGCATCATGTTTTTCTGCAGCAGGGACTAAGCAACTGTTCTGTTTGAGAAAACTGAATTGAGCATATTACAGAGATACCCTCAATAAAATTCACAGCGGTCAGGACCTCAGTCTGGACCAAAAGGTTCACTTTCCAACATGAGACTGTCCCTAAGCAGAAAGCCAAGACAACACAGGAGTGGTTTAGGGATGACTTTTTGTATGTCCTGTAGTAGCCCAGCCAAAGAGAGACCAGAAAATCGCTCCCCATTCCACCTGGCCAAGCTTGAGAGAATTTGGAAAAAAAGAATGGCAGTAATATAGACATATATACATACATATACATACATATATATATATATATATATATATATATATATATATATATATATATATATATATATATATATATATATATATATATATATATATAAAGAAATTGTTATTGCATCAAGCTTCACACCCCCTCTTCACTGCTGAACAGACTGATTTAAAAAAAGGGAAGCTGCATCACATCTGGTGTCTGCTCTCATACACATGTAAAACTGTATACGATTTGAAACTGTAGTCTACAATATTAATGATACTCTTAGTGCATGTCTCCTTTCCAGTCACTGACCACCATAAATATTATAGATAACCAGAATTGTACATTAATGCAGATGCTTAAATTTGACTTAAAGTTGATTTAAACACATGAAGTGAGTACAGAGCAGCAGGGGGTTGGTATAGTAACAGAGTTCAAGAGTTTGAAAGAGTTCAATGAGTGTAAGTGGAGCTGCAGTTGACCAGCATATCAACAGTTAAAGAGTGAAAAAAAGTTGTTGCTTTTGCATAAGTATCTTCACAACTCTTGCAGTTTTTCACAGCTGAATTTAAAAGTGTATAAAAATTAGAATAGACACTGCATTAAAATAGAAAAAAACACACCACAAACTGTTTCCACTCTGTGTGTTTACAGGAATAATGAGTGTTTGTTTGTACACAGTTATTGCTCTTTTCTTTAACACTGAGGTAAATAATGATTAGTGTTTATTCAAACGTGCTGTACATTAGTTTGGTATTAGTGTGTATTAGATTAAGCTTGCTGGACTGAGATATTTTACTGCACAGACCATAATAGTATCAAAAATGGAAATTAAGGTCATAAGGAATTTTGTCAGTGTGGCGATTTAATGCTATAATAGTTTTGTTAAAGCCTTACTATGCACAGAAAAGAGCACCAGAGTCACAAAGCAGCAAAAAAACATTTAATTTAGTCACAATCTCAATCGCAGTCATTTTCTTTAGCAGTGATCATGAGAGGTATCACTGAGCAGCAGATGACAGCAGGACACAGAAGATCAGTCACAGATCCAACAATACAGACTTATTTACACTCATTTTCACTTAACGCTCAGGGCATTCAGACTACAGACGAACATCATTATACCCCACCACTCTCTCTAATGAAGACACAAAGAGAACATTTACTCACAAAACATAACAGCGAGTGGACTGACTTCCATCCTGTACGTCTACTGTCTGACTGAGTGACAGAGCAGTGGTGTGTGTTAAAGCTATATCACTTCCTTTGTATCCACACACACACACACACACACACACAGAGGTCAAGTTGTTTCTGTTCCTGTTTTAAAAGTTATATTGCAAAATGACATTTTCATTTTGATTATTAAACGTGTAAATAAGATCATTTGCATTCAAGAATAAGACACTAAGTGTCAGTGCTGTAAATAGCCATCCATCCATCCATCCATCCATCCATCTTCTCCCGCTTATCCGATGCCGGGTCGCGGGGGCAGCAGTCTAAGCAAAGATGCCCAGACTTCCCTCTCCCTAGACACTTCTTCCAGCTCTTCCGGGGGGACACCAAGGCGTTCCCAGGCCAGCCGGGAGACATAGTCTCTCCAGCGTGTCCTAGGTCTTCCCCGGGGTCTCCTCCCAGTGGGACGCGCCCGGAACACCTTCCCAGGAAGGCGTCCAGGAGGCATCCGGAACAGATGCCCGAGCCACCTCAGCTGACCCCTCTCGATGTGGAGGAGCAGCGGATCTACTCCGAGCTCCTCCCGAGTGACTAAGCTTCTCACCCTATCTCTAAGGGATCGCCCAGCCACCCTGCGGAGGAAGCACATTTCGGCCGCCTGTATCCGGGATCTTGTCCTTTCGGTCATGACCCAGAGCTCATGACCATAGGTGAGAGTAGGAACGTAGATTGACCGGTAAATCGAAAGTTTCGCCTTGCGGCTCAGCTCCTTCTTCACCACGACAGACCGGTACATCGACCGCATTACTGCAGAAGCTGCACCGATCCGTCTGTCAATCTCCCGTTCCACCCTTCCCTCACTCGTGAACAAAACCCCAAGATACTTAAACTCCTCCACTTGCGGCAGGAACTCCCCACCAACCTGAAGTGGGCAAGCCACCCTTTTCCGACTGAGGACCATGGCCTCGGATTTGGAGGTGCTGATTCTCATCCCAGCCGCTTCACACTCGGCTGCAAACCGTCCCAGTGCATGCTGAAGGTCCTGGTCTGATGAAGCCAACACGACAACATCATCTGCAAAGAGCAAAGACGAAATCGTGTCGTCACCAAACCGGACACCCTCCGACCCCTGGCTGCGCCTAGAAATTCTGTCCATAAAAATTATGAACAGAACCGGTGACAAAGGGCAGCCCTGCCGGAGTCCAACATGCACCGGGAACAAGTCTGACTTACTGCCGGCAATGCGAACCAAGCTCCTGCTTCGGTCATACAGGGACCGGACAGCCCTTAGTAAAGGGCCCCCGACCCCATACTCCCGGAGCACCCTCCACAGGCCGCCCCGAGGGACACAGTCGAATGCCTTTTCCAAATCCACAAAGCACATGTGGACTGGTTGGGCAAACTCCCATGAACCCTCCAGCACCCTGTAGAGGGTATAGAGCTGGTCCAGTGTTCCACGGCCTGGACGAAAACCACATTGTTCCTCCTGAATCCGAGGTTCTACTATCGGCCGTATTCTCCTCTCCAGTACCCTGGCATAGACTTTCCCAGGTAGGCTGAGAAGTGTGATCCCCCTATAGTTGGAACACACCCTCCGGTCCCCCTTCTTAAAAAGAGGGACCACCACCCCGGTCTGCCATTCCAGAGGCACTGTCCCCGACCGCCACGCGATGCTGCAGAGGCGTGTCAGCCAAGACAGCCCCACAACATCCAGAGACTTGAGGTACTCAGGGCGGATCTCATCCACCCCCGGTGCCCTGCCACCGAGGAGTTTCTTTACTACCTCGGTGACTTCAGCTTGGGTGATGGACGAGTCCGCCTCTGAGCCCTCAGCCTCTGCTTCCTCAATGGAAGACGTGACGGCGGGATTGAGGAGATCCTCGAAGTATTCCTTCCACCGTCCAACGACATCCCCAGTTGAGGTCAACAGCTCCCCACCTCTACTGTAAACAGCATTGGTGGGGCACTGCTTTCCCCTCCTGAGGCGCCGGACGGTTTGCCAGAATCTCTTCGAGGCCAGCCGATAGTCCTTCTCCATGGCCTCACCGAGCTCCTCCCAGGCCCGAGTTTTTGCCTCGATAACCACCCGGGCTGCAGTTCGCTTGGCCTGCCGGTACCCGTCAGCTGCCTCAGGAGTCCCACAAGCCAACCAGGCCAGGTAGGACTCCTTCTTCAGCTTGACGGCATCCCTTACTTCCGGTTTCCACCACCGGGTTCGGGGATTGCCGCCTCGACAGGCACCGGAGACCTTACTGCCACAGCTCCGAGCGGCCGCTTCGACAATGGAGGTGGAGAACATGGTCCACTCGGACTCAATATCTCCGGCCTCCCTCGGGATCTGGTCAAAGCTCTGCCGGAGGTGGGAGTTGAAGATCTCTCTGACAGGAGGCTCGGCCAAACGTTCCCAGCAGACCCTCACAGTACGCTTGGGTCTGCCGAGTCTGTCCAGCTTCCTCCCCCGCCATCGGATCCAACTCACCACCAGGTGGTGATCAGTTGACAGCTCCGCCCCTCTCTTTACCCGAGTGTCCAAGACATACGGCCGCAGGTCAGATGAAACGACCACAAAGTCGATCATCGACCTGCGGCCTAGGGTGTCCTGGTGCCACGTGTACTGATGGACACCCTTATGCTTGAACATGGTGTTCGTTATGGACAAACTGTAACTAGCACAGAAGTCCAATAACTGAACACCGCTCGGGTTCAGATCAGGGGGGCCGTTCCTCCCAATCACGCCCCTCCAGGTGTCACTGTCGCTGCCCACGTGTGCATTGAAGTCTCCTAGTAGAACGACGGAGTCCCCAGTCGGAGCACTGTCCAGCACCCCTCCCAGAGACCCCAAGAAGGCCGGGTACTCTATACTGCCGTTTGGCCCGTAGGCACACACGACAGTGAGAGACCTATCCCCGACCCGTAGGCGCAGGGAAACGACCCTCTCGTTCACCGGGGTAAACTCCAACACATGGCGGCTGAGCTGGGGGGCTATAAGCAAACCCACACCAGCCCGACGCCTTTCACCATGGGCAGCTCCAGAGTTGTAAAGTGTAAATAGCCATAATATCTAAATGTCTATTATATGCTCACTGTACACTTACACCTGCTCATGCAGCAATCCAATCAGCCAATCATGTGGTAGCAGTAGAATGTAAAAAGTACCTTGTGGTGGGGGAGGTGGTAGCTCAGTGGTTAAGGCTCTGGGTAAGGTCAGGGGTTCAAGAGGAGTGAAGCTGCCACTCTATGGGCCCTTGAGCAAGGCTCTTAACCCACCGTGTTCTAAGGATGCTGTAACAAGGCTTACCATGTGCTGTTAAGTACATGTGATAAATATAAATCAACTTTCTTTCTATTATTTATGGTATTTTAGCAATCTCTCCTGATTTTCACCTTAATGATGAGAGAGGTCATTGGAAAATCGCCAGACTGATTTCAAGATATGCTTCAGTAATTTAAAATGTGGTGGCCATTTAATATGTGGTGTGATATTCAAAGATGGTGCTTCTGAGTTCAGGTGCAGCGGAGATGACTGGTCGAACCAGCGGCTCCTACGGATGCAAAGATCCTTCTCGGTTCTACGGCAGACAGTTTACCCCCTTCGGTCTGACAGAGCTCGAGCCTCCCACACCCAATCACACTCTCACACACTTTTACCCCTCCTTCTCCGCTACCCACACCGATTTTCATAAATAAACACCACAAGTGAATTTCCGATTCTCATGTAAGGTGTTCTACCCATCGCAGAAGCGAGTCGCTGGACACTTCCTCTCACTTTTTCCATGCATCACTGCATTTAAATAGAAAATAAACCACAACCACAAACTGGTCTCTGATCTCAGGCCTCTATTAATAATACTCTATTAGAAATGTTTTTTTCTTTCTGCAGTTACATGTGCTGAGCATTGGTATTATTATAATTCTAACAATAATGAAAAAGTAGGCCATAAAATATTTTCGCATCAAGTCTATTTAATGCTATGATGCTATTTTTTTTAACCAAGTAAACAAAGTCTTACCTCATGTGGCTGAAAACAATTCAGTAAGTCAGAAACAAGACTTCCATTTATGAAAATACAAATACTATTCAGCCTTTTTTATGTAGCAGATCAAACGATCATAAAGAGGTGGCAACTGAGCAGCAGATGACAGCAGATACAGATACTAACAATACAGACACTCTTACCTGTTAAACCATCAGAGTTCCTGAGAGAAGTTACATATCAAACTCAACACTTCTCATACCAGTCCAAAATGAATCCAAATTAGGTTTCTTAATGAGGGGCTTAATAACTGCCAACCTGAGGGGTTTAGTCAAGTCAAGTTGATTTCTATAGCACTTTTCACAACAGACATTGTCTCAAAGCAGCTTTACAGAAATCAACAGTCAAGGTGAATGGTGTGTATTTATCCCTGATGAGCAGCCATGGCGACTGTGGCAAGGAAAAACTCCCTTAGATGTTATGAGGAAGAAACCTTGAGAGGAACCGGACTCAAAAGGAGAACCCATCCTCATTTGGGTGACATCAAGAGTGAGATTATAGAATTTATACAATACAGAACACTGGAGAGTGAGAACTAACATGAGCACTGAAATGTAAGATTATAAGTAATGTTCTTTCTACAGCCTTATACAGTCATTGTGGTTATAAAACTAGGAGCTACTGAGCAACTCATAAAATAGCTCAACATTTGTGATCATCACAGATCCAACACCAGCTTCTCCTGTCCTATACATGTAAAGCAGTGTAGTTGTGGAGTTTTAGGTACTATTGGATCAGGAGATGCTGTCAAAGGTTGGACCTCCAAAATTGTTTCTTTAATACTTTAATACATAAAATCCTCACTACTAAACGGTGAGGGAACATGCTTCTCGTTCTCTTGGGGGCATGCGTATGACTCTTATACTTTGGTGCAGGTGTTTTTTCTCTAACCTTTTTTAATTGGATGCGGGCAACGGTGTCTAATGTGCTAGTGAGAATAGAACCTATGTTGTTAGCCATTTCATCAAGATTATTAGCATTTAGGGGTTTAGTGAGAATTTGCATTTAGGGTTTTGCTTTTGTCAGAATCATGTAAGAAAGTGCTTAAAGCTTTGAAAAGAATTTTTTTTTTTTATCTAAAATGTTGTACAGATAAAACCTGAAATATATCAGATGATTTATAGTACATACACACATACAGTACATTCATACACACTCATTCATACCTAATTCAGTCATTCAGTGAAGCCACTCCACCTTCCTGACTGTTTTTAAAAAGTGGAAGAGATCCACATATAGAGAACATGTTCAACTCCATTCAGCTCAGGATCAAATCAAGAACTCTGAGATGGTGAAACAACATGCTGAACCACAATGCGCTCTTTATAACACCAGTCTAATTAATTATTTACCTTCCATACATCCCTAAATATAAACGCATATATTTTCTTAGAAAGAGGAAAAACTCCATGTATAATGCTGCTGCATTGTGATGTTGGGATCCAGGTTCTTGTACTCTCGCTCAGTAAAGTGGCACCTTTATAGAACTGTTTTGAGTTTGATCTTAACTTTCATAGATTGATTTTGAAACTGATGAGAAAATATTTGTGTACATAAAACACACTAAAGTGAACTAATTAAACCTGAACATGAGTGACTAGTTAAATGATTTTGAATGGAAAGTGAGTTAAGCCATTGAGTACCCAGTACATACCTTAGTAGGTAAGCAAATATAGAGTAGGATACTACTAATTCCAATGTCTGAGTTATAGAAGTTCTCAGGAAATTGGAATCCAAGCAAATTCAAGAGACGGTTCTGTTCATCCAAACCTTTAAAAATTCTGCACAGCTGTAAAATTGAAATCAGCCAAACATACTGCTGACCTGAACTGAACAGTCCACTCCAAAATTGTAGATAAAATAGTTCCCAGCTGTCTCTCTGATCAGTCCAGATGCTGCACCCATTCACTCCTGCAATATCTGTTCAACCACTTTTCTCATTTTCAGATGTTGGGCTCCACAGAACTGATCCTAGTCCTGAACATCTGTAGTTTACAAATATCTCCAGGGGGATTCCAATATTGTCCAATATACATGCAAGTTCTCAGAACAGATACATAATTTTCTACATCATCCAAGCTTGGATCATAGCAAGTTAACAGCAGAGCATTGAAGCAAAAGCAGAGACAAAAACGATAAAAAAAATCAACTGAATAAACTTTTTTTAGATCTCTGTTTGATGGCTTTTGCTTCATTAGTGTAGACAGACACATGGCTCACTGCAGAAAGAGAAGATAAATATGGTTGCTCATATATTGTTAGACATTCTGACTTTGCCATTGATTATTGTATAGCAATGAGGTCTTCCATGATTTGTGTACATGGATAAAAAAAAGTCAAAGAAAATATGATTAATGTTTTTGTAGGTCAATTTGCTTGTGGACAAAGTTGAACCAATGCACATTTAAACATGTTTCTTTACTTCATGGTGTGTGGACTTTAAAACTTTATGAATGTGATGATATTCACCTTCATGTTTAGATGTAGCTCTGAGTATACTGTATCACATGCACTGCTTTTCTCTAGTTGGGAGAAAGAAACAAATCCATGAATAATTTCCTAAAGAAAACTACACCTTATTAACATAGACATGATTAAAATTATTAAACATGATTTAAAAACGTAATTAAAACAAATATGATTAGCAAGAAGGTGTTTTGAGGTTTATTTTTAGACATTTTATATATATATATATATATAGAGAGAGAGAGAGAGAGAGAGAGAGAGAGAGAGAGTGATGTTGGCATCACGTCCCGTTCACAAAAACAGGCCAGCGCTCCGAACACGACAGCCAGGCAGGTGCTGAATGGATAGTGCCATAGGAGCACATACAGAAGGTGGTTCCAATAGTAAAGGAACATATGGAAGAGGCGCAGGCTGAGCAGCGAAGAGTATACAACTGAACGGCTCGGCTGAGAGAATTTAACCAGGCCGATCGAGAGCTCCTGTTGGTCCCGAGCTCAACCTGCAAGTTCTTAGCCCGCTGGCAGAGCCCATTCACAGTTGTCGCGAAAGTCGGCCCAGTGAACCACCGCCTGCAAGATCCGGGTAAGAGGAAAAATGCACACGTCTATCACGCTAATCTCTTGAAAAAATGGGTTAAGACTAACCCGGCGCTGTCAGCCCCCTGCATATCCCCCACAGATCCGATAAAGTGTGCCTTGGTCAAGAAGGGGGAGGAGCTAATCCCAGCGCAGCAACAGGACTTGACGGAACTCGTGGGCCAGTTTACGGACGTGTTCTCTGCGACTCCAGGTGAAGGACCAGATTAAAACACCACCAGGGGTGATAATTCGTCAACGTCCCTACAGGGTCCCAGAGGCCCGCCACCGTGCTATCGAAGAGGAGATGGAGAAGATGCTGCACGATGGGATAATTAAGCACTCGGCCAGCACATGGTCCAGCCCTATAGTGTTGGTGCCAAAGCCGTATGGGAGATTTAGGCTCAGCAATGACTTCTGTAAGATCAACCAGATCTCAGAGTTTAACAGCTACGTGCTTCCCAGAGTGGACGATCTGGTTAAAGGGCTGGGAAGGGCCAGATTTATTTCCACCTTGGACCTGACGAAGGGGTACTGGCAGGTAGCGCTGGCCCCGAAGGCCAGGGCTAAAACAGTTTTCAGCAGGGCTAACGGTCACTGGCAGTAACGGTTCTTCCTGTTTGGCCTTTATGAAGCACCAGCCACCTTCCAGAGGCTCACGGATATAGTCCTGCAGCTGCAACGGCACTTTGCAGCTGCCTCCCTGGACAATGTGGTCATACATTCTAGAACATAGGCATAGATACCTTCATCTACGAACCGCTGGGAGAGCTCAGGAAAGCCCATGGAAATGCCACTTGCGTCTGACCAAAGCACAGTGCCTGGAATACCATATCGGCAGGGGCCCTTTGAAGCCGCAAGAAAAAAAGATAGAGGTGGTGAAGGCATATGCTTGTCCCACATCAAAGATACAGGTACGTGCTTTCTTATGGTTGGCAAGCTATTATAGGAGGTTCGTCCCTAACTTCTCCTCCCTAGCATCCCCCCTTTTGGATCTTATGAAGATGGGACAACCTGAGTGGGTCCAGTGGTTGGAGAGAGCAGGAGCAGGCATTTCAGGCGCTGAAGAAGGCATTAACCAGCGAGCTGATGCTGGGAAACCCTGACTTCAGTTTGCCGTTCGTGGTTCACACAGACGTGTCGGAAACCGGACTGTGAGTCAAGTCAAGTTTATTTGTATAGCGCTTTTCACAACAGACATTGTCTCAAAGCAGCTTTACACAAATCAACAGTTAAGGTGAATGGAGCCGTCCTCTTGCAAAGCTTCGACGGGGAAGAACACCCGGTGCTGTACGTCAGCAGGAAGCCGACGGCAGCAGAACAAAGGAACGCTGAGGTGGAGCCAGAAGCCCTGGCCATCAAATGGGCGACGGAAGAACTATGCTACTACCTAGAGGGCCGACAATTCACCCTGGTAACGGATCATGCTCCTCTTCAGTTCATGGTAAAAGCTAAAAATTGCAATGCCAGAATAACTCGCTTGTTTTTTTCGATACAGGACTTCTCGTTCCAGGTACAGCACAGGCTGGAAGCATGAACGGCAATGCAGACGCTCTCACAAAGGCATGGACTTGGGGCTCAATCTCTGCTGGCAGTAGGTTAGGGGCTGAGGGGGATGGATACTGTGACATTGGCATCACGTCCCTTTTACAAAAACAGGCAGGCGCTCCGAACATGACAGCCAGCTTTAAGACGCCCCCTATATGAACAAACTAGCTGCATGCATTGCTCAGATGCGATTTTGGCTCATTCTTCTACACAAACAGTCGTCAAATCTTGAAGGATCTGTGGTCTCTTTTATGAACTCTGATCTTTAGTTTTTTCTATAGATATTTTTATGGGATCTAATCAGGTGATTGGTGGGACTATTTTAACAGCTTCATTTTCTTTCTCTGAAACCAATTGAGAGTTTCCTTGGCTGTGTGTTCGGGATGATTGTCTTGCTGAAATGTAGACCCTTGTTTCATCTTCATCATCCTGGTAGATGGCAGAGAATTTTATCAGTACATTTTTCCATTAATTTCTTTTTCAATTATATGAAGTTTGCCAGTATTGTATGCTGAAATGCTGTATGCTTTGGAGTGATGTGCAGTGCCATTTGTCCTCCAAACATGGTGTGTATTAAGGCATCCAAAGTGTTAAACTTTCCAAGAAAAGCTGAACATCATGAGGAAAGGTCAGCCCAAACAGTTGTTAAGCTCATCATTGTTTAACCATTTATACATTGGTGTTCTCTTCTCACAAACAAAACCAAGAACAACCAAAAAATTTATTTCCTTAATTTCAAATCGTAAGGAAAACTGTACTGCAAAAAATACAGGGTAACCAGGGGTAATTTTATGAGGTTGATATTGATGCTTCGTGTTTAATTGTGTTCATTGGATTTTTTGCTTTAGTGATATTCATTTTCACTATGAGATTTCTGTCTGTGATGCAGAGCTCTGTTATACTGCGTTTCTCTATAATATTGATAGTTTCTATAGACATGGCATCATGATGGTATTGAGAGGTGAATTGATTCAGGTAGGACACCGAAGAAGGCCTTACGGGTGACATGTATGGCTCACTACTGCAAACTATTATAAGTAAACAAAAACTCCATTACTTAACATTACACTGTTGCTGACTTTTTCTCTTGTAACAGCACTATGGAGTGATTTCATTACATTGTGACATTAAAACATTGTGCAGGTTGTCTATGATACATAAGAAATGTTTATTATTTAGCTCTACCTTGTGTTCTCTTCTCTTGTTCCATTGGTTTTAGTTGTATCTCAGCATACATCACATCATTAAGTTCAGCATCTGCAGTAGCAGAGAACAAAATCATCTCAATGAATTGTATCCATGTGCATAAAAAATTACATTTTATAAAAATTACTTTTTGTGCAATTAGAAACACTAAAATGTGTCCTGTCTGCCTGCTTTTTCTTTGTGAACTGTGAGTAAGTGGCTTCTCTGCTCTCAGCTGCAACTTCACCTTGCAAAGTTGCAAATGCAAAAGAAAATGCTCTGACTATGTTCTGATATTCGATTGGATTTCTGAATCTTTCCAATAGAGGAAGACAGATTCTACTGTACATCCAATTCTACATCTATAAATACAAGGTGGTATTAAAAAAAATTCAAGACTAATGGTGCCTTTCTGATCACATGCGTTCCCACATCTGCAAGTTTTTTATGGACAGCAAGTTAAAACAAAGAGAAAATGTGAGAATCTGCCACAAAGATCAGGCAGACCTTCAACGAGCTCAACCTCCGAAAATGTTAAAGCCATTTGGCATCTTGTGCATGATAATCATCGGAGAACAATTCACATGATTTCACTTCTGCACCAACCCTACTCGCCAGATTTGTCTCCTGAGGAATTCACCCTCTTCCCCAAGCTGAAGATCCAGCTCAAAGGTCACTGTGTTCGCACCGTTGTGGAGATCCAGTACGAATCACAGAAAGTGCTTAAGGTGCTTCAAAAAGAAGACTTCCAGGACACATTCCCAAAAATTCCTAAAAACCTTTTGATACCACCTCGTATTAATGGATACACTTTATTTTAAACTGATCACAGTGTAAACAGAAATACTACACAAGATAAAACATACAATAGAAAAATCTTATATTTTTTATATGATATATATATATGCTAACCTTTATTTATTTTGTAGTACCACAGCAGGACCATTAAGATCAGTAAAACAATGACCAAAAACACCAAACTCAATCCCACAGCCACTCCTACTGTTTCACCTTTGGATAGAGAACCTGAGCCTGGGGAAAGTAAGAGGCCAGAATTTAAGCTTTTAAACACTTCACATATAAAATTCATCATTTAAAGACAGTAAAAATCTTAATTGAAAATGAAATGATTTCTCACGTCTGACTGAGATCCAGCTTTTCGGTGACTCTCCTCTCTCTGGGTGTTTACAGTGGTAGAAACCTTCATCTGATTTTGAGACTTTATGGATGATCATCTCTCCTGTAGTCTGGTTCTGGACGACTGATCCATCTTTATAGAAATCAGCTCGGAGGTTTGAGGGATTTGTGTTACGATATAAACAGAGTAAAGTCAGAGGATGTCCCTCAGTCACAGGATGGACAGAACTCTCCAGGATCACATCACCTTCTATCACACAGAAAACCACATATACAATATAAATCGATTTTATCCCTAGTTAATCTGTATAACTAAAAGACAAGGAATTATGGAGGCATTAGAACTGATATCATGCTCATTCTTTGACATTTAAACAAAACTTTATAATAAAGTATTTTACTTAAGCGTAAAACACACACACACACACACACACACACACACACACACACACACACACACACACACACACACAGTCTATAAACAGCATGTTAAATTTATTTTTAATAATAAATCTCATCGATATTATTCAGGTTGATTCCAGCACCCTACTATTTTTTTTACAGACACATTTTACATTTCAGAGCATATTAAACATACCATATATGCACAGTGTTATTACACTTATTACCTGTAAATGTAAGTATGTATGTGTACTTGCACTACAAAATGGCATACACACATTCATACTCTTGGTGTTCTAAATATTCAATAATGAAACATTTCTCTTTCTCTTTAACAGTAAACACACTACATGAAGACTCACCATGAACTGTGATATTGACAGGATTACTGCTTTCTCCAGATTCAGACTCACACCAGTAAACTCCAGTGTAGGATGTGGAGAGGAAGCTGATGTTACATGTAGATCCTGTAACTGATCTCCACTGTGAACAATCTAACACTCCTTCACTGTCTGTGTATCGTCTCACTGTCCATCCAGTAGAGTTACTCTGGTCCTCACAGCTCAGTGAGAGAGAGTCACGAGTAAAGTGTTGAGTTCTGCTGGGACTGATGATCAGTGACACTGGAGGAGATTCACCTTAAACACAGAAACATGTTAATAAAATGTTGTACAATTAGTCATACAATGAGGATACAAGTGTGCAAGTGATGTGTGTTCGAAATATGGTTTTATTAATCTAGTAAAAGACAGGGATGCTTAATGTGGAATAATTTATAATCATAAAAGCTGCAAAAAGCAAAGCTTAAACACCATTAAAACTGAGTTAGGAAAGCAGGAAAGTTGTGGAATTGTATAAAAGGCACAAAACAATTACCATAGACAGATGCAAAGTGTACAAATACAATCAGTGATTAAGATGAAACTAAGAATAACTGCACTTGATCAGGAAAAATCTTACACAAAAGGTATATAGAGACTAGAAACAGAAACTCGAAAACAACCATATGACATCAATATAATGACACAAGAACGTAAAGACAATGAACCAACAAGAACTAATGTTAAAGGAATAACTTAAATACACAGAGGAGCAATGAGCAGTTGGAAAACTTTAGGACACAGGTAGGGTCTAGGGGAACGGAAGAAGGGAATAGGGACTAGAGGCCCAGTCAAAGCACCCAAACCCCCCCCCAGATCTTGAAGGCACTGAATATAGCATGGAACACTGTCAAAACCACCATCAATAAGTGGAGAAAAACCAGGACATTGCAAAGACCAGGATGGCCATCCAAAGTTGATGAGAGAATAAGAAGAAAAATCTTAAGGGAAGTTACCAAGAGGCCAAAAGCAACACTGAAGGAACTACAAAAATTTCTTGCAGGTACTGCTCACTTCTTGCATGTGACTACCATCTCCTGTATTCTGCACAAGTATGGGCTGTAGAGTAGGGTAGCAAAAACAATATGAACAGTCTAGATTAAGCCAAAAGATTCATTTAGTCATCACAAATTATATAGGAAAAGACAAGGATTTAAACGTTTTTGCCATATTTCTAAAAGGTATATTTTGCCAATACAGAGCATCATCCAAGGAACACCATATCAACAGTGAAACATGGTGGTGGTTGCATTATGCTTGGGACTGCTTTCCTTCAGCTAGGCCAAGGGCATTTGTCAAAATAAATAGGAATATTAATAGCTCAAAATACCAAGACCCTTTGCTCAAAACTTTGTCCAAAAAGCTGAAAATAAAGAAAAATGTCATAACCAGACAGTGACCCAGCATATATTATAATTAATAACATGGCTTCAGAAAACAATTATTAAAGTGCTGGCACATATAAAAGATCACATTAAAGATGTAACAATGCTAAAATTTATGTTGTTGCTTCTGTCTTTATATATAAAAAATTTATTCGCAATTGTATAAGGGTGTGTAGACTTTTCATATCCACTGCAATTATTTAACTACATTTTATATGGGCATTAAAAAGGTTGCATTAATTCTGATCTTATTTTTTTATTTGTATTGTACACTAAAGCCTAACACATTTTTCCTCACCAGAGATCCATAGAGGCTGTGGATTGCTGTACAGTGTGTGACTGACTGGTTCTCCTCTCTCTCCTCTACACACATAAACTCCTGTGTGATGAAGAGCAGAAGGTCTGAGAGTGTAGGAGCCTCCAGATCCTCTGCTGCTGTCTGAGAGAAGCTCCACATACATGATAGAATTGTGAGTATTATTTATTGCAGTTACACCGTCTCTGTAGGGAACAACTGTGTACCAGCTGAATGTCCAGTCTGTAGAGGAGTCTGTAACCTCACAGCTTAGAGTCACTGAGTCTCCTTCAGTCAGCCAGTTCTGTGGAGATACTCTCAGTACTGATGGTCTCTCTGTTACACAGGAAAAACTAAATTATCATCATCATAATATTATTTAATAAACAATTCTAGATTCTATCCAATAATTCATAATTGTGTCACAAAATCAAACTCACACACATCTTACAGTGTAACAGCATCTATCTATCTATCTATCTATCTATCTATCTATCTATCTATCTATCTATCTATCTATCTATCTATCTATCTATCTATCTATCTATCTGTCTGTCTGTCTGTCTGTCTGTCTGTCTGTCTGTCTGTCTGTCTGTCTGTCTGTCTGTCTGTCTGTCTGTCTGTCTGTCTGTCTGTCTGTGTACTGTCAGAGCTTGTGTTATACAAAACCACATCTTGACCAATTAGAATTCAACAGTTACCTGATTATACCCATTATGGAGTGTTCCTACATTTCTCACTTTCCATACAAGTATAAACATCATTATAAAAGATTAGGGGTGTGTTTATCCATTTTGCAATCACTTTCCTTAGACTTGTGGCAGTTCATTGGTCACAAATGATGAACATATTTAAAAACATATCTAAATAATTTTTGTGTTCACCAACCTAATTACAAACCTGTTAAAAGGGAAAAATCATGACGTACCTTTAAAAATAATCCTGACTTGATCACTGTGCTCTGTGTAGTAGAATGTGCGTGCCAATGTGTTAGACCTGTTTCCTATACACTCATACACTGTTTCTCCTGCATTATTATCTGTCACATGGAGTATGTTGGTGGATTCATGTTCAGTGTCCAAATGCTGTAAATACTGCTTATTTTTGTACCATTTAAACTCCCATCCAGTCATGTGCTGCAGCTCACAGCTCAGAGTGACCGTGTCTCCAGTGTAGATGGAGCTCTGAGGATTCACTCCCACAGTCGGTTTGGGTTTATCTGTTGGAATTAAATGATTATTGTGTCAGAGCAGTTTTTCACTTTTACAACATAAGAAAATTCACTGTGCTTTAACAAGTGACTATTTCATATTTGATACAAAATCAATTTTGTTTGTTTCACACTCTGTCCTGAAGTAGTTATGAGCACAACTAAAACTTAACCCCAGCAAAACTGAACTGCTGGTCATCCCATGTGATTCATCTCTAGATCAGGATCTCATCATAACTCTACACAACTCTCTGATCTCCCCTTCAGATACCGCTTGCCTGCCTGCCTGCCATCCATCCATCCCTCTCTCTCTCTCTCTCTCTCTCTCTCTCTCTCTCTCTCTCTCTCTCTCTCTCTCTCTCTCTCTCTCTCTCTCTCTCGTTTTGGATTTTGTTCTCCTTTATTAATTAAAAAAACCTTTATAAAAACTGTGTTGTGTTCACTTGTGTTATCTTTTACCAATATTTAAATTAGTTTGATGATCTGAAACCTTAAAGTGTTACAAACATGCAAAAAAATAAGAAATCAGGAACACTGTGTGTGTGTGTGTGTGTGTGTGTGTGTGTGTGTGTGTGTGTGTGTATATATATATATATATATATATATATATATAATATATACAGTATATATATAAAACAGAGTTATAGGTTGATAGAAAAAGTACCTTTTACATAAAAAAAGTAAAAATTAATCCTGAAAAATTATTAGCTTAATATTAGCTTTTTTTATTAGCTAAGGAATGTCATACAGTATGTTTAAGAAAAAAAAAAAAAAAGACTCACCTGATACAATCACTACAACAGCATTACTCAGCTCTGAAGAATTTCCTTGGCATTTGTAAGAACCATTGTCAGAGTATCTAATCTCTATGAATAATAAATCACGTCCGAACTTTTGGAGATTGCTATTATTCTTATACCAGCTGTATGTTGACTGAGCATCTGCTCCTCCTTGTACATCACATCTGAGAGTAACATGTTCTCCACTGAACACAAGTGTATCAGGCTTTATGGACAGCACAGCTTTAGCACTTCCTACAAAGCATTCGGTTGTTAAAAATTTTTAAAAAAATTTTTTTCCAATAATCTAATAACTCTGAATTATTTCATTAGATTATTTATTAGTGATGCATCAATACATTTTTTCCAGATCAAGTAATAGGACATAAACCCAGGCATTAGGGTTGCACAAGCCAGTGCACTCTTAGTGCCCATCCCAAGCCCAGATAAATGGGGAGGGTTTCACTAGGAAGGGCATCCAACGTAAAATGTACCAAATCAAAAATGCGGATCACAAATCAGAAATTCATATTAATTTCTCTTTTCATCCACACCATGTCAGAACAGTTTAAACCCAACTCCAATGTTCCTGGCCTTACTCTCTTTCCACTTGGTCTCTTGAACACAAAACATATCTACCTTTCTCCTCTTCATCATATTAGCTATCTCTCTCCCTTTACCAGTCATAGTACCAACATTTGAAGTACCCACCCAAACCTCCACTCTCCTACACTTCTCCTTTCCCTGCCATCTCTGTAGGGGTCTTCCTCCTCTCCTTCTCCTCCTTCAACCAACAGTACCCCAATTTCCACCGGTAATAATACCTATGGCGGTTTGATAACCCAGGCCTCGACCGATCTGTTATAAATTTCTGATTCGTGATCCGCATTTACATTTGGCACGTTTTACACTGGATGCCCTTGCTAACACAACCCTCCCTATTTATCCGGGCTTGGGACCGGCACTAAGAGTGCGCTGGCTTGTGCAACCCTAATAGCTGGGTTGTTTCTGTATATAATGAATGAGCATTATTTATATGAACTGAAAGTCATTTTTACGAAATTAAAAATAGCACAAAGTAAATGGTCCTTAATAAAATATCAAATTCTCCACAACCCTGGTCCACATTACAAGTTATAAAGTTGTGCAGAATATAAACGATAATCTATAAATAAATTACCTTGAACATGAGTATTTACCACTGGTATGAGAGACACTGAAACGGGAACAGAAACAAATGACATGATACTGATTCAGTCTATTGATAAAAATGCACATTGTGGAAGCAGCAAACTCACAAGATTCATTTGTATTTAAGCAATCTAAACAGCCATCACTATTTTACTTATAACCAAATATGTAGCCAATATCAATAAATATATATATATATATAGTGCAATGCAAAATTATTCATACATTATTCATTATTCATGAATATTTCCACATTTTGTCGTGTGATAACCACAAACTCAAATGTATTTTATTGTGATTTCATGTGATAGACTAACACAAAGTATAACAATTGTGTGGTGTGCATATGAACACAAAATCTAGTGGAACAGCTTCCCAGGAGGAAATTATAAAAGCAAATTCGAGCAAATCAATATCACATACCATACATATAACCAGGAGACATCATACTTTCGGCAATATATTATATAAACATACACACTGTATTATTACACTGTATACAATTTTACATTTATTTATTTCTATATTGCTTTCACAATGGACATTGCCTCACAGCAAACGTACAGAATGTACGAATAAACAATAACAAGACAGACCATGACAATTTACTCACAGAGCATCACAGGGAGTGGACTGAGCTTCATGCTGTCCTTTTAATGATTGACCGAGCAGTGGTACGTTAAAGTCTCAGCACTTCATGTGTTTCTTGGTCAGATCACAAAACTAGGAAAGAAAGAAAGAATAAATATATCTTAGATATATTTAACTTCTCCTTTACTGTCTGCAGACTCTATTTGCGACTTCTTTCAGTTCCACAGAAACATCAACACTTCCTGTTTCTTGATAACACATGCTATCATTATTAAACAGAAGAAGTGAATGAGGACATGATGCATGGGGGTAATAAAATTAACACCCTGCTATGGGTATGTAAGTTAATGCAAACTTTACTTATTACATTTACTATCTGTGAGATTTTATCAGTAATATTATATTGTATATATACAACATTAAAATAGATATTAGAAATGCTACAACTATTCCATAAAATATCAATAATTGATATTAAAATTAGTTGTCAATGAATGCTGTTATAGATTATTTGGGCTGCTCAAGTCATGGTTTAGCATTATGGCAAGATAATACAGCTGCAAGCAAAATGGCGGACAGTACAGGGTCAACCGGCAGCAGAAAAAAAGGGTGCATACCAAGTCATCCAAGGCATGTAAGCATTTAATATTAAACTCAACAAGGAAACCTGAACCTGCAGGTTATTGCAAAGCGGAGCTTGTGTGGCATAAAAGTACCACAGTCATGCACGAGCATGTGAAGTGCTATTGTGTAAACTGTTTGCTAACTTCGGGACAGTCGCACTGGATCTGTTCTGCTATGACTCACGAGCATCAGGTTGTGTGATCAGCTCGTTCGCGACATCCTGATAGATTCCATTAAAACTGTGCGAACAAACACTAAATCTGAAAGCAGCAAATAACAAAAGCAGTAAATTTTTAGTCACTGTTGTCAATTCAAGTTTATTTCTATAGCACTTCTCACAATGGATATTGTCTCAAAGCAGCTTCACAAAATTTAAGAATTAAGGTAAATGATGTGTATTTATCCCTAATGATGAAGCCTGGGGTGACTGTGGCAAGAAAAAACTCCCTTAGATGTAATGAGGAAGAAACCTTAAGAGGAACCAGACTCAAAAGGGGAACCCATCCTCATTTGGGTGACATCAAGACTGTAATTATAGTCTTTAAACAATACAGAACACTGGAGAGTGAGAACTAACATGAGCACTGAAATGTAAAATTATGAGTAATGTCCTTTCTACAGTCTTATATAGTCATCTGACGTTATGGAATTAGGAGCTACTGAGCAACTCATAAAATAGCTCAACATTTGAGATCATCATAGATCCAACACCAGCTTCTCCATGCCAGAGCCTTTAAACACTAAAAGACGTCCATTGTAAAAACTCCACATGAGGTGGAATACAAATAGTGCTGGTACGTCTCTAGATGGTTCAGGATGTTTGCAGGGTCCTAATCTATACCTTTTTTAAAAAGGTCCATAATCATGAGGGGGGACACGACTGGAGCTGGCGCAATCTCAGGATGCCTCGGGATGAGTAAAGAAAGAGAAGCAGTGGAGAGGAGTTAGCGTAGCTGCTGTTTATAATATTAACAAGCACAAGCTGATAATGTGCTCAATCAGATGTACTGGAGCACAAGGATATGATATGTGATGTGTGTTATGTGTTGGACTCGCTAAAAAGATACATATTATATCTACACTTAAACTGGGAGAGTGTGTCTGAGCCACGAATACCACCAGAAAGCCTATTTCAAAATTCATTGCATCATATATTTTTTTTATCCTTAACCATTAATACCAGTGGCGGGCCATGCATTTGATATCTGGGCCTTCAGTGGGGACTTACCTGACTTCATCCACCTCTTAATACCATTCACTGGTCTGGAAGTGGTGAACAAACCCTTTCCCGGGCTGAGACAAGCTAGCTAGCTTCAGGGTTGGCCGACCTCCTTACGATGTCTAGCTTTTCCTGAAAATGGATTTTTAAGTATATCCGAGACCAAATCAATTTCTCTTCCTCCATAGGCATAAAAACATCTAACTCTCATGTAATTTTTGCATGTTTTGCCAATATTATCTATATTGTTGTCCAACTTTTGCCTTTAAAAGTGCTTGGTAAGTATCAGTAGAATGTCAACTATATCAGCAGATAAAAGAGTTAACAATTAGTGTTTGCTTCACAGTTACACCTCCTCCCTCCCTTTACACACCACTGCATTCAAATTTAAACCACAACCACAAAAGTGTCTCTTCTACCAGGCCTGTATTATTACTACTCATTGAAAGGGTTTGTTTCAGCACATTTATAGCTTATATTTGAACAGAGACAGGCAAACAATAATTCGTGATGTTTTTGGACAATCATACGACATAATTAATTTTCAACAAGTATATGCTAACATTTTATATTTTTACTTTTTTCCCTTTTTTCTCTTTTGCACAGGGCCGAATAGGCAGAAGCCCGCCACAGCAGCTGAAATCATTTCAGTTAGTCAGTCAAATTATCATAAGTGGCCTTTACTAAACAGCAGACAACAATGTGGGACAGATCAAATTCAGATTACAACAATACAGACTCGTTTACATTGTAGATTATGAACACCTGTGCTGTATTGATACTCATAACTGTTTAACTATTATAGTACCTAAGAGTAACACCTCAAACTAAACAATTCTCATAGCATGGATACACTGAGCCAACTAACGTACACAAATGTCCTACTCACACAATAACCTCATCACTTTAGACACCAAGAGAACATTTACTCACAGAGCATCAAAGGTAGTCACCTGATCTCCATCCTGTCCTTCTAATGACTGACTGAGTGGCAGAGCAGCAGTGAGTGTTAAAGCCTTACCACTTCCTGTGTACCCACAGAGAGCCAGGAAGCTGCCAGTATTTTTATCTTTATTTCTTTCAGTTTACTTTCAGTGGTGTGAGTTAAAGCTTGACCACTTACTGTGAGCACACTTACTCACCCACTTGCAGAGAGATAGTAGTGTCACATGTCAAATAGACATAAGTTGACACAAAATTGCTTGCTCCTTCTTACCATATTTTTATCTAAAGACTGTTTTAAAACATGTAACCGAGCGTTCGTGTAGGGTTCGCCTAAACACTTTATATTGAGTAAAAAAAAAAACAACAAACGAGATTATCCAAACTCTTCACCACTTTATTAAAACAGCATAACCTTAAGCCAGAAGTCACCGACACTTTAGCACCCCCAAGTGCGCATGTCCCTTACCTATCTCTGGCAAGCCCCGAGGGGAAAAATGGATTACACACACAATGAGCACCAGTCAATCCAGAATTAGTACAGCATAACAAAATTTAATGTTACTGGCAGCAAGAAAAACCCTTAACAAAGTGTCTGTAATAGAAACAAAGTCCCACAAAGGCTCTCACCTCAGAAGGAGAATGGGGAACTGGCCAATTCAAGACATTCTCAGTGTTCTTAGGGTCAGGCTGGAGACCCTTTTGAGAGACTACATGGCCCAGAAAAACCACATGATCTCTGGCAAGGTGGCATTTGCCTGGATTCAGTCTCAACCCAGCAGACTGGATTCGTGAAAACACATCCTTGAGGCTCAACAGATGTTCTGCAAATGTTTTGTTATAAATCAAAATGTCATCGAGATATACCATGCAGATGTGCCACGGGAGCCCTCTGAGAACTAGCTCCATCAAACGTTGAAATGTGGCAGGAGCGTTGCAAAGACCCATTGGCATGGACCGCCACTGATAGAGCCCTTGTCCCGTAGTAAAGGCCTTCTTCTCTCGATCCTCTGCGACTTCCACCTGCCAGTAACCATTAGAGAAATCCAGCGTGCTAAACCACATCGCGCCTGCTAACGCGTCTAAGGTGTCATCCACACGAGGCAGGGGATGCGAGTCTTTAATAGTCACACTGTTTAAGCGTCTATAGTCTACACAAAAACGGCAGGCGCCACACTTCTTCCTTACTAAAACAACTGGTGATGCCCATGGGCTACAGCTTTCCTCAATAACGCCATCTGCTAACAGGCCAGACACTTATTTCTCTATCTCAACCCGTTTTCCTGGGGCTGCACGGTATGCACGCTGCTTAATTGGTGCTTGCTCACCCGTTCTGATGTGATGTTTTACAAGTTTACATTTACTGCCATCCCGTCTGGACAAGCTGAAAATATCGTTGTACTCCAACAGTAATGACGAAAGTGAAGTTTTCTCAGACTCAAAAATAGGTGACTCATCCAGCGACAAAGGAGGGATATCACTGGGAAAGGACACTGTCGCTATATCCACTGGAGTATGGAATGGCTGAACATCGGAGTCATCAACTGGGTAAAATTCACCCAGGTGCATGTCCTCCTTCAAGAAAATGTCCGGCCCGGTAGGGTTTTAGATCGGAGCTTTAGTAAGTCCATTGTGAACTGTGCCTACCGTGCGAGCAACAACTAGGCTGGAAGAATCTGCCACATTTGGGTCCAGATATCCAACAAAGTCACTCGTTAAGCGAGCTGTATTAGGCAAGCATACTTTAACAGGCACCACAGACTCACTGAGTGGAGGTAAGGTCATAGCAGTGGCCAGCGAAACATTGCAGCACCTGGGAACAAAGTCTTTACTGGTAAGGAGAGGAACTGAGATGTCCCGCAGTTGTAGCTTAG
Organism: Silurus aristotelis; assembly: GCF_946808225.1. Lineage (NCBI taxonomy): Eukaryota > Metazoa > Chordata > Actinopteri > Siluriformes > Siluridae > Silurus > Silurus aristotelis. The sequence goes on from NC_139578.1 coordinate 30,716,942, forward strand.
CACAGCTGAGGTCCAATAAAGCATGATTCCTTAATAGAAAGTCCCAGCCTAGCAATACAGTTTGTGTGCTCTCTCTCAGCACATGAAACACATGCTGCCATAACTCAGTGCCCAGCTGAAATGTTATTGTGATAGTACCTAATGTATCTAGCATTTATCCATTCACAGCACGGGCCGACACATAGTCCCTTTTCAGCGACCGATTACGAAGTGTTGGAATTGACATACGAAAGTCGGCGCTCATGAGAGAAACACTGGAACCAGAATCCACTAACATTTGCACTTCAACACCTTCAATAACTCCTCTCACATATGACACTAGCAGCTCCTGACCACTGTTGAAAATAACATTCACGTCTTCAGGGACTGAGTAGCCATCGTTAACACTGTCCTTCTGAGAGCCCTCAGGTAGTACAGCTGGTGTTTGGGCCGCAACATCAGCTACTGTCCGTTTCCCGGCACACTGCGACGTTCTGCTCCGCCAGGAGACATGAATCGAACGCCTCTTTTCCTTGAATCATCCTCACGACTGGTCCATCTACGAGCAGGGCTGGGGCTGCGTCTAGCAGGGGAGTGAGCAGCATATGAGTTGTTATAATCACGAACATCCATACATGATGTATGTTCATCACTGCGTTGGAACATTTTATTCTCAGTCTCAGTCTCCGTGCGCTGTCAAAAACACGTGACTGGCATCCACGGCCCCCCCAGAGACACTGGCACCTACCATTAGACCGAGAGTCTCCACTCCACTCATTCGTCGCTCTCGAACTCACACCGGATTTCAGTCTTTGGTTTTCCTCACCTAAACGCCTTAGCTCCATCCTCATATCGCTCATTTCCCCTGTTAGCTGATCCACTGCTCTAAAAAGTCCTCCATTATCAGTCACAGAGTGAACAGCAGAAACTCCATCCATATTACCATAGGCATTATTAACAGGCATGCAATTAGTCTTTATCGTGTCCCTAGCCATTTCACACCGGCCGGCAATTATCACAGCTTCCTCCAAGTCTGTTGCTCCTTGTTCGTGGCATTTAGCTCTGAGCACAGGATCCAGACCAGCCACGAAACGGCGAAACTTTTCCTCTTTCTGCGAAAGCGTGTCGGCCGAATTCTCACCAGTTCATAATTATAGGACGCAGCGACATCTCCCTCAGTTAGTGCTCAGATCGCGACCTCAAACTGCCGCGCCCAACATAGAAAGCTCTGCTTTTCGTCACCGGAGAACGGCGGTGGAACTCAATTCTCACGTGTCTGTTGATCCTGTCGCGGTCCCGTCGAAATCATCCTCGTCTTTACACCACATGATGGCCGCGCCCACGCTGAAACCGCGCATGCTAACTCAGCTAAGCACTTTTCAACTATAAACTAACTAATTAAACACCTGCGGTAACACTGAACCAGGTAAACGACAAAAACAAAACAAAACCGCTGCCACCAATGTAACCGAACGTTCGTGTAGGGTTCGCCTAAACACTTTATATTGAGTAAAAAAAACAACAAACGAGATTATCCAAACTCTTTACCACTTTATTAAAACAGCATAACCTTCAGCCAGAAGTCACCGACACTTTTGCACCCCCAAGTGCGCGTGTCCCTTACCTATCTCTGGCAAGCCCCGAGGGGAAAAATGGATTACACACACAATGAGCACCAGTCAATCCAGAATTAGTACAGCATAACAAAATTCAATAAAGTCTGTTACACACACACACACTGTAAAACTTATGATTTAAGAAATCATTAAAATTAAGTCAGCAATACAATGTATAAACTCCTGTGGTAACTTGTTTTAAAAAAAAATTGCTGAAATTTTACACAACAGTCTCTAAATGACACAGACAACTTATTCTTTACAAAGTCTAGAGGAGAAACAAGCAGACTGGATTGAGCTGACAAGAGGGCTACAGTAACTCAATTTGTGGTGGCTGAAGTGAAAAATTTTAGTAAAAAACGCCTTTGTCTCCCTCTAGTGGTAACTACAGCATAATTTTAATCCTGAATTTATCCACATTGTGATAGTTTTAAAAACAATTGATTTAAATATATATCTAATCACTGTTCCATCTGCTTGTGTTCATTAAGAACTTCCACTAAATCAGGAAAAAAGTAAAGATCACATATATATATATATATATACAGTGGGTACGGAAAGTATTCAGACCCCCTTACATTTTTCACTCTTTGTTATATTGCAGCCATTTGCTAAAATCATTTAGGTTCATTCTTCTTCCTCATGAATGTACACACAGCTCCCCATACTGACAAAAAAACATTTTTTGAAAATTGTTGACATTGTTGCAGATTTATTAAAAAAGAAAAACTGAAATATCACATGGTATCCTAAGTATTCAGACCCTTTGCTGTGACATTCATATATTTAACTCAGGTGCTTTCCATTTCTTCTGATCATCCTTGAGATGGTTCTACACCTTCATTTGAGTCCAGCTGTGTTTGATTATACTGATTGGACTTGATTAGGAAAGCCACACACCTGTCTATATAAGACCACACACCTGTCTTATATAAGATTGTCTTGTTACCTTCCAACAAGACAATGACCCTAAGCACACAGCTAAAATAACGAAGGAGTGGCTTCACAACAACTCTGTGACTGTTCTTGAATGGCCAGCCAGAGCCCTGACTTAAACCCAGTTGAGCATCTCTGGAGAGACCTAAAAATGGCTGTCCACCAACGTTTACCATCCAACCTGACAGAACTGGAGAGGATCTGCAAGGAGGAATGGCAGAGGATCCCCAAATCCAGGTGTGAAAGACTTGTTGCATCTTTCCCAAAAAGACTCCTGGCTGTATTAGATCAAAAGGGGGCTTCTACTAAATACTGAGCAAAGGGTCTGAATACTTAGGACCATGTGATATTTCAGTTTTTCTTTTTTAATAAATCTGCAACAATGTCAACTATTCTGTGTTTTTTTGTCAGTATGGGGAGCTGTGTGTACATTCATGAGGAAGAAGAATGAACCTAAATGATTTTAGCAAATGGCTGCAATATAACAAAGAGTGAAAAATGTAAGGGGGTCTGAAAACTTTCCGTACCCACTGTATATATGTGTGTATATATATATATATATATATATATATATATATATATATATATATATATATATATATATACACACACATTATATATATATATATATATATATATATATATATATATATATATATATATATATATATATATATATATACACACATTATATATATACATACATACACATTATATATATATATATATATATATATATATATACACACATATACACATATACATATACATACAGTGAGGAAAATAAGTATTTGAACACCCTGCTATTTTGCAAGTTCTCCCACTTAGAAATCATGGAGGGGTCTGAAAGTGTCATCGTAGGTGCATGTCCACTTTGAGAGACATAATCTAAAAAAAAAATCCAAAAATCACAATATATGATTTTTAAACTATTTATTTGTATGATACAGCTGCAAATAAGTATTTGAACACCTGTCTATCAGCTAGAATTCTGACCCTCAAAGACCTGTTAGTCTGCCTTTAAAATGTCCACCTCCACTACATTTATTATCCTAAATTAGATGCACCTGTTTGAGGTCGTTAGCTGCATAAAGACACCTGTCCACCCCATACAATCAGTAAGAATCCAACTACTAACATGGCCAAGACCAAAGAGCTGTCCAAAGACACTAGAGACAAAATTGTACACCTCCACAAGGCTGGAAAGGGCTACGGGGAAATTGCCAAGCAGCTTGGTGAAAAAAGGTCCACTGTTGGAGCAATCATTAGAAAATGGAAGAAGCTAAACATGACTGTCAATCTCCCTCGGACTGGGGCTCCATGCAAGATCTCACCTCGTGGGGTCTCAATGATCCTAAGGAAGGTGAGAAATCAGCCCAGAACTACACGGGAGGAGCTGGTCAATGACCTGAAAAGAGCTGGGACCACAGTTTCCAAGGTTACTGTTGGTAATACACTAAGACGTCATGGTTTGAAATCATGCATGGCACGGAAGGTTCCCCTGCTTAAACCAGCACATGTCCAGGCACGTTTTAAGTTTGCCAATGACCATTTGGATGATCCAAAGGAGTCATGGGAGAAAGTCATGTGGTCAGATGAGACCAAAATAGAACTTTTGGGTCATAATTCCACTAAACGTGGTTGGAGGAAGAAGAATGATGAGTACCATCCCAAGAACACCATCCCTACTGTGAAGCATGGGGGTGGTAGCATCATGCTTTGGGGGTGTTTTTCTGCACATGGGACAGGGCGACTGCACTGTATTAAGGAGAGGATGACCGGGGCCATGTATTGTGAGATTTTGGGGAACAACCTCCTTCCCTCAGTTAGAGCATTGAAGATGGGTCGAGGCTGGGTCTTCCAACATGACAATGACCCGAAGCACACAGCCAGGATAACCAAGGAGTGGCTCTGTAAGAAGCATATCAACGTTCTGGCATGGCCTAGTCAGTCTCCAGACCTAAACCCAATAGAGAATCTTTGGAGGGAGCTCAAACTCTGTGTTTCTCAGTGACAGGCCAGAAACCTGACTGATCTAGAGAAGATCTGTGTGGAGGAGTGGGCCAAAATCCCTCCTGCAGTGTGTGCAAACCTGGTGAAAAACTACAGGAAACGTTTGACCTCTGTAATTGCAAACAAAGGCTACTGTACCAAATATTAACATTGACTTTCTCAGGTGTTCAAATACTTATTTGCAGCTGTATCATACAAATAAATAGTTACAAAATCATACATTGTGATTTCTGGATTTTCTTTTTTAGATTATGTCTCTCACAGTGGACATGCACCTACGATGACAATTTCAGACCCCTCCATGATTTCTAAGTGGGAGAACTTGCAAAATAGCAGGGTGTTCAAATTCTTATTTTCCTCACTGTATATATATATATATATATATATATATATATATATATATATATATATATATATATATATATATATATATATGTATGTATATATATATATATATATATGTATATGT